>NC_050466.1:122876115-123204490 GCF_903995425.1 Onychomys torridus
TAAAGGTGTGCACCACCACCGCCCAACTTCTGTTATGGCTTACTCTTCCCATTTTCTAGCCACCATTTTTGGCTTTGTTCTAGTGGCTGTCTGTTCTTGACCCCAGATATGTTTATTTTGGGGAACACACAATATTTCAGGGAACACAATACCCACCACATCACCCCAAGGGGGTTGGGGATTTAGCTCAGTGTTAGAGCGCTTGCCTAGCAAGCGCAAGGCCCTGGGTTTAGTCCTCAGTTCTGGAAAATAAAAATAAAAATAAAAAATCACCCCGAATCAATATCCATGCATCTTTGAGCTAGACTACTTTACTATGTCCTCTCTACCTGACTCATTTTGCTACCAAGTCATACTGACTTTTCACCTGGTAGAAGATCCTCCAAGTTTCACACAGTATAACATTACCAGCAACATGGACTTGTGAAATACGCAGGCTCTGCAGCCTGTGTGGAACTGCAATCTGCATTTTGAACTTCCGGGGAATCCTGATGGGGTGATTACAGACCACACTTGAGAAATAACTGCCTTGTATTGGCTTTGTCCTTTCCTTTCTGTGACCTGTGTCTTCATCCTTCCTTGGGCTGGCCCTCATCACCTGACACCTGGATGAGAACAGCAGCTGGCCCACCATTAGCCCTTGCTTGTTCCAGTCTCCCCAGCTGCCAGAACCCATCCTCTACAAATAATTCTTGCCTCACATCACTTCCTAGTCAGAAGCTTTCCTGAGACCTCTTAGATGCTATCTAAAGGCATTTGGCTTGTGGCCAGCCAAGCCAGCTTCCCGCCCTCCCCTCTCCTTCTTTGTGCACTCCCCATCTCACTGGGTCAGTTTTTTGTTTGTTTGTTTTTTGTTTTGTTTTGTTTTGTTTTTTTAATATGGTAGCCTCTGCTAGTTTGGGCTGATCGCCTTTCCCTTTCCTTTCCAACTCTCCATGTTGTACCCATCATTGAAACAGGAAACATTATATTACAGGGGAGAAATTAAGAAAACTATTAAGGCTGTTTATCCCATTTCTTCAGGTATCCATCTTGCCTCCTTCATATGCACAATTTGTGCTAGCTGTATGACCTTTGGCCAAGGGGCCTAGCTTCTCTGTACCTTACTTAATGTTCCCATTTTCTCATGGAATGTTTATTATTGGTGGCTTTTGGCTAGAGATTAAACCAGGCCTTATTTGTACTGGGTGTGCTCTCACACTAAGCTACACTGTGTCTAAACAGGGATCTTTCTTTCTTTCTTTTTTTGGTTTTTCTTTTGAGACAGGGTTTCTCTGTGTAGTTTTGGTGCCTGTCCTGGAACTCACTCTGTAGACCAGGCTGGTCTCGAACCCACAGAGATCCACCTGGCTCTGCCTCCTGAGTGCTGGAATTAAAGGCATGTGCCACCATCGCCCAGCTTAAACAGGGATCTTAAGAGGACACACCTCATAGGCTCGTGGAGATGATTTTAAAAGTCAATAAAATGGATTATAATGGTATTTGACATAAACTGTCATGTAAGTGATATGATTATTTGATCTTTGCCTCTTCCAGCCAGCTCCTTTCTAGAAACTATTTCTTCTTGGAATAGTGGACTGTTAGAGTCCCTGGTAAGGCCTTGACTGATTCAGGAGTAGGGGGGGGATTTAAATGTTCAGTGTTTGTATCTGAGTGGGTTTCTCTGCATCCCTCTCCCAGGGACTGGACTTTTTCTCAAGCTGTAATTGGCCTGCTAGGAGGAGAAAAGGTAAGATTTGAAGGCAAGAGTTTCCCGAATAACGATGATTATGTTAGTACAACTTCAAAACAGCACAGGAGCCAGTGGGCCCTGCACTTTCTTTCCTGCTTTCTCCTATCTTTCTTTCTATACTCCCGGGTGCAAGGGGCCCCGCCTCTCCCTTCACTCAGTCCCCACTGGCTCTCCAGGAGGCCTCCCTCCCAAGCAGCTTCCTTTGTGCTTGTCCTGAGCCTGGGGGCCTTGCTCCCTGTACCCAAGGTAGCCCCTTGTGTAAATCACCTAGTCCTACTATGTGCGTGCATGTGTGCGAGCCGAGCGTGTTGTGTGTGTGTGTGTGTGTGTGTGTGTGTGTGTGTGTGTATGTCTAAACCTAGCTAGCTAGCCTATGCATTACTGTTCTAGTATTCAAATGGATGTCTCTGCTTTCATGGATAAATACAAGCAATTCTTTAAAAGGCCACATTGAATTAAAAAATTCTGTTCTTTGCTTTCTCCCTCATCTCCTCCTTTTCCCTCTTCTTCTCAGTAAAGATTCAAAGTTCAACTACTATGGATTTTGACATTTCAAGGGCAAACTGCTGTCTCCTGAGGCCTGTGGGAACTCTGGGAGCTATAGAGTCCTCTGCCTCTCAGTTTTCTGGTCTGTTTAATAGAGCTAACCTATAGCTGCCTTGCTATCTGGCAGTAAACACAGCTTTGTCTTCAGGAGGGTCACAGAGCAGGGCTCTTGTGATCATGCCAGGAGGACTGCCAGGGGGATCGATGAGACAGTAGCTCAGAGGTCACCAAGCAAGTTGGCATGCCCAGATCCGAAGGATTATGGCTTCAGCTCTCGGTTTTGTTTTGTTTTGTTTTGTTTTTCCCCCTTGTTCTGGGTCTGATGGGGCCAGCTGAGCCTAGAACTTCAAAAGCCGTGAAAGGCCAGGAGCAATGTTTTTCTGCCTTTCTCCACCCTGGTTAGTTTTCTGTAGAGCAACAATAACAGAGTTGCTCCTGTGTGTGAATAATAAACCCCTAAAGTTCCTCTTATCTGGTCTAGTAACCGCTGTGGCCTCCAAGGCGGCAGTTGTTTGTCTCTGTTTAGGCGGGGTTGCCTAGGGAACAAAGTTGTTCTCTTTACCACTGACTGTGGGACACGTCCCCCCCCCCCACCCCCGTTCTTGTACAGAAAGTACTTTTTGACTAGGGAGGGAATTTGATGGGCTACTTTCTGCCCCTCATTTCCCCTCCCCCTCAGACCTCTTCCTCTCCTCCTGCCCCTCTCCCTTTTTGAGACAAGGTCTCATGCAGCCCTGGCTGTCTTTGAACTTCTTATCTGCCTGCCTCCATCTCTCAGGTGCTGAGATTATAAAAACATGTACCACACTCACTTCACCCACCTGCCCCCAGCCCCAATCTATAACACATGGATCAAACCTTCTTTATTCATCTGTTATCTTTCAGCTAGAAAACAAAGGTGTGAAGTGTATAGGTGTACTGAATGGTCTAAAAGCCCCTCAGTTTGTTTTACAGGGAAAGGGGTTTGGGAATGAGGATTGAGAAAAGCGGATCAGATGAGAGAGGGCTGCTTGAGAGCTGACAGGACAATAGCCCTCAGTTTGTACCCATGCCAACAGCTGTGTATTCTGGACACCATGACCAAACTGACAGTGTACACAATGAATTTGATATCCCGAGTAGCAAGCTGAAATTAGGGCTCAGGAGGCCAGCAAGCAGAGATGTGTAATGTCAGGAAAAGGTTCTGACAATTGGAAAAGAACAGGCATTCAATATATGTGAATGTGACAGAGAAGGAAGCATGTCATTTTGATTTAATTTGGGTCAGAATTGGGCCAAGTCATCTTGGTCACCTTGAGGCTTATGACTTAAGAAAAATGAAATTCTGTTCAACTACATGTGTCCAAATAATTGCTGTGTGTCCTACAGGAAGCCCAGGTTAAATCAAATAAGTGACATAGGGGTGACTGACTCCCTTGGGAACACATTAGGCTCCGAATTGGGCCAGAATTAAGTCCAATCGAGGGTGCATCGGAAGACACAATGTTCTTCCACAGTTAGTCAGACGAACTGTAGAGAAATGTAGACAGGGAAGCGCAGTAGTAGCCCCTCCGATGTGTAGCGGGAAGGTGCAACAGCCTTTGCCCACACCGCTGCTGAACTCTCAGGACTTGTGGAGAGCCAGCAATTGAAGGCATCTTTCCCTATGTGGGGTGGGAAAGCAGACTAAAAGAATACAGCTTTGCCACCTCACAGTCTCCTTTTTCTCACCAAAACACACTTTTACTTTGTCAAGTTCAAGGGTTCCAAGTGGACTATTAGAATGCACTATGTGGTTACAGTTTCAGAAGCATGAAGAGGCCCAGCTATGTTAACTGGGCTCCTCTCTTGTTCCTTCAGAAGTATACCATACTTGTTTCTTTGGGGCACTCTTGGGGGTATTTTTCAAAATTTCTCCTCAAGCTAAAGTTGGGTATCAATAGTCACTCATTCTGTAGCTCATATAAAAGAGCAGGGCGGCAGGGCGGTGGTGGTGCACGCCTGTAATCCCAGCACTTGGGAGGCAGAGGCAGGCGGATCTCTGTGAGTTCGAGGCCAGTCTGGTCTACAAAGCGAGTTCCAGGACAGCCTCCAAAGCTACAGAGAAACCCTGTCTCTAAAAAACCAAAAAAAGAGCAGGGCAGATTAGGAAGGCTATGTTGGGTGCAAATATTCCTAAGAGCTGTGTGACTTTGGACAAGTTACTTAAACTTGCTGAGTCTCAGCTTCCTTGTGTGGACAGAATTGTATAAGAGCACAAGCATGTTCTTTATGTAGCGACTATGTGGATGGCACACCATCATAGATGCAGCATAGGTCTGACCCTTCTCAGGTGTTCAATAAATATTGGACAGATTCAGCAAAACACTTTGCCTCTATCAAGTACCTACGCAGTCTATGTATACAGTCAGACACCAAATTTATTTTTAGAAAAAAGAGCAAAGTTTATTGAAATTTCAAGCTACATCTGAAAAATCAAAATCCAAATCCTGAAGACATACAGCAGGATAAGGTGTCAGAAAGTGGAAAGTGTTCACTGTCACAGAACCTCCTTACACAAACTTCCTGGGTATATCTCCCAGCCCCCCAAGGGATCAAAACTCTCCTCCTCTTATCCACCACAGGACTCCATCCTTTGATTAATCCCAAAGTTTCCCATAAGAACAAAAACAAAACAAAACAAAAACCCAAAACAAAAAATCCCCTAAAAACAAAAAACCCAAAACAACACCAACAACAAAAACAAAAACAATTAAAAAAAAAACCTTCTCAAACAAAAATGTGAAGTCCAAACTGATCTTCTCTCAACCCCATTCTATGTAGTCAGCACCAATGAATGGTGGGTTTGGCATTCAAAAGAGGACTTCACGTGTCTTCAGTGGACAGATGGGAGGGTTGCAGCAGCAAGGCATCTGTGGCTGCATTGTGAGGCTGGTCCCCCTCTCCCTTCTTTATATCTTGAGACTTAGTTAATCTAAAGGACACAGTGGATCAATTTGGTAAATTAGCACAGTCAAAAATTTAGCTTTAAGAGATAAGGGACCAGTCAGTACTCCCAAAGCTGATTAGGCCCTTCAACATGTAGGTGTATGTGTATATGTATACATCACTACACTAAGATATATCTAGCCCTATGGGTATATATATATATATATATGCATTTATGGCTATATAGAAAAACTATGCCAATACTAACCAAACAGAACTTTGTAAGCGGTCATCCCAAAGCTGTAATCCCACACTGGGCTGTGCACAAAGCCATGCATTATACTATATTAACCAACAGAAGGCTGACTTGGCTCAATCTCTCCCATCTCTGCCCCTGCCTGGGCAAGACAGAGGAGAAGAGAGAGGTTGCCTCTGCTTAAAACACAAGTGGCTTCTTCATAGGAACAGTCGTTGTCAGATGAAGCTGTGGAAGATGTCCATGGAAATGAGAAACAGACCCCTTATACTTTCTGGAGCACACTGGCATTACATCTCAAACTACTTTCGCCTTTGCCAGCTGTAACTAAGTTGCCCAGGCCCTGGAAGCCCCAGGGCCCGGTAGCACGAGAGGCTCACTGGCTTGGGGTTACTAGGCCCCATGCAACTCAGTCTCCAGAGACCTGCTCTTTGTCAGGGGTCTGTCACTGAAGTGGACCCAGATGGCCATGTCCTTGGGACATCCCTTGGCACCAGCTATGTTAGGTGAAAAGTTCTCCACATGAGATGACGCTTGGGGAGCCAAAAAACAAACTGGAAAGAACTAGGTAGAACAAGTTGTGGCTCTGCCCACCCTGAGGACAGAGCCACTTACACCGCAGAATCACCAGGGGCTTCTGCGGTTTCTGGGGCTTCAGGTGCTGGCTCTTCAGGGCTCAGCCGGGACTGGAACTTTTCCAGCTGCTCCGGGCTTGCCAGGGTCTTCAGGAGGGTGTTCTCACGCTCCAGCTGGGAGTTCTTCTCCACCAGCTCACGGATCTGCTCCTTTAGGATCTCCACCTCCTCTCTCACAGCATACATCAGATGATTCTTCACTAGATCCTGCCATGGAACAAAGCTATTTGTTAGCCATCACAGCCCTCCGTAGCACTATCACCCTGCTATCTGACCTTTATGCCACCACCATGCAAACCTCACACAGCATACTGTGCCTGAAGCTGGTGTCTTCATGCCCTCTTCTCTGACACACTTAAGACTCCTGTTTAGGAGAGCTGCAAGATTTGGGCCATGCCAGGGTTGGGAGTCTAACTCTGTTCCAGACCCTCCAAATTACTAATGACTTTCAAGTCTGACTAGGTTAAGACCCTTCTTAGTTTGTCCTGCTGCTGGCACAAATCTGGGGGAAGCCTACAGTGCACCCATATTGCTGATCTGCTTTATAAACATTCACCAACAATATGAAATTGTTACCGTCAAAACTGCCATCTATTTTGGCATTTTTTCCCCTGCACATAACCCAGTTGGTCGAGTCCCAGTTGTCTCGCAGACTCAAATAGGATACATGAACCTTGTTCGGGGGAGGGGGGAGAAGGGGCAGAACTTTCCATCCCCTTTGAATTTACTGAGGGACAGGGAACTGTGACATTAAGCTCCACAGCACAGTTGAGTAGCTTATCACTACTGCACGAAGTCCCAAGCCTCTGCAGCATTTTGGCTGTTTGGTGGAGTGTGATCTCTACCTAGTTAGAAGCAGGCCAGCAAAAGGGTGGGGTGCTTTGCTTTCTGTTTCCTCCCAACTCCTGACCCTAGCCCAGGATCTGCAGAGGCACTGCAGTGCAAATGCATCCAATGAGCTCTGGTCCCTGCCAACTGCAGGAGACAGACAAATCCAAGAGTCGCAGCTCTCACCTTGCACCACTCAGGAGGGAGCCAGAGGCTACTGCAAAGTCCTGGGATGGAGGAGGAGTTAAAAGGAGGTGGTGCAGTCTGGGAATGTCCTAAAAGGCATCCTGCTAATTGTACTCTAAGGTCTCCAGTGAGGATGGGAAGCAGGCAGTTATTTTCCTTAGGGTCCTCGCTAAACGCTTTTGCATCCACCCCCTCAGACCTGTCCCGAGTTACATAAGCTGCAGCTAAGTCAGGGGTCGGTAATGACGCAGTGATGCCACTCACCATGGCCTGCTCAATCTTGTTGTCTAGGGCCACCACGCTGGCTCCGGAGGCACTGCCAAGACAAAAAGCAAAGCCACCCATTACTCACTCTAAGTCCAAGGCAGCTATGGCCGAAGTCCTCCATCTGCCTGGGTCTTCCTCTCTCCAGCCTCCCTGGCCTGAGTTCCAGGCACTTTAGTCTTTAGGTCCCTCTCCAGCCCCTGCAGGAAGCTGCATTTCTCTAACCCCCCTACCCTTGCTTGGGCGCCGCCCAGAGTTCCAACGGATTGGAGCCCAGTGCGGTTTCTGAGGCGCCAGCCTGGGCCTGAGAGGCCTGCTTTAGGGCGATTTGCAAACAATAGAGCGCGTGCCCGAGGGAAGCCCCCGCTGCGGGCCCCAAAGGTCTCAGACAAACCTACCGATCTCCGAACCTAGCTAAGAATTCCTTCTCGATTCAGAAGCTTGCAGCCTTCTCCCAGACGGTGCAAAGGCAGCCCCAGCCCAGCCTAGCTCGCCTCCCTTTTGCCTTCACCGCGCAGCAGCCGCAGGGACGCTCCGCCGGCGGATCCCAGCACGGAGGTGACCCCCCCCCCCCCCGCCCTGCGTCCCCTACTCCCGCCCCTTCCCAGGATGCTACACCACGGGGAACAGGGACCGGTGCAAGGCTAGCGAGCTCTGAGATCCACCTTGGAGCCCAGTCCCTGTGAGCTCCGCGCCTCAATTCAGCATGAGAGCTCTGGCTAGTGGTTACCTGTTATCCAGTTTAACGGAAACCACATCCCCTCCAAGCAGAGAAGAGAAGAAGGAGATGGAGAAATTGTGCAGCTGATAGACCGCCACCTCCATGGGGGTCTGATACATTTCGGTGTTCATGATTCAAGTTGCCGGGGAGCTGAGGCTGGTTTGGGTGGCGGCTGGCGCGCTGCTATGGGATAGGCTCTGGAGCCGCAGTCCGGCCCTGGAGCTAGGAGTAGGAGGAAGGCTGCAGTGCAGAACCTGAGCAAGTCAGGCACTTCCAAGCTGAAGTTGAAGGGAAGTGGCTCAAGGGGTGTCACCAAGTGTGTCACAAACTCCACAGCCGCCAGTCCAACCCAGACTCAGAGATAATTTCGGCTCCTACTTCTTTATATAGGAGGAGCCGGCTGCGTCACATGGCGTCAGGGGCCATGCAAATGAGTCCTGTACTGGGCTTTGTGGCCCAGTTTAACCACATCCCCCTCCGTGAACCTTAGTCAGGGAGTGTAAACAGTTCAGCACTTTCTTGTGCCAATTGGCATCTCCAAAGAGGACTTTGGAGGCTGGTAAAAACCAAACTGAAGCTCATTTCTAGAGAAAGAAGCAAAGCCCTAGCAAGGAGGTAGAAAGCATTCAGTAGAGGGCAGTACTGCATTTAAAAGCTTTCCGGGTGCCAGTCAATGTGCTCTACCTGGCTTTGCAATGCTCCCCTGTCACTCTCTGAATGCCCACCCCACCATTAGGAGCCTCACTTTCTCCAGCTTACTGCCCCTCAGTCAGTCTCTTTCCTTGGACACAGACTTTCCATCTGTATGTAGGTTCACTCACTCAGCAATGCAGCTGTCCAGCAAAGCATCAGCCAGATGCTTACCCAGCCTGGTCCAAACTCCAGAACCTGCTCAACTCATCTCTTCCTTGAGAAGTACACATATGGGAATTGTGATACACTCACAGGTGTGCACTAATCTGTGAGTGTATGTGTATGTGGGAAAGGGTGCCCAAGAACTGATGGGATGGACACACACTAGGGAGAAGTAGGTGGGTGATAGACGATGTGGAAAGAAGACAGCACAGTGGAGTTAGCAATGGACTGAACCACAGATGTCAATCCTTTTCTCTCTGGTCTCTACACCCTACTCTGCAAAGAAAATACATTTAACACTATTACCTGAGATCTCATGTCCCTATTTATTTGTATTTGATGTGTATGGGTTTTTTGCTGGTATGTATGTCTGTGCACCACAGGAGTGCCTGGTGTCTGAAGCCAGAAAAGGGCATTGGATCTTCTTGGACTGGAGTTACAGAAGATTTGAGCAACCATGTGGGTGCTGGCAATTGACTGGGTCCCCTGGAAGAGTAGCCAGTTCTCTTACTGTTGAGCCATCTCTTCAGCCCTATTTTTATTTATTTATTTACTTACTTACTTACTTACAGGCAGGGTTTGTATATGTAGCTCAAGCTGGCATCCAATCACAATTCTCCTAAATGCTGAGATTATAGGCTGCACCAACATGACTTGGCTAACTAGTTTTAAAAAACATTTCTTAAACTTTCTTATAAAAAGCAAGCTGAAGAAGAAAACTACAAATCAAAGTTACATATAAACTGCCTCAGGAAAATAGCACCCTGTGATGACGTAACAGTGTAAACAGGAGCCCTGAGAACCCTGAAGCATTGACACCAAGAGGAACTTGCCTCCTGGAATCTCAAAGTGCTGATAACAGTTCCATCTGCATATGCATAATTCCTGGTTTTTCAACTTCTGTTTTACCATTCCTATAAAATATGAAATAATGAAGGATACAGGAAATCCAAAGAGAAACTCCATCCCCGGGGAAAATTTGGCCAAACTATAAATAAATGCACCTTTATTTACCCACTTTAGACTATAGGAAACTAAGCTGGTACGTTGTGGACCTGTGTCCAGTAGCAATGGGTCCAATTATACATATACCATTGAAGAGTACTTAATGATGCCATAAGAAAATGAGGTTTCTGTTGTCTAACTACACATGTTTGCATCAAAATATATTTTCCTTCTTTTGGGTATTGAAAAGGAAGAAAGGAAGGAAAGAAAAAGAATGAAAAAGGAGGTGGCACCTAAGCCTTGAGGTTCTTTCTTCTTGCTCCGCCTAAGAGAGGCCACCCGGTGGACAAAATTAGAACTGCAAACATAAGAAACAACGTGGGCAGAGAAAGGCGTAAGTGATGCAATCACCAATACTGTTTACACCAACCCAGGACTAGAGGAACATTGGGTTCCACCAACATATACAATAGTTTGCATGGTGTTAAAGCAAGTACACATAAATCAGTGCTCCACAAGCTATGGTCCAATGAAATAACCTAGTGCAATAATTCTATTGGAAAAGTACTGGGACCTCTTATCGGCAAAGGAGGTAATTATTTGCTTCAGGATATTTCTTAGACAGGTACCTGGTACTGACACCCTGGCTAAGGCCCCAGCCAAATCCAATCTGAAGACCTTGACTTCCTTCTGGCTTTTAGTGCATTTATGATACTGAACACTCACTGTTTTCAGCTATGGAATAGAGCTACACTGGTAGATTTCAATGGTAACAAATTCAATGCTCACTGCAGTTGCAAAGAGCTGACCAATAAATGCAAGCAAATCTTTTGCATAGCCCATTTGATACCATTTTAGGTAGGAGATCATGCCAACCTCAGGACATTGTTAACTTCAGGCTCCCTGAATGTGGTGTTTGCACTAAGTGGTGTGCAGCAGACAGAACAAAGTATAGATAGTATTTATAGGTCATCAAGAATGCTATCCAAAGAGGAAAAAAACCTTTTACATTAGCAGCTTAGCTGCTTTTGGAGTTCCCTGATTTATGAATCTTCCTTCTACTACCTAGGACTTTCTTAGTCTGAAAGAACTTCTGAGTTGATCTTTTAAATTGCTTTGTTAATTTTTCCTAAACTACTGCTACTTACCCCAAGATTCCTAAGGAGATGGTGAGAAGGCAGTGGGAGGTAGAGATAAGAGAGGTTGGCAGGGGCAAAATCACCAGGAAAATGGGTACAAGAGAAGTAAAACAACCATTTTGGTGCATATTACCTCATTTGGAAACAGTAACAGAGATATGCAGGTACTTTGAAGGGAAAAGAGAAAAGAGGAAATGGGGGCTGCTCACAAGGTTGAATTGAATTGCTTACTAATTACACTTCAAATAAAAAAAAAAAAGCTGAGTTTGAGATTCACTGACTGTAATAGCTACCATTAATGGAGCATCGGTTATGGGCTGACTGTGTTGGCTATACCACAAACCCTGCATTTTGGGTATTATCACTATCATTTATAAATGAAGAAACTGAAGGTCTGGCTACCTTGCACAATGTTGCTGGCATCCTACAGGCGTTTTTCCTTCACCCTTTCTTTCCTCCATACCCTTCTCTGACTCCTCCAATTCATTCCTCCAACTTCAGTAATCTCTGCTCTTTCAGTAAACCTACTTCCTGACCCACAATTATCCATTAGCTGGTATAGTAAAAAGCAAAACAAACTTTGTTTCTAGGTCAGTAGATTTGTACTAGAGTCTTAGTTCTGCAACATTGGTGGTACACAAGGGCTTCTAAAGCCAACTTTGAGGTTTTTTTATTATTTATTAATTGATTGATTTATTATGCATAGTGTTCTGCCTGCACATATCCCTGCATGCCAGAAGTGGGCACCAGATCTCATTATACAGGGTTGTGAGCCACCATGTCATTGCTGGGAATTGAACTCAGGACCTCTGGAAGAACACCCAGTGCTTTTACCCCCTGAGCTCTCTCTCCAGCCCCAAACTTTGAGTTTTAAGCATAGTCAGCTTTTCTGACACTTGGAGATGGGAAAAATATTCAAACTGTCCCCAAGAGCTTTAGAAGAGGGCCATGTTCATTTAGATCAGTTCAAAATACAGTTGAGAAGTCTTCAAAGTCATGTCAATCTAAGAAATGGGAGCTACTAATTTAAACTGGTAGTTCCAGAAAGGAATGAATATATAGTTCCAGAGCACACACTATTCCAAATAAAGTGTGTGGTCTTAGAATAACAATTACAATCTAGTCAAACCTCAAGTTTTTGGGTTCCCACTTATTGACATCCTTAATTAAACCTCCCCATTTTTTCTTATTCTTGCTATACTCAGTCTTTAGAATGAGGTCAGTTAGAAAATAGGATTAGCTGGACATTGTGGCACATGCTTTTAATCTCAAGAAGCAGAGGCAGAGGCAGATGCAGAGAGATTTCTGTGAGTTCAAGGCCAGCCTGGTGTACATAGTGAGTTCCAGGGCTACACAGTGAACCCTTGTCAAATGAAGGGAGGGGAGGGGAGGGGAGGGAAGGGAAGGGAAGGGAAGGGAAGGAGGAAGGAAGGGAGTGAGTGAGGTGAGTGAAGGACAAGTTTTTACCATGAAGTTGGTTGTTTTTTTGTTTTTGTTTTTTTCTGACTGACCCACTATCCTGTGGATTCAGCCCACACTTAGACCAATCTCTCTTCTGCTATATGCCCATAGTTCTGTTATGTGAGAAGTAGGCTTTATCTCAGTTTCCAGAAATGACTGGATCTCAGGGTTAGATAAAGAAAAAAAAACCTGATGTAAATGTCTCTAAACAAAGATTTTCTAATAACAAGGACAAGGGAGCTTGGGGGAGGGGGTTGAGACTAAATGGTTAGTTTTCTGGTTAACTCTCAGCACGCTAAAAAACTCTTCTGTTCAAAACAGTTGCATCAACTCTTGGAGTGGATGAAAGATTGCACAGTACATTATATCCATTATCTAGTCTAATACTTCTGAGGAAAGTGCTGATCTCATCCTTTTGTCTTGCACAAATGGACTCCATACAGGAACTAGCAACTCAAGGCTTCAACAGTCCAGCAACATCAACATTGAGAAATATTTCTAAACCTCTTCTTATATCCCGCAACTTATAAATATAGCCTAGATCTGGAGCTAGCCCACCAGCAGTACCTGCTAATGAGCCAGGGCCTTCACTGGCTTTTACTTTTAGCCCTAATGCCATAGTACATTGCAATGAAGCAGATATAACTGGCCCTACCTCCTTCAGGGATGACTTCCTAAAGTAGGGTGTTGTAATGAGGATAGGTCAACTCTCCTCATTTCAGAAGGCCCTGTAAGGTAGTTTGTTGTTTGAGCTGGAAGAGTATGTTCACATTCCCATTGGTCTGTTTTACTTTAAAAGCCAAAGTCATCAGGACAAGTGCTCCTGCTACTTGGGGTTCCCACAGGACAGTAGATAGGTAACTGGGAAAAATCCTAGCAGCCGAAGCCTCACATGGGATCTCAGCATGCTGCAAAAGGGTGGAGAGCAGGCTCGGGTGGGTGTGGTAGGTTGGAGGAGGCAGTGAGGGGGAACATCTTACTTCCCTTTTTGTCACACTTGAAGCATTGTGTACCACACAGCCAGAAGGAAATTATTTATAGGCAAGTCTTCCGTATTTTCTACAGGGAATGTTCCACCCAAGGATTCAGCAATATTGCTAGCAAAACACAGGGTCCTATGTCAGGAGAAGCGGAAAAGGACATAATGAGAGAGGTGTGGGTCCAGCCACAAAATAAACACTGGGTTAGGAGCTAGAAAGGGAAATACAAAATGGATATTGAGCGCCTGAGCATTAGTACAGTGTTAATGGGATGGGTCCAAAAACATCCCTCCCCACTTAATCTTCCACCAGAGCCCCCTTCTATCTGAGGCTCTATCTAGTTCTGGTTACTTACTTGTCCCATTTTCTGAAGAGGCTGGGGGAATAAGGAGGCTGAAACGCCATGGTATAATCTGCTCTTGTTTCTTTCTTATCTTCTCTCTTCCCCTCTGGTTCCACTCCAATGTGGGAGACTATAGACAGGAAGGCCACTGCCACTTACATAGTTATTTTGACTTCATGGAAAATCCCCAAAGTGCAGAAGGAGGGAAGCAAGAAGAAAAGACGGTGACAGTGAAAGTGCCTTGTTCTCTGTAGATCATGTGAATTGCCTTGCATGGCCTGAACCCAGAGCCTTAACTTTGTTGGGCAGGAAAGTGGGGAGGATGTAGATGCAAATGCAGAAGGCAGTGGTGTTGGGGGGGGGCAAGGAGACTCCTGGTAGAAAGATGGATACTCTCTTGGAGAAGCAGCTCTAGCAAATGATTTGGGGCACACCCTGGCACTGGATGATGGCAAGAGCAATGAATTGTGCCTTTCAGCTCCCTCCTGGACAGGGTCCCATGTGAGCTTCACAAACAATCTCTGAGTGACACTAGGGATAGGAGGCAGAACTGAACTCCATTTAAACAAGACATTCTGCCCTCATCCCCCGCTGCCCTCATTTCCAGAAGTAAACAGTGCTCTTGTTAAATCACCTCCATTACCCCAACTCTGATGGCTAACTATGGGGAGGTCTTGTATTGGAGTCTCAACAGGACTGAAAATATTGATGGCTTATTCAGGAATGCAGTTTAACCCCAGTGGATCTCGAATTTCCCGAACTTTGTGTCACCATTTGTGCCTCTCTCCTTTCCTTGTAAGCCTTGTGGCAGGCACAATCAACCTCTATAATTTTTCCAGGCCTTCTTCTCATTTTCACCCTTACCAATATCTATCTGTAAATTTCCTGAAAAAGAAGCTTGTAAAATTAACCCAGGTAAAAAGCAATACAAGACATGAATTAGACTTCTTTCTAGAATATCTTAAGTTTGTGGCATGTTCAGAAGTTCTCCCTACTTTTAGACCTTGGTGAAAGGTTTATGTAAAGAAAATAAAACAAGAAAGTAGGGTTTAGCACAGGAGTGTAGCTTGGAGGTCATGAGGGCCATACCACTCCCATCTCTGGGCAGCACAATTGCAAAGTGAAGAGTGAAGTTTTCTGATTTCCATCCTCTCCTCTCTTTTGCCATTGCCTCCCTGGAGCTGGTAATGTAGCAGCCACAAAATATTGAGTTTTTATAGGACCTATGTTTTCTCTGACACCGAGACTGAGTGCCAAGAAAGGTTGTAATGCAAGGCCAACATGGGGTTCACTTCTCCCTGACATATGGGTGACCTTTCCCCTTGGCCAGCTCAGTCTTAGTCTCATTCCATATCCTTTATGAAGCAGGTACTGGGGTTGTTTGTACCCCCAACCCTAGGCCAAGAGACACATTCACAAAGACAAATTACTGCTCTCTGAAAATCTCGGTGCACTGTAGCCTTACAGAGGCTGGGGAAAATAAGAGTATAATATGGCAGATAACCATGTTTTTTTGAGCTGAGGATCGAACCCAGGGCCTTGTGCTTGCTAGTCAAGGGCTCTACTACTGAGCTAAATCCCCAACCCATTATTATTATTATTATTATTTTCAAGAAAGGGTTTCTCTGTGTAGATTTGCGCCTTTCCTGGAACTCGCTTTGGTGACCAGGCTGCCTTGAACTCACAGAGATCCGCCTGGCTCTGCCTCCGGAGTGCTGGGATTAAAGGCCTGCGCCACCACCGCCTGGCCTCAGATAACCACGTTTGTTGATCTGCCCCAGCTTATACAGGTCAAGGAGACACTAGCAGGGCCTTCTTACCCACTTTGCTCTGTGAAGCCATCCTGAGAACCAAAATTCCAAATCAGTTTTTCTAGCAGTTGCCTAGGTTGCTTTGATTGGTACATCAAGGACTTGAGGCTACTAAAAATGCTTAGGAGACAAAAAACCAAGAGGACTATGTTAGGGTGGCAGAGACAACGGACAAGGGGCTTGCTAATAAGGCAGAGGACCTTGTCAGGGAGGCAGATCTAGCAGGCACGGGATTTGCAAAGAGGGCAATGGAGCTCTAAGGTGGAACATCTGGCTCCATTGTGTGCCCCACAATAGAACAGGTGACCTTTGAAGTGATACAAGTTCTCTAAGGAATATAAGGATGGTTAATAATACCAGCCTCTTCAGGGCTTTCGGCTCCTAAAGCCACAATGGGTCTTACATTGTGCTCAGTAAAGCCTCCTTTACATCACAGCAGAGTTATTCACCAGTCACTTGAGGTGGATCCTTGGGCCTCTTTTGTGGGACTCTATAACTTGTGGAGAGAGGCTCTGCAGATTTCAAAGGGTCTTGTCTGTACACACCCTTCCCTGGGACTTCCTGGATGGTGAGAAGGCAGCCCAGATGGAGTGGGAGGCTGTGGTGGGGATACAGAAATTGGTTGGGAAGTAGGGGGTACACTGCTCTTAAAACGGAAAGCAGAGAAATAAGTCGAATTTTTCCTTGGGCAGGGCCCCCTCACCATGGGAACAGTGCCAGAGAACACTGAAAGGAGTGATGGGAGTGGTTAAGAAAGGCTTCTCAACAGGTTTAAGAAATGCTGACAGGGAATACACACACCTTCTCAGGAATAAAGAGGAAAGATGCACATTCTCATATTCTACCCCCATGCAAACACCTTTCTCAACCTTTCTTACAGTCTGATTCCCAGAGATAGTCAGGCAAAGAAGGCCATTCCTTCCACAGCCTCCCTCTCCCTCCCTCCAGCTTCCTTATGTTCTCAAAGGGGTAGCAAGATGACAAGATATGACATGACAACATAAAGTCTAGAGTGTAAGTCAGCGTCAAAAGTCATGGCCTCTATTCTGACATTCAGAGCCAGCTATGTGTTGTATAGAAGTCACAAGTGACAGGATCTTAGAAGAAACTTGGAATGGCTTTCAGATGGTCATTAGAGAAACCAGCTTTAAGCATTGAACTGCATGCTGGGAACAGGAAATCCTTGGCACTGCCAGGATTACAGTTTTCAAAGTTGTCAATCATACATTATGAGAGAGTCTTTTAAATAAAGGAGAAATAGAGACAGGTGACATTTGTACACAATCAATCATATGGGATGCCTAAGCAATGACTCCCACAGGTTCTTCCTGAGGACAGTTCTAATTAGGGCCAGTCCTGGCTTAAGTGCTTTCTGTGATTGGCTACCTTTGAGTGTGATTTGAAGGGCAGAGGAAAAAAAACCTTCATCTTGGCTGTTTTACAGACCTTCAACTGTGGCGCCTATAAAGACCACCATCATCAGCATGACTCTGGGTTTCAGTGCTATCTTTTGGAGTTGTACTTTGAGGAACTGGAAACATTCCCTTGCCAAAGCAAAGCAACCCTAAAGAGGTGCCACATGCAGCCACTAATAGTTCAAAGTACTTTCTGTAGTCAGTGGCCAATCTAAGTTAGAACACAATTTAGACTCACGGAAAATAAATCTTGATAGTGGCTATGGAGGGAAAGTGATGGGCCACTCCAGTGAGCTTTCTCTAGCTCTTGTCAGGAGAAGGGAAAGGTTATTTTTAGGTGATTTGGATGCAACTCTTCTCCACTGTTTTTAAGGGCTACTGACAAAGAATGCACACATCTTTTTTTTGTTTGTTTTTTGAGACAGGGTTTCTCTGTGTAGCTTTGCGCCTTTCTGGAACTCACTTGGTAGCCCAGGCTGGCCTCGAACTCACAGAGATCCGCCTGCCTCTGCCTCCCGAGTGCTGGGATTAAAGGCTTGTGCCACCACCGCCCAGCAAATGCACACATTTTATCAGAAAGAAAGAGAAGCACAAAGCACACACACATACATACAAACACCTCCTTCTCCAGCCTTTCACACAGTCTGATTCCTAAAGACAGACAGGCAAAGAGGGGCCTCATCTTCCCTTTTCCTTGGTTGCCAGCTTTCCTATGACTCTCAATAAGGCCACAGTATGTGGCAATATAGCAAGACAGAGCACTTTAAAACAAGTCAGTGCTCAAATCATGGCTTAAAGGTGAGAGCCAAGAAAAGGCCTATCTAAATAGCTCCTGTGGTACCATAGTTAGATACTGAGATTTATTTTGTATGATGCAGTTCAATATATTTCAGCTACCTAATTTTCCATGTTTCTCACTCTTAGAAACTTGATCAGATCAAGAGAGCTATTATTAGGGGGATAATCCCAAATCTACTTTTTTTATGTCTTTTTTTTGGGGGGGGGGGATTGAGACAGCTTCTTGCTATACAGTCTTGACTGGCCTGGATCCTGCTTTGTAGGCCATGTTGACCTTGAACTTGCTCATCCTGCCTCAGCCATCTGAGTGCTGGGATTACAGGTGTGTACCGCATGGCCAGACTTTCTGAAGTACTTTGATTGTACTGTTAGAGAAATAGATTCTTTCCAAGGCACTTCACAGTTGTCTTGGGATTTCTCAGCCCTTGAAGCTGAAGAGGTTTGGAAATGGGACATCACAATGGGGATAAGAGAACTAAGACCAGAGAATAGGAAGGGCCTGACTTTTCTGAGTATCTTTCTGGTCAATGAACAGACCTTAATTCCATTTACAGAGGCTAACTCTACTGAAGGTCCATGCTTGCCATCTTACCCAGTCAAATGTGGGTTGGGTTGTTTCCTAGGTTTGCCAGAGGGATGTGACTCATTCCCCATCCGTAACTTGCTAGAACTGACTACAAAAGACTAGTTAGGGACTATTTGCTGCACACAGACCCATCCCTACCCTGATCCACAGCTGAAACTTACTACTTTTACTATCACTATCAGCCTATGTTATGATTTGAGTCTGTCCTTGGTCAGGAGGCTGCCTCCACTGCTCACCAACTCCCCCCTCCTTTAGGGTAACAGGAGGGGAATTCACTGCTCTCTATGATATGCATCTGATCTGTGACCTGTAGTTGGGCATTATATTCATTTTTATCTTTATTTTATACTGCTATATTCCGGGGCTTACAAATAAGCAAAGGCTATGCTTTTCCCCAAGGCCTGGAGTTCCTTGTTGCCTGCCAGCAACAGAATGATCTTTTTAACTTTTTCTCTTCTGTTGCTCCTTGAGACAGTGTAGTACGTGAGGCTTTAAAAGAGACATAGTTTGTGTCAAAAACCTGGAAAATCTTAGTGCCAGTCTAAAACACTAGTTATTATGGTTTGAATATGAAATTACCCCCAACAGACTCATGTGCTGAATGCTTGGTCCCCAACTGAGGGCACTATTTCAGGAGTTGGGGTCTAGTTGGAAAGAAAGAGGTAATTGTTAGCCTGCCCTTGGAAGAATATACCCATTTACCAACCCTTTCTTTCATGTTTTCTATCACTAGGTGAGTAGCCTCTGCCACATGCTCCTGCCACCATGTTGTTCTGACTAACCATAGGTCCAGAATCAATGAAAGCAAAGATAAGGGATTTGTAGTTGTTCTCTGAGGTGTTTTGTTCGATAGTGATGAAAAGTCTTACTATTATGAACAGCTCTCAGCCCTTTCTGACAACATGCATGTGAAGTAGTGAAGTCACCTTATCAAGTACAGACCTCTTTTAAAGGCCCTAAGGAGACTGGGAGGATAAAGCACAGAAGCGAAAAATTCTAAGTGCCAGCATAGATTTTTAAAAAAAACAACTTATAGTTATCTTTGTGCCAATAAGCAAAGACAGAAGTGCCTGGGTCATAGTGGGTGGAGGTTTTGTGAGCATAAGAAACCTTTAAGACCCACAGACAACAGAGTTTGTGGGCCTAACCAGGGAAAGCCTCTTGCCAAAGTTCATACACCTTGAAAATAAGATGAACACTAGCCCCACTATCCTGGGATAGAGCTCTAATAGCAACCTAATGAATCCTGGTCAACAGTTCTGACATCCTGTTATTTGTTGAAACTAATAATACTGTGGGGTTTGTTGACAGAGTTGCAAGAGAACTAAAGTAAATATGGAAACTGAGGAATAGCCAAGTATAGGCAGTTATTACCTCTATGGCTAAGAAGGGATTTTTAAAGATACTTCTTTGACTTCCTGGGAAACAAGGGCCTGAGTACAGTTAGGAGATACATTTTCAAAAGGTATCTGTTGTTACCAGTGATTCCTCTAAAGGCAGCTACAAAAAATGGGTTTGGCCCACATACAGATACTGGTCCCTCAGACGGATGGTAATGACAGAAGAGTGGAGAGGTGTTCCCCTAATGTACTTTTTTTTTGTTGTTCTCATGGCTTCAGAAGTTATTTACACCGATTATGTAGAGGAAGGTAGTTTGAGGAATTGATATGAAAATGGCATCAATATGTACATTAGGATGCATAATATTAACCAAGGCCACACAATCTCAGAAAGAAAAAAAACCCATATGTTCTCTTTCACATGCAGAACCTAGCCAACAATATATGTAGCTATGTAAATAAATGTCCATGTGAGAACAACATAACATGAAGAAAAGAGAACAAGAAAGACTAAGAACAAGGGGGTGAGGAAGGACTGAATGTAGATAATGTCCATTATGAAAAGTAGTATCCAAGTTATGAAAGAGGATATAAAGCTGTTTTCCTAGTTCTAAGTTTGTCATGGCTTTTTTGTTTGTTTATTTCTGCTGGTGTATAAGTGCATAAAATATACTTAATACTGAAAAAATTTAATGCAAAGCCCCACAGCTTCAGTTCCAAATGCCTATTCTAACTGCATAGAGATTCAAAATTAGAATTTTGCTAATAGCTTCAGTGAGGAAGAACTATAGGCAAATTAATGTATCAGCCTTTCATTAACACTTAAACTTTGTAATTCTCATTGTCTGAGAGTAATTCTATAGTTAATACATGAAAACCCTTGAAAATCATTCTTTGCAAACAAAAATACAGTTTAACTGAGTAAGTGGCCACTAATAACTTGTAAGCAAGGTCCAACTACTTAAATAAAAGGGGCAGTTCGCCTGAGAATGTACTCTTGGTTCTCAGTCAGTTTCCATCTTTAGCTAAAGGGGCTGAGTCAGTTGGGAACAGGTCATCCACAGGGAGCAGTAGAGGGTGATAAAAGTCCAGGAGCAGGGCAGCCAAATCTCAACTGGCACCAATATCAAAGAGGGATTTAGGGCTAGCAGGCCTGAGTGACAGTGGTATAACTTGGAATGGGAGGGAGAGAGAAAACCCATCTAGATAAAAATATCCTAACATCCACTAAGATAAAGGCAATTCTCTCTGTCAATGTCATCCTTGGTTTTAAAACCTTCAAGCATTCTGTTAAAATAAAAGGCCTTTCGGAGAGAAAACCCTTATAGTTTTTCTCAAGGAAGGAAGGTGATGATCTTAGCTTGGTATGAGTTGGAAAGAATACTACTTATCTGGTGGCCTAGGACATGCAGAGTGAGCCAAGGTAGTCAAGACTAGCTGTCAAGAAACCAAACTATGTGTGAGGGGCAGCTGTAAAGGCAATAAACTTTATGGTCTTTGTGGCCAACTTGGAGATAACTCAGAATATACAGACCCAGATGGACCCCAAGAAGGAGGTAAGGGAGTAGTTTGGGTGTCCTCCCACTCCTAGGGCCCTGCTGTGAGGTGTTGACAGCTGGGAGAGGACCTGAAACCAGTTAGCCTGGGGCTCCCAGCCAGCAGTGTATTTTCATCTTGTTTTGACTGGGACTGTCCTCCCCTGCATAAACACATCTACCTCAGGGGTAGAAAATGTAGAGCAGCTTAAAATAGGTGAGTGGAATGTTTCTCACTCCTGAATCACCAGCAAAGGGATGCCCTGCAGGTGGGCCTTGTTTAAAGCAAAATGGATATAAGAAAAGCACAGGAGTAAAGATCTGAAGGCCTTCCTCACCTAATGGGAGATCCCCAAAGCCTCACCTGGTCCAAACCATAAAAGCAACAGCTCTCCAGTCCTGATTACCTATCCTAAGAGCAGTATCTACTTCTGGTTTTGGTTTATCCCTCAGCATTTTGAATCTTGTCAACAATCTTAGTAGCTGTGTACTATATAATCTTAGGACTATTGTATGTATGAGAATCAGAGATTTGAAACCATTGAATGACTTTCCTGGAATTGCAGAGCACTGATGGTATAGGCCAGATAAGAATCTTTGGTATTCTATTCCAAAGTACTGGCGTGTCTCTGACTGTGCACTGTGGAGTTTTAGTGGTGGCTTGTTTGTAGTAAAGCATTATATCACTAACTTATTATACCTCCAGTCCCTTGTATCTTTTTTGAGGAGTGTTCTTGGCAGTGACTGTAACTTATACCCAATGTCACTTCTTGGGGAATTCCTTTCTTCACAGTGGCATGGAAATTGGGAAGGGGTCCTTACCAAGATTAGGAAGGAATCCAGGACAAGTGAACCCCATCTAGGATGGAATAGCTCTGCATTTTAATACACTGACTGGACATTTGGAAATGGCATACAGGTGCAAACTACCTAGGAGGCCAGGTAGAAGGGACAAAAGATTGAATAGAATGCAGTATAAGGAAAGAGCAAAGGTAAACATGTACTTTGAAACAAACTGTCACCCATCACAGTGTCTTTGTAGGGTTGGTCCCTCCAGGCTAAACTCTAGGAGTCTGTGTTTAGAACTTTCCTGCTTCCTTTTCAGGTACCTTCCTCTTGCTTTATCCTCAAGTGGCCTGTGTCCTTGACCTCCCACTGCCTGGGAGTTTCAGGGTTGGTTGGGCATTGGCTTCTCCACTGCAATGTTGCTTTCAGGAAAACTCCAGGTCTACCTTCCATAAACCAAGTGTAGCTAGCATTTAGGTTAGCCCTAAAGGACAAATTACAGAAATGTGTTTGTGTTTTCCCTGGTCAGATCAGAAGTGCTTTACTCCAAAGATGTAAGGCAATAGTATAATTTCAGATGAGGGTGGTAAAGGTGGAAGAAAATGAATATCAGCAATTTTTAAATACTGCCAAGAAGACCACGCTATACTCTCACAGAAGGTAAGTTTGAGTATATGTATAGGAATAAATACAACTATTCTCTTACAGTTGTACTATATTCTTTTTAGAACATAGTACAAATAGTGCTGGAATAGTAGTGAGGAAAGCTGAGTTTGAGTCTGGTTGTCTCTTGCTACCAAAACAATTTTGAAAAGTCCTATAACCATTTCAAGACCAAATTCCCTCAAACTAAGATGAGAAGGCCAGGGCTGCAAATTTATGGGTGCTTCTTTCATAAATGACACACCTATGTAGACTGAGATCCATAAACTCCAGCAGAATATCTTCAGTACCCACAGCAGCATCTGGCACATAGTAAATGCTCAACAAACAGAGTGACTGAATACATAGCAAAAGTGACTTTTATATTTGACACCAGCTCTAACACTTTCTGCCATGGTCTCAGATGCAGCGATTTTCTGTAGCATGAATCTTAAAAAGTCTTATTAATAAAAACAAACCCTGAGCCAGGTATTGGGGGTGAACACTGAAACATCAAGAGAAACAGAACAAGCCACATCCAACCTCACTTTGCCAATTCCTCAGCTGATCTTGTTTCCTCAAACTGGAAGTCTCTGAGTCCTTACTGGAATGGATCTCAGCTGAACTGCTGCTAAAAGCTAAAAGCTTAAAAGGCTCTAGTTTCTGGTCCTCATGCCTTATATACCTTTCTGCTTCCTGCCATCACTTCCTGGTATTAAAGGCGTGTGTCACTATGCCTGGCTGTTTCCAGTGTGGCTTTGAACTCACAGAGATCCAGACGGATCTCTGCCTCTGGAATGCTAGGATTAAAGGCATGTATCCCACCATTTTCTGGCCTCTATGTCTAATCCAGGGGCTGTTCTGTTCTCTGACCCCAGATAAGTTTATTAGGGTGCACAATATATTGGGGAACACAATATCACCACAATTTTCAGGTATACTTTGGAGTCAAGAGGCCCCAAACCAGGTGAGATTGTCAGGTCCTTGCTTACAGGACTAGGTTATGTCTGTACCATTTGGTTCACAAATAGTCTGTACTGTGCAGAGATAGTTTCTGGGAACCAAAGGAGCAAAAGAAACTCATGGAGGCCCAAAAAGTTTGCAGGATGCTGGATTAGGTGGAAGGTGTGGTATGAGGGTTGTAGGAAAGTTGGGGTCAGGCAGGAGGAGAAGCCAGAGGAGTAACTTCTATACAGTTTTTTGTAAAACAGGAAGCCAAAATAACAGAGACCTGATGGGTGTCTGGGCTGAGGTAGGAAAAGTGCCGAGTCGCATGGTGACTCAAGGTCAGGAGTTGGACCTGGTCCCGGAGCTCTCAAGCCTTTGCTCACCCCCTTGGGATTGGCCCGTGGCTCCAGGCCAGCTCCCTGAATAGCTCCCCGACTCTGCCCCTCCACAATTCCAGCTTCTTAGGCCAATCTGCTTCCTTCTCTAGCTACTGCCAAGGTTTTTTCCCTTCTCCACACAGGCTACATGAATGTCTTCCTCAAACCTCTTTCCAAGGACTTAGCTGGTTGGTGCAGTCACCCTTTAGGGCTGTCGGAGACCAGCCTTGCTTTTGGACAGGTTTGCTCCCTCCCAGTATTGCCTGCATTTACTCAGACACAGCTCCTTCTCCACTGCTTATGCAAATGGTGGAGGAGGCTTGCCAGCCACTATTGGGTTCCTTCCCTCCCAATATACCCCCTGCCCTACTCCACAGGAACCATGGCTCAAGCGCACTAGGAACATCCCCAGATTCTGAAGTGTTGAGACATTCTCCTTGCCCAGTTTAAATCCAAACAGAAGGACAGAAGGAGCAACAAGAAGAATGAAATTAAGGTATCTTCAAAGAAAGAGGGAGAGAGAAGGAGAGGGAGATGGAGGGAGGGAGGGGGGTTTATTGATTTTGCTTGGGTAGATTGATTGATTCTGATTGGGCAGATGCCCTTCCCAGAATTACTGAAACAATACTGAGGCCACTCATTAGACTAATTCTGACCTTTGCTTTGACGAAAGTTATGGTCCCATCTCTGCCATTAAAATGGCCTGTGTAATCTCTGTGATTTAATCTGTGTCTCAGTTTCCTCATCTGTGAAGTGGAGATAGTTATCTCTGCTCTATCAACTTTGGCAGGGCTGTAATGAAAATTAAGATTTGTGTGTGTGTGTGGGGGGGGGAAGACCAGCCAAAGAACAAGAGATTTTCTAAAGGGCAAAGCCTTGTATGATTATTAAGTATTAAGCTGCTTCCCCTTGCCCATGGTCCATGATAGTATCTTAAACAAACAAATAAACAAAACACCGAAAACTCACCCACATGTCCTAGGCCTGTTTCCTTCCCTCTCTAACTTTTCTCTCTCTTTTAGGCCTGGACTCTATTTAAGAGCATCTCCTGGTCAACCCTCATCCACCTTACCACCTATCATGTCCCTTCAGACATACATGTTCTCGACCTCTCCACTTTGTCTGTGGCCCTGCTTTCCTAGCACTGATCTAAAGCTCTCCCCATCAAAGCATTAAAGAGGAAGGGACTCTAGGGGGTAATGACTAGACTAGATTCAAAAATCAGCTACAAAGGCTTAGCACAATGGGGAGCACCCAGCATGTGCTCAAGAAACACATCATTGTTTGGTTACATACGCTGAGGGAGATATTTTGGTGGAGTCTGCTTTGGTTCCACTGAAATCTTGCCAGCCATAGACAACTGCATTCTCCACCATTACATTCCTGCCTGTCTGTTCTTCCCACCTATCTTTCCCTTTAGTTCTCAACTTGGAGAATAGGACAATTTACTTAATTTCCAAGAGCTGCATGCTACAATGTGATTTCAGTTCTCTCTGGTCTAGTGCCACTGAGTTTCTCTGGTGACCTCACCTTCCCTCCAGGGATCTGAGAGACTGAGGAAGCATGGAGCACACTTTTGAGTTTCCTCAGCACAAGCAATCAGTTCCCTCTGTATGATCACACTCACAGGTCTTTGTCATCTGAAGCAATCTGGACCCTTCACCTAGCATTAAGAGTTCCTAGGTTTTGACCCAGGAGTAGGTAGGGAATGAGTCTCATGATGGCAGAACAGAGACATGACAGTTCTGCTCCTATCCAAGGTGATGGCATTGCCTTGGTCTGGATTGTCTCTTGGACTGGAAAATAATAGTGAGAGTTGCCGCCACTCTTTTCCTCCCTTGTGAGGACAAAGCCCTTGCTTTTATCTAGTCTCGCTCTGGGCTGCATTTCAACCTTCTACTCCCCAAAGCAGGAAATTAGAAGCAAAAGGTGACCTTGCTATGCCTTGCCAGAAAACTGATGACAGGATGGCAATGCATGGCCTCATTTGGTTGTCTCCTGCCACCTGTCTCCCATTTGGACCTTCTTCTGGGGCTTACATGAACAGGCAGGTTGGGAGGAGGTCTGGAGAAACTGCCTGGGAATGCTGGTGTCATAATGGAGTTAAGTCTTGAAAAAACAGGGCTTGACTGTTGGACCTGTATGGCAGGACAGAACTCTAAAGAAAGCAAAGGATGAGGTTAGTGGGATGTTGGCGAGGTAGATACTAGACTGTTATAATTACTGCCAGTAGTGGTATTAGTAGTAATCATAAAAAGGGATGATGATGATGATGATTATAGCTACCACTACTGAAAGTCTGTAATGTATTCTAAATGCTTTTCATGCATTATTTCATTTTTTATAACAACCCAATGAAAACATATTATAGATGATAGATAAGGAAGCAGAAATCCAGAGAGGTTGTAACTAGCCTAAGATTACACAGACAGCTTAGGTTTGAAGATCCAGTTAACTGTAGACTCATTTTCTTCCCCCCTCATCTAGTGTGCCAGGCTCAGGTTTTGCAAACAAACAAAAAAACCCCATCAAGTTCCAGCCTTTGGAGATTGGCCACTTAAGGCCCTAAGAGACCAGTTACCTGAAATTGGTTTTTCCTTTATGTATTTTTTTCTCTAATAGGCTAACATTTCAGCTTGGAGTTTAAGAAAACCCAGATAAAGGAAAAGGAATAACAAGAATACTCCAACAACTTTTTTTTTTTTTTGCTCCTGGTTCTGCCATGAAATTGATACAAGGTCCTTGATAGGTTGAATCCATAGCCACATAGACTTTGTCTCTACATGGATAAAATCTAAGAGTGGACTGATGATGTTGCTTACTTGTATAATGCTTGCCTACCATGCATGAAGAAGCCCTGGCTTCAACCCCCAATACTGCATAAATGGGATGTGGAAGCAGGAAGTTTAGGGTCATCTTCACAAGACCCTGTCTCAAAAAATCAAAACCAAACCCAACCAACCAAATAAATAGATGAATAAGAAGGAGAATAAAATCCAAGAGTGTCAAATACTTGATGAAGGGCCCTTGACCAAGTTCTGCACTCCCTCACCCTGCCAATTTGAAAGTGTTCCACCTTCCCTACTTTCCATTTGAGGTTCATTTTTTGGTGAGTCTGCTGTAGCACTCACCACCCTCTTCAACATCTTTTTCTGGAACCCATTTCAGATCTCTATGCCAGGTGGTGGCTCCTCACCAGAATGTCTTCCAATGAAGTCTTCTCTCACTAAACATGTGGTAATATCTTTTCCAACAATTCCTTTGATGCTACCTTGCCTTGTCTTCCTCCTCCTCCAACTTTTGCTTTGAAAATACTGTTTTGTTTTGTTTTTTTAAAACTCCTGACATAAATGATCCAGTGGCTGGCTGCTTCCTTGAATGCACAATGCTGGCCTTTGGCTTACTTGGCATCTTCTGGCTTCTCTTTATTATGTTTTGTTTTCTTACATATTCAGAGATTAAAGGAGCCTTCAAGGTCAACTAGATCAACTTCCTCCATTTATGGTGAAGAAAGTTAAATTTGGGTAGAGAAAATGACTTGCTCAGGGTCACAAAGCCAGATAGGAAAAAAAGAGCCTACATCAGGTCTGCCTGATTCTAGAGCCACTGCTCTTTTTCTGTTTTCTCCTGCCATCTTTAAATGCACACCACTGAGCACTGATTCTATTTCTTAAATGTTTATATGTATATCTCTCTTTTTTCCCCTTAACAACAAAATGGCCTTGGTAGTAGAGGACCACAGGCAGGAGACACAAAATACAAAACCAGGAAGTGAGCTGCCTGTTGTCATATAGCTCATTAGTGATACCATTGAGAACAGAATCTAAGCCATGGGGTTTCCATTCGGGACCACTCCCAATACACTACAACACCTCTCTCTCTTCCCCATTTTCTTCCTTTTTTGTACCGTCCTAGAATTTTTCACTCGGAGTCCCCTTTTCTCTTCTTTCCTTTTTAATGCTGCTTTTCTTTTCACAAGCCTATAGGAGTTTAGAAATAGTTAGATCAGCTGGGTGGTGGTGGCGCACGCCTTTAATCCCAGCACTCAGGAGGCAGAGCCAGGCAGATCTCTGTGAGTTTGAGGCCAGCCTGGGCTACCAAGTGAGTTCCAGGAAAGGTGCAAAGCTACACAAAGAAACCCTGTCTCGAAAAACCAAAGAAGAATCTCTTTACCTATTTATTAACAGATTTAAAAAAAAATAAAAAAAAACAAATTAAACAAACAAATGAACAAAAAACAGACAAAGAGAGGAGAATCTGTCTTCTTAAATTCAGATGGTTAATTCTGTGGGATAGTAGAGTCACAAGTCCCTCTTTTCAGACATCCTTCTGCTCCTCAATATCATTCTTTTTCTGTTCCTTCACACTAGAAAAGCCGCCTTTCACTGATAAGAGCTTAGAGCATGTGGGCCTAGGTTCATATGACATCTCTGGGGAAATAGGAAGGAGTGGGGAATGCCTGGAATCACACACATACTATATCCCACTACAGGAGGCCCAGTTTGGCCTTGAAGAGAGTGGTGATTATCAACTGTGTTGAAATAAAGGCACAGCCTCTGTGATTCTCAGTTTATGGCCTAGACAGTGGTGTCAAGGCCCAAGTTGGCTGCAAAATGAGATCAGTTCACTATCCTCCCAATGGAAAAAAACCTTATAAAATCAATAGCACTTACAACGTCAAAAAACCTGGAGACCTTTCTTCTGTTTGTTTTTCCTTTTGGGTCACTCTTTCTCACTGATCACGTGTGGAGGTATGGACAGCACAGAAATCTGACATAAGAATCTGCAAATACCTGGTACTGGAGAGATGGCTCAGAGGTTAAGAGGACTGACTGCTCTTCCAGAGGACCTGGGTTCAATTCCCAGCACTCACATGGCAGCTCACAACTGTCTGTAACTCCATTTCCAGGGGACCCAACACCCTCACATGGACATACATGCAGGCAAAACACCAATGTATATAAAATAAAAAAAAAAAAAAAAAAGAAGAAGCTGCAAATGCCAAAACACAGCTCTCAAGAGTTTTTGCAGCAGTGAAGACCAGGGCTATGTTGAGCTATCAGTAACTGCTGAAGATCTTGATCTAAACCTTTCTTATTCCCCCAAGAAGTGGTTCCTAACTCCAAGGCACTTCTTGGCCACTGCATCTGGTTGGGAATAGTAATAATGAGTTGACCAAATCGCTAGAAGAGATGCTAAAATCTCACCTTTGACATAGTTTTGTCACACTGGGACTTCAGATCACTAAGAGAGCCCCAAACCCAGTTAGACACCACCACCGTGGCCTTCCTGTGATACAAAGTTTCACAGTTTCTCAGACTGCAGTGAGTCCTTTGCCTAGACATCTCCACTGTACCACAGACAGTGGATGCCTCCATACTATTTTCTGGCAGGATTCTTTCTGCCCTCCCCCATTAACTGGTCCTGCCTGACTGATATGTGTATCAATAGATGCAACCTTTCTACATGAGAGTTTTACGCATTTATTCTAGACTGTATTCACTTGACAAATATGTGTTGAACACCTACTGAGTGACACTGGTAGCCTCTGTCAACTGGGTTTTGTACACTTGAATACTAGAGCATCCCATGATTCCATCACCACTGAATACCCACAGGACTTGATAAACAGCATCTGTTGCTTGAGAGGAAACTCAAGAGATGAGATGTAAAGTGGGCCCTAGGACTAAGTATGTGTCATGCTATGGATGGATCCCTGAGTTTTGGGACAGAGTCACCTGAAGTGGTGAGGTAGGAGATGTTCCTTTTATACACTCTTGTCCCAGAGAAGCTATCCTGTATGGTTGTGAGGTGCAGAAGTTAGGACAATATCAAAGATTTGCATGGCTAAGGAACAACTATACCCTATGCCCTAAGTTCTGGCAGCATGGATCTCTGCCTGTTGACTTCCAAAGGAAACCAAAGGACAAGCATTTAGAAAGAAGTTACCCTATCTTTTCTGATATGTCCTCTGGGCACCTGAGATTGCTTGTGTTAGTGGTCAAAATGCATCCAAGCTACTTAAAGGTAATGAGGTAGCCGGATAAATCTTCCTGATTAAACACCCAATCTGCACCTCCCATATGTATGAACAAGATTTTGCAGCTCATCTTCTCCTGGGCACGGCCTTGGCCCTGTGCCTATTCCCCCAACCCTGCCCTCTGGGTGATCTTGCTCAAGGACACCAAGGGAGTTGATGGCAGAGGCTGGGAGCACAGCCCAGGCTTTCTGGATCCTGGCCTAGTGCTGTTGCCACCAGACCCCATTGCTGTTCTCTTTCCTCTCTTGCCCTTTATGCTCAATCTGCACCCCCTGGAGGCACATATCCCACATCCCACAAGCTTTCACTGGGTGTGATATTTCTGTCCAACACCAGTCAGCAGTCCAGCCACATGGGGCATAGGGAGTCTGTCTGGCTGCTACCCATGGAGCCAAACCTGGGACAGGATGGAGAAGGACCAGCCACATTGCTAGTTTAAGACCAGCAGATCTGGATCTTTAAGGCAGTTATTTTTATCTGGGGCCCCAAGTGTGGTCCCTGAGCTTGGCTTCCCAGAGCTAGGGCCAGGTCCCTGTGGATACCCTACTCCCAGCCTTGTTGCTATGACACATGGCTCTACAAGTGCTGAGTGGCATTGTTGGGGCCGGATACAAACAGCACGCAACAGGGTCTAGCTGTGAGCCAGTTGGCCAGCTGACATTTCAGGGTCCAAAGAGCTTGTGTGTACTGGACAAGCTGTTTATTGTGGTGCTGGCACTGCCCAACCCTTCAGACAGCAACAAATGCTCTCAAACTAGGAAAGGAGAGGAAATAAAGAATCAGTGGTAGCCAACGCAGACCTAGACTCTCTCCCCACTTGCCACTTGCTCCCCACAGCTGACATACTGCTGGTGCCAACCACTGGAAGTACTCTTTGAGGTAACTGGAAGAGTCAAGCCTCTCAAGCCTCCATTTGTGAAGACCTAGATGACAAATCATGTCAGTGCTATGTTAGCCTCCTTCTGACTGTCCAGCACTACAGAAGCCACTGCTAATATCGGGTTGAACAATTATTACTTGGGTTAGGACAAGAAATCTTGCTGTCACAGAGGAACTGGCACTCCAAGGTTGTGTACACACCCTCGGGGAGATAGTAATAAATAGGTTGTAATAGAAGTAGTAGTCCTTTAGAGTCCTAGTCTGGTGCTTTTAGATGTACTTAAGCTTGACCACATGCTGAAAAATATGTGGCAAGGGATGTATATTATTAGCACATAGGGCAAGAATGGAGAGATGAAACAGATGCGACCCCAAATGGGGTAAGAAAAGAAGTCAGATTAGAGATGTTGTGGGGAGGCAGAACTTCCCAGAAGACATTTCGCAGCTAACTCAGGAGCTAGTGTAGTCTATGCGGCCCAAGGGGAAATTACTTGGGACAGACATAATCAGGCAGGTGTTGAACTGAGCCTTAGGCCCTTGTCTTTTGTACCTTGCTCCATTCAAGATTGTAGTTACCAAACAGAATTGATGAAAGGTATTCAGAGTGTCCCAGTCAGGGTCTCTGGTTTTTCATAAAGTTAGCTCTACTAGCCCATCTGTGTGGGACAAACACTCTTTATCCTCATAGAAATACTGAGGAATAGTAATAAAAATCAGCAGCTTACAATCATTGAGTGCCTACTTTGTGCCAAATAATGTCCAAAGTACTTCACATACAATATACATGTAAGCACAATCAGACTTCCCCAGAGTCATGGGGGATAGTATTATCGGTACCATTTTCACACGGAGAAGCAAATAACTAACTCAAAAGTCAGAAAGAGACTAAGGATTTAGGTCTAGCCCTAAAGTGTATGCTCATGCTTTAGAGCCATTTGTGACTAAGCATAAGAGTGCTCTCATTTGTAGAAGAAGCTTCATGGAAGGATAAAGAAGGAAGAGTCAAGATCTTGGCCAGGGTAGAAGAACCACACATTAAATGAAAGATGGGGTGATGGGCAGCAGAATGCCTATGAGATGCAAGAGCTAAGATCATCTACATTTTTTTTTGTTCATTAGTACTCACTTAGTAGAACAAGGAAGCCCAATATGGTAACTTTGGGCAATACACAGACCAAGTTATTGATTCCCACTGAGTCAGATCCAAGCTTTAAAGTGAATTTCTCCAGCATTCAGGCCATCAATTACTTAAGCAGGCAGCATATGGCAACCTCTGGGGATACAAGATATACATAACAAGAGATCCTGCTCTTGGGGTGTTTCCAGGTCTCTGGGGTGGGTATCAGGCTTTTCCAGGGTCAACTGGGGCAAGATGTGCAGGTTGTGTGATCAGAGAATAGAATAAATCCTCTAGGCCTCCCCGAAGATAGGGCTGTTGCCTTCAGCACATAGAGATCAGTACTGTCTTTGAACTTAGCAGCCCCAGTGGATTTCATTTTCATGAAGCTATTTCCACATATGCATCTCAATGTATAACTTTTGGTGCTAGCCAATTCAGCTGAAAAAACCAGAAATCTGAAGTGGATGCAGGCTTGGAAAGAAAGCAAAGCCACAGGAGGTCCCTACTGACCCTTCTTAGTGTCTGGCAGTAGTTCTGCTACCCTAGAAAGAGAACACCTTTCTTCTGAGTTCTCCCTCTGCCTAACATTGTTGTCTCTTTTCTTGATGGGAAGCCTAAAACCCAGAGAAGTGAATCCAAGTAATTAACTAATTAATTAATACGAATGGTAAAGTTGCTGAGGTTGCTGGAAAACATCCTGTTGCTGCCAGCACACACAGTCTGGCTAGGCACCTACCTCCCACTGTGAGTTGACAGGGAGGCACTGGATTGTATCTCCCCAAGACTCTAGGTGTAGCAAAGAGCTCCTATAGTGCACACCCATTGCTCAATTTCTGGAGACAAGCTTTTGGGCAACACATTCCCTCTCAAGACAGCCTCTTCTAGACCAGCTAGGGTTTTGATCTGCTAAAGTTACTTAGCATGAAGATTTCTCTCTGGTCCAAGGATGTCTGTATATGGCCTTTCCCAATGCAAAGTGCAAGGCTGTAGGAGATGGATAGATGGAGATAGGAGAACGAAAAGGAGACCAAGAGGCACACACAGCTGGCAGAAGCCCATCTCCAGCTGTTGGGCAGGCTGTTTCCTTTGATAAAGCACTTGGCAGAACTCCCAGTTCTGTAGTTTCTGGCCTGTGAAAGCACACCCGGAGCACGAGCCTGCCTGTGGGAGGACTTCAGCCTTTCTTTGTTTTCTTTCTTCCTTACTTTTTTTAAAGTATTGGAAAATGTCCTTCCCTCCCAAGGAGCTTGTCTCTCCTTAACACCTGTCCAAAGAGAATTCTACCTGTAGTGAATGTTGCCTGGTCCCTGGCATCTTCACAGAAAATTAGTGTGATGGAACCATGTTCAGGGGCTGGGATGAGTATGCAGTGAGGCCTCTGTACAGATTTGCTGGCACGTGTATTTAAGTGTGTGCATGTATACATACAGTAAGAAGGTGCTTGTAAATAAGACTGTGTGTATTTGTTTGGGAGACTGTGCTTATTTGTTGTAGATGGCACTGCTTTCTGTGTGGCACATTATCACTGTTCTCCCTGCCTAGTTTCTTTCCAATTTCCCAATGCTTCCCTCAAAAGGACTATGAAATAGGGGGAGTCCTAGTGTCACCACATGAGAGCATAGAACAAATCCTCCCTCCCTTCAACCCCCGGTCTGGCTTTATGAAGGCCTCCCTTCCTCCCTTTCCTCGACTCCCCAAACTGAAAACCCAGGCTGGAAGGCCTGGTTTCGAAGTCCCTTGGAGAAAACAGAGCATATAATGTTGCAGGCCCCTGCCCACTCCCGTTTATAGTCTACTGGCAACACTCTTCCCCAGGCCCATAGTTTGGTTCCCTCAGGGCCTCCATGCAAGTTTCCCAGATTCTTGACATGAATCTGATCCCATCCGGGATATTTCTGAGCTCAGCATGGGATCTTCACATCCAGAGAAATCCTCACTTCTCAGGATCCCTGAAAACAGCTCCTGTTCCAAATGTGGCTGACCCCACAATGCTGTCTGCCTGTTCATCAGAGACTTCAGGTCACCTCACAGGTCAGCAGCAACGATTCTAAGATAAGGGGCTCTGCTCTGGGAGCTGATCCCAGCAGAGGTGATAGTATTTTTCTACCAGCCCATGGCCCCAGAGTGGCCCTGAACCACTGACCTGGTGGACCTGCTGCCCTACCTCGCCCACCTGCAGCCTAAGCCAGAGTGGCCCTTGGTCCTTAGAAGTGGGAAAAACCAGTTAGGAAGAAGCAAACATGACACAAAACAAACCCAGCCTTGGAACTTTGCCCCAGCTTCCAAACTGGAAGTTCTCAAACATCCCTTGCCCCCCCAAATGTTTACCCCATGAAAACAAAGAGGGCATGTAAACAAACAGGACAGACGTCAGAGCCAGAAGGCCATCTTAGGGATAATGTCCAACGAGGCCCACAGTGGAAATGAGATTTCTGCTAGTTATCAGAAAAGCTAGAAGGAGATATACCAACTCAAGAACAAGTAGGAATATCAGGGCCCAGAAGCACTAGACCCATCTATAGAGCTTAAGTGGACAGTGCAACCTAGTGTGAACTGAAGCTAGCCAGAATGGTATTGTGGGGCTGGAGTACTCTAGACCCCTTTGTCAGTTGGCATGCTTGGTAACACTGCTGGGGCAGATGAGAAGCATATTTGGGATTCAAAATCAAACCTGAATGGTAAAGAACTTCCTTCTTTTATTCCTTCTGAACTATTCTTTCTATCCAGGGCTCAAGCTCTGGAAAGAGGTATAAGGCCAGATTTGTTCTTTTCATTGATTGGGTAGGGGCAATGTGGAGCCAACCCAGTTATGTAACATTTATCAGTTTTTTGGGATTCAGACCCAATTTGTGCATTCCCACCCTACATACACTCTAGTTGAAGCCTGTGTTTGTAGCCTGAAATGGAGCATAGTCGAAGTAGATAGGTAGGAGTGCCTCCTAGCTTCAGGGAATTTTCTAAACTTTGAGCAAGTTCTGGGGTCAGATTACAGGCACATAGAAAGGTTCGCAATGTTGACTCCGGTGTGCCTAGGCCAACAGTATAATCAAACAGGTCTGTGTTCAAGCTATGAGCAGGGGCTGAAACAGAGGTCACTCCCTGCCCTGTCCTCTGTGCTATGACCAACTTTCTGCTCTTGTAAGCTGCCAGTCCTTCATTGTGACCAGTGGAAAAACAGTATACATTGTGTTCTGAGTTAAGATAATTTGGATATCTCCTATATGCTCCATTAAAATAAAGAACTCAGCTTGGAAGATAATCATGCCTACTACTCTGAACACTTAAAACACATATTGTGGAACATACCCTATACTAGGTTCGGTGGCACAAATGCACCAGAACAAAGTCCTCTTCGACCTTACACTAACATGATGATCTTCAAGACTGTAGATAGGGCCGGGTGGTGGTGGTGGTAGTGGTGGTACACGCCTTTAATCCCAGCACTCGGGAGGCAGAGGCAGGTGGATCTCTGTGAGTTCGAGGCCAGCCTGGTCTCCAAAGCGAGTTCCAGGAAAGGCGCAAAGCTACACAGAGAAACCCTGTCTCGAAATAACAACAACAACAACAAAAGACTGTAGATAGTAACTGTCACCTAATTTCACCTGATGACATAGACATCATTTTGGTTTGCACTATTTTGTATCCATGGACAATATATCCTTGCTATTGTTCCTGAGAGATTTGCCTGTGTATCTCATCTTCCCAACCTAATCTGAAGCTCCTGGGGGGGGGGGGAGAAGCAAGCCTTCTGTAGCTTTCTCCCCTCCCCCTCCTGTGGCACCCAGTACAGTGGCATGGGTTAGAGGATGACCTCAATAGTAATTGTTCAACTCAGCAACAACTGGGGAGGCCAGTATAATTTCTGAATTCATCTGCAAGTGTGTCCAGTGATGACAGAAATCTGCAGCTGGATGTATCCCTTGCAGCAAAGAAAGAGCTATTCTTGACACCCCAAGCCAGCATTTCAGTTGACTTAACTAGCCCCTCCCCATCACATCTTCATGAAATAACAAATAAGCAACTGGGACAAGGGTAGAGTACCTCACACCAAGCAGTCATTAAGCCCAGGAGCTGGTAGACATTCCACTTCCTAGCATCCTCTATCTACTCTGTTCCATCTATCTCTTGGACAACAAAGTTTTAGGTTGTTTTCTAGAATTTGCAGTTCCTTTGAATCTACTAATGCGACTCTATTGGCTGCGGAGTGAATTACAGATAGGAAAGCCATTTGAAATTAGGTATAATAATGCTTAATAAGATATATCTTTGGGGGGTTGGGAATTTAGCTCAGTGGTAGAGCGCTTGCCTAGCAAGCACAAGGCCCCGGGTTCGATCCTCAGCTCCAATATATATATGTATATATATATACACACATATATATGTATATATATATATACACACACATATATGTATATATATACACACACATACATATATATGTGTGTGTGTGTGTGTATATATGTATGTATATTGAATTTACATATGGGACTGGTTTTGATGACCCTACATATGAAAGCTGAGTGTTTAGGAATACTTTTCCTAAAACATGCTTCAGAAGAGAGGTGAGCTTTACTTATCACCTGCTTCAGAAGCAGGAGAGTAAAATAGATTAAATGAATAGACATTTTTAGTTTCTAAAAGGAGGAATCGAAGAATAGTCTAAAGACCCATGTTATAACTAAAGACTGAGATTTTTTTTTTTGTGCTATCTCTAAAGACAGAACTATTCTCTATTAACCAAACCATTAATTAGGGTCATGTTTGCACTTCAATTGCCAGCTCCAAACGTTTGTTTACTTAAACCGAGGTCACTCTAGTTTATTACAGTTATAGCCACTGGTGAGATAATGTGCTTAGATTTCACAAGTATGTGTGAATTGCCTACCTCAGCCTTTATTTTCATGGAATGAGAGTTCTCCTGAAGGCACAGGTCAGACTAAAGATAATAAATGATTTTCCTTCTCAATAGAACTAAAAACAAGGTTTTAATTAATTCACCAAAACTCAAGGATTGAATATCTATATTACATTTCTTGACAATGTTAGTCAGTCCCAAGGGTGACCCACAGGATTTCAATTGATCCAAGAACAATCTTTAGGCAGACATTTCATTGGCTTGGAGGTTGTTTCTCAATCACTGAATGCTGTCTCTCTTACTAGTAGACTCACCCCCACTTTGTTAGAAGACTGCAGTAGCCTGCGAGAGGGGTAAAAACAGAAATGTGGGATGGAGAGATTCCATGGTAGGAAACATCTCCCTAAGAAGTAAGAAGCAGAGAAAGAGGCCTGGGGGTGTGTAACAGAGAAAGGAAGAGGAGCCAAAATAGTTCTCCTCAAAGCAGAAGACTTGGTTTGTTCAAACATACACAACCTCACTGGGCATGTGCACGAGTGTGCGCCCCTCCCCCACATGCACACATGCATGCACACACAGGAGGCTTATGCATATACCTACACAGGAAGACACACATACATTCTTCACATATGCCCTTGTCATCAAGACTCTTGAGTCCCATATTCAAAGGAGACTCGCATGGAGTTACAGAAGTTATACACATAGGAACATCAACCCTACCAGGTGCTAAACTTCCAGCTGTCCTTTATCAAACATTTAAATATACCCACCACCTATTTTTATGTACCTTTTAAGAATATGGTATAAACAGATTCTTTATATACACCTAAATTATTACCAAAGCCATTCTCACAAACTCAAGTACACACACTCCTTCTCCCCAACAAAGTCTAAAAGAGTCTGGTTAAATAAATTCTTAGTGCTTTCTTCTTTGATGAATAAGATTTAAAACAGTGACTTGAAGCTAGGTGAACTGAAGAAGTATTTTTCCTGATAGTTTATTAGCATGGTGGAAAAGTCCATCAAGGACATTTGAAATCCCTCACAGAGTTTACTCCCTTGGCCTATAGACAAGACACTAGTGGTAACCTTTAGTGACTGCCAAAAGCTTCTAAGATTCTCTTGGTCCTGCTATGCTAGCTGACCTTTGCAAGGAATCCTGGGTATTTTGAACTAGGAACATTTAGTATAAAACAAAGCAAAACAAAAACAAAAATCTTTCCCTGACATTTAAGAACAATATCAATCTGCCTGACTAAACTAGCCTCGCAGGCCTGGCCTATGGCAAGCCAGTGATGAAGGAAGAACTGATTTTAAATCTCACTGGCCCTATATGTCACTTGGCGATTGCTCACTTCTCTCTCCTCATACACACACTCAGGCCTTATTTTGTTCTCTGCCAAGCATAGTCTGTTCTGGCCAAAGAAGCCTAGAACTAGGAAAAATGTTTTTGGATTCAAGTAGAAGAAAATCACAAGCTAGTTTAGAGGGATCAGTGAGTTTATGCAATCCAAACAATGTAGTACAACATCTAAGTGGTGGGCACTGTGATCCATGAAATGTAGTCAGCACAGGAAATCAAGCCTCCAGTGAGTCCCCCCTCCCCAAGTTCCATCAGCCTGCCTGTTAAAAAGTTCAACTGTGCCTCTGCTGAAAAGCAATCAGATCTGTTATTGACACTGTTTCATTCTGAATAGCACAGAAGACTAAAGGCTTTCCTTACTCAGTTCATTAGTTAGCTAACAAGCATTTTTCAAGCACCTACTGTGCATGGAGCACTGTCCCAGACACTCGGCTGTTGCTGTTGCCGCTCCTGCTATTGAATTTCTGAATACAGACTGTTGCCAGACATCCAATTTTCTGAGTGCTTGCTCTGACAGGGAACAATGACTAATGAACCAAACATCAGGGAGGGCCCTCTGATCTCCAGCACAGAACATGCCCATAAAGGCAGAGCCTAATTTGTTCAGCAAGCAGCTGCCAATTCTTCTGGGATCTTAATTACCTGGAGCAGTTTATATGGGTGAATCCCCTTGGGAGAGAAACCCTGAACCCTGTCTTTCTCACACCCTGTCATACCCCAGGCCCTATAAATGGCTTTAACCTCAGTCAGTGCATATGTGTACAAGGTCTAGGCCACAGCAATTCACCAGACAAGTATTCCCAGCACTGTTCACAGTCCTTCTTCATACTCCCCCACCCCACTCCACACGTTTCAACATATTTGTTTCACCTTCTTTGTGTGACTTTGACTAAAACTTTTTTCTGTCTCTGGGATTCTGTTTCCTCTCCTGGAAAAATGAGGGGCTGGACCTTTCCAGTTCCAGTACTTCACTACAGCTCTAGGAGCTTCAGTAAAGTCTTGTGACAACATCAGCTTTTTGGAGCAGAACTGAGACAAGGTGAGACGGTCGCTCACTAGCCTTGGGAGCTACCATCATGGAGAAGGGATTATCTCTGTTTCCTGAGGTGGGCCAATCCCAAAGTTCCACACTGCTTTTGAGATGATTCCCAAACAGGGATGGTGGATCTGGAATACTGTAGATTTTCATCCCTTCTGCCTCATCTCTCTTGTTTGCCATTCCTTTCATAACCCTTGTTCCAACTCTTGTTCCCTTTATCTATCCCTTCATATCACCCTGACTAATAATACCCTTTAGCAAGCTCTTCAGTGAGGTCAATTAAATGATCTCAAGCCTCCTAGTCTGTAAAATATAAATAATAGCCCTCTACCCTGGCAGCACTCACAGGCCTTCTAGAGGATCAAATAAGATAAAGTCTGTGAAAGTACTTTGGAAGTTGTCAAGCACTATGCAAATATGAGAGATTATTATTAATGATGGGAGGCAGTTACATGAAGTGAGAAGCAGAGTGTCAACCTGTCTGTTCTCCTCACCACTTTAACTGGGGGAAGGAACTGGCATTTCTAGCATGCTTGAGCTACGAATCACTTCTTAGGGACCATTATTTGATTAGCACTACATCCCTTTCACCATCTGCTAGCAGAGTTCAGAGTCAGAGGGAAGGCAAGACATAGGTTAACTTTGGCATGAAGAATGGCCTAGAGCAACAATTAAAAAAAGTGAACCACTTCTTTCAAACATAGCCACATACGTAAAGCCTTATTTATATAAGAGACAAAAACAGGGCTACTTGGGTTGGAGATAGGGGGAGGGGTATGTGGCCTCACTGGCTAGACTAACTTGTCCCCGAGATCCTTCCAGTGGATCCCTATGCCTTAGGCTCCAAAGGAGTGAGTACTCCTGCCAATTGACAGTATAGCAGGAACTATTGTTTAGCATATGGTTCTTCCAGGCATTCAGGGGACAGGGTGAGTATTGGAGGAGTTGGAAGGCAGGGCATGGGGAAGATGGGTAAGAGAATGCTACAGAAAGGCAGAGCTGAGTGCAACATCTTTTGTTTAGTCAGTAGCTTTTTCTAGATCTCAATCACGAATTTTCAATCATTCTAGAATGGAGCCACAGCTTTGGAAATCCATGCAAAAAGTCTATTAATAATGTAGATCTCCAAACGGATATTTTTTAAAAAAAAAAAAAAAAAGCAAGAGCCCAGGTGGTTAAGAGTTGCATATCTGTTTTCTAGGATAAGTCTGTTGAAAAAGCAGCTTCCAACTTGTGGCCCTACCGCAAATGAATAATCCTGCCATGGTGAAGAGGAAAGACCAGGAGAATATCTTTAGGTGGGCTCAGTGGTCAGGCAGGCAGATATCTTCAACCAGCCCTAAGAGCTGAGCCAAAGAGGAGTGGTGGAAACACGAAAGTAACATATTGAACAAAACTGCAAGCCCAGTGTCACAAGCAAGGGAATTGGGTTTGATCAGAATGGGGGCCCAGAAACAGGAGACACAGAACAAGTTTAGAGACTTGGAAAGTGGAGGTGGGGAAACTGAGAACTGCTTCCTCCTAGAATGCTTGCTCCATTTTCCCACCCTCCCCACCCAAACAGGCTCAGCAACAGGGCATATCTGACTGACTAGGCAGAAAATGATCAGATACTGCAGGAACAAGTTAGAGGCTCTAAGAAGGATAGGGGCATGTGTGCCCAAGATGTTCACACAGCCAGAAGATGGGTAGTAGCTGATTCCCCCAGGCAGGTGGAAGAGTGTCAAAGATTTTGGTAAAGTCACTAAACCTAGGGAAGGATATAATAATCATTTAAAAGTCACCTTAGAGTAAATTGTGTTGGCATTCTAGAAACATCCGGTGCTGGTATTTGTACATTATTAAAGCTGTTTGTAAAGGCCCAGCATCTTTCTTTAGGAGATTCTTATTCCACATGTGTCTTCCCCTGATTCCTTTTCCACATGTGGTGGCCTAGAGCTGCTTCTCAAATTACCCTGAGGTAGCTGCTACAGAGACACATTTGCTGTGCCAGGGTTGAGCAGGAAATGGGTAACCCAGAGCAAAGGATCAGCAGCAAAAACCATTTGAGCTTGAAGGAAACGAGAACATTTGGAATTCCGGTGTGCTTGGGCGGAGGGGAAGAGGTCATTATGTTGACCCAGACAGTCTTTGTCCCTGCTCTTCTAGAAGGACCAGTGGGACCATCTCAGAAAACGAGTTGGATGAGAGAATCACTTGGCTAGGGGTTACTTCCCCTGCGTAAGCTGTGTGAGCACAGACATTGAGAAGCAGGTGAAGAGAGAGGCTCTCTTGAGGGGCCTAAAAGGGAACAGAACTCAACGAGGAAAAAAGAGCAAATGAGCCAAAAATAGCTTTGTAGCAGACCCTTCTGAAGGACTATAACCATTACTCTAAGTGGTAAGAGCTCCTCCCTTAAGCAAAGGTGGGTTTGCCATTTCAAGCAACTGCCTCACGCTTGCATTCTCTGATATTTAAAAAGTCAAGTAAAACACGTACACTGGGAGGAAGAGTTGTAGTTTCTTGCCTGCATCTCTTATAAGTGCCTGCCTGACTGGTAGGAAGATGGATAGAGACACAGGCAGAATTTTACAGGCTCAAGTGGGAGTTTACCTAGTCAAGATTTTCCCAGCTCCTTCTGCTAGAGCAAACCATTATGGCTATGTAAGGCCACGGCCAGGGATGTCCTCACACACACAAATGGAGGGGGTGGCTGCCTGCATAGCTTGATTTGAGAGGATATAGATTGGACAATATCCCCCAAAGCTCAGTTTACCTGCCTCCTGCCATCTCTTACTTAGTTTACTCCCTTTAAAGGGCCATGCTTATTAGAACTGGGACATGCATAGGACAGCATGTTTGCTGTTTACAGCTTACCTGACATCATTATATCACATGAATACTGGCAGACAGCAAGATGTAGAGAGTAATGGATGGTTAAGAGGCCAGGAGATTAGAGTTCTATAACATGAGCTATAACCCTGTTGTTGACAACTCTGAGCAGCTGCTGATTGTTTGAGGAATCATTTGCTAGAAGGAAAAAAAAATTGGGGAGAAAGGATGGTGTTAAAACCAAATCCTGTATCATTTGCTAATTTTTGAAAGTGAAAATGTTTTCTCTATAGCATCAAAGAGGTAAAATCTCCTTTCACACTGAAGAATTTTCCCTCATATCATGTTCCTTCATCTCTTCCCAGGTAACACAGGGAACATGTGCTGCAGAGAAGGGAGTAGGTCTAGAGTCTGGGCGGCATCTATTTTTCTTACCGAGATTCAAGGCTTGTCAAGGCTCACCCCATGCTTCTTGAGAGAAGGAAATTCCAACAGTCATTAGGAAACAAAGAATAAGGAAGAGTTAAACAAGTGGTTGCATATAGAGGTCTGGGATTTCTCTAGTCTGTCTTAGCAAGTGCTGGGCTGAGCTGTGAGCAGAGTGGATGTTTCTCAAGATAGCTGGATATGACGTTTCAGCTGGGACCCCTTTGCATTGGGGATGTTACAAGCCATTAGGGAGGATAAGAGCACTAAAGATGAGTCCTGCTGCCCAGCTTAGATTCCCATGGACACCACTAATGCCTAATGAGGTTGCCAAGGGAGCCAGTCTGGCAGGCTCACAGCAGGGGAAGGTATGTAAAGCAAAGACTTAGTCCCAGGCTCAGCAGAGAGCCCAAAGCAATGATATGCATGGCTGGTGAAAACGCAGAAACCAATTCACAAAGACAGCAAGAATTAAGACTATATAGAGTCCAACTGAGCGAGTGGCTGGTTTCTGTAGGCTGTGGGGACTGTCAGGACCCCATTAGTTGCCATTAGTGCCAGCCATGGTGACATGGCACCAGCTGCAAACCTGCTGTGGCTGACCCAAGCATCTTGTGTCTGTCCCCACATCCTCTAATTGCCACACAAAAAGCAGTCCAAGGCCTTACTATCCTTTCTTCATCCACTGCTTGGCCACTGGCAGGGTTCACTTAGCGAATTCAGTTGCTTTCTTCAGTCTGTGCTGAGCAAGAGGGAAGAAAGCATGGAGTAAAGGAGCAGGGAGAATGGACTCAAGGAAGGAAGAGAGAGAGTCAGTATGCTGGCTTTCTGAAGTACCACTGATTATCAATGAATGTACCACTGACTGCTAAAGGGAGCAGTGCTGCCCCACCAATTCTTGCACTTTTGGGAGTCATTTCTCAGCTCACATTTCCCTCCCATGACAGATACATAAATCCCTGGCCAAAGAAACTGCCATGCCCCTTCCTGTCTCTGATGTGATTTTCCTCAGATTGATCACACCACCTTTTGCAGACTTACACAGGTCAAAAGAACAGGCCAGGCATAGGGATACAGTCACTGGGCTATGATGAGGATGGTGGAGGAGACTATCAATTTCCTGAGAACTGCTTGATTCTATCTCCCCAAGGCAAACTAAGTCCCAGTGGGTAGCTCCCTTAGATCCTTCTGGACAAATCTATGGGGTAAGTGGCCATATAACACATTCCAAAGACAAACAAATTATTTCCGTGTGTCAGAAATCAACTCTCAAGCGTTTTTTGGTGGTCTATCCACTTTGTGGCAAATACCTGGTCTCAGCTTAGTTTCTCCCTACATCCAGTTTCTTCTAGTTTTTATGCACTCCAAGGATGCAAACTCATTTTCATATCAGCCTAAATAAGCAGAAAGGCACAGCTACTAAAATATATGCGACCCATAGTGCATCTTTAAAGTTTGCTATACAGCCTTTTCTTCCATGTTAATCCTTTGTCACACATCCTACCTTAGTGATCCTATGATGGGAAATTCAACTATGCTTTCAGTATAGAATTCAAGTTTGAGTAGGTAATTTTTTTTCCCCAAAATCCTTCTTAATCTGCTTGGACTAGTGTTAAAGCACCCCTAAGTTCCCAGAAACTAGCTAGACAGTATGGAAGTGGGCCACCTGAGATTTTGGGGTCGCTATGGATAATTCACAAAATGAATAAAAACAGAGATAGTACAGATGTGGCTCTACTCATATACAAAATGGGGCCATACAGGTGGGTTGCTAAAGGCAGAGGCTACAATAAATGGCTACTACATGATTTAGGATTATTAAAGGAAAGAGCATGATCCTGGATGATCTGAATGTGAAAGCAGTATGTAGACTCTTTTGAGGTCATTTTCCTTTTCTATTCCATGGCCATTAAGCTACCAATAAAATCCTACACAGCTCTAGTTTCCAGAAGGACAGCTAGCTAAAGGGCTAAAGGTGACTGACTGGGCCTTCCACAGTCCAGCTACTTTTGATCCTTTCCAAACCTGGCATCCTATAAATGTAAGTCATTGATCAAAGTGGGATTGGGGCGACTAGCTAAAAGTAAAAAGGCATTCATGCTATAATCTCAAGCCTTTTGAAAAAGACAGTCGGCAGTGGTGGCACATACATTTAATCCCAGCACTTGGGAGGCAGAAGCAGGCAGATCTCAGTGAGTTTGAGGCCAGCCTGGTCTACAAAGTGAGTTCCAGGACAGCCAGGAATGTTACACAAAGAAACTCTGTCTTGAAAAACAAACCAAAAAATAAAATATAGAATGAAATCTCTATTGGAAAATATGGAAACTATATGATGGGTGAAGAAATACAAGCTGGTTCAAATTTATTTATTTATTTTTGGTATTTTGAGACAAAGTTTATCTGTATGACAGCTCTGTCTGTCCTGGAATTCGCTTTGTAGCCTAGGCTGGCCTCAAACTTACAGATATCCACCTGTCTCTGCCTCCTGAGTGCTGAGATTAAAGTCATCTGCCACCGTACCCAGCTAAATTTTTTTTTTTACTAAAAAAATAGATTTCATACTATAAATCTGGCCAAGAACCCATGCTTGGGAGCTCCTAGGCTCCAGGGGAGAACGCATTACTATTATTTGGCTAAGTAGACATATCAGGCTACCATCTAAACTGATCTTTCTCTACCTGTAGATTAGTGCAGCTCTCAGACTTCATCAGTGTTTCTTTGCGCAATGGATGGTGGCAAACACAGAAACTTCACAACTGGTCAAAGTGCAGAAAATAAGACTCAGTGGAGTACTCAGCCACAAATAGGACATGCATATCACAGCCCCCTCCAAGGCTTATTGATCATTGTGGAAAAGGGGGGCAGAAAACCTTGCAAGAGCCAGAGGTCAGAGATGACTAGACTGAAACAGTGTCATCTGAACATGACAGGACCACTGCACTTATGAACTCACAGCAGCTGTGGTTGCCTGCACACAACCTGCACAGGATCAAGCCAGTCGATATTCTAGTATAGAGTGGGAGTGGGTTCATTACTTCCTACCCATAACGGAGTAGCTATCAACAGTTGATGCCTTCTGGGATTAGGAGGGTCAGTCTTCTTTAAGTTTGTGACTCCTAGTAGGTGAACCAAACTCCAGAAGATGGCCCCACCCTGGGAGTATATAGGTAGCAGCACAAACTGGAATGGATAAGTTTGTTTTTTTAAGGACACAAATATTAGGAGAGGATAAGTAGATGAGGTGGATCTGGGAGGAGTTAAGGTGAATATGATGAATTGCATGAAATTCTCAAAGAATTAATTTAAAATATGGAAAATATATTTCACAAATTTGTGAAAGAAAGCTAACAAAGAACATAAGTATGATTTAAAAATCAAGTGACATATAAGAAAATTGAAAAAAACTCTGGAACTAGGGGTAATAATTTCAGAGCAGGGCTAGTTAACCACTAGAATGTATGATCAAAGAAAATAGTATTTCCTTGCTTGGAGATGTTTGAAGATCAGTCAACTCTACTTGAGCTAGTTCAAGAGACTAGACACACAACAAAGACATATAATTCTCTTGAATACTACCTAGCTATAAGGAAATATATAAATAACCCACGACTTTCATTGCTTCTGCTCAGGGCTCACCCTCATAATCTGCTAGGCAGGACTCTGAGAGAAAGCAGGATTAAACATCATGTTCTATAAGCATCATGTTATCTGTCTTAGGTTAATGGAAAGAGGAAATGAAGTAAACTTATATACACAGAGCCCATTATGGAATACCAAACAGAAGTGAGAAGTGTCTTGTTCAGTTTGATTTTATGCACATTTCCCACAAAATCTTGTTCTAATCTGTTCAAAGATCAGTGCAAATAATCCATGCAAAATTGCCTCAGTGAAGTTCCTGTGCTTCTGTAGTTTTGAACATTCACAGAAAGACTAATCTCTCATCTTGCTTCCTGGAGATACCTACCTTAGAATTGAATGAGCCAATGGACAATGCTGAGAGGAAATCAATGGAAGCAGGTAGGGACAGCCTCACCAGCTCTCTAACACGTATTAGCTGATGTTTACCAAAGTGTGGTCAAGATAGTGCTCATCATGAGTGAAAGACCTACCACTAATCTGGAGTGCTGAGTGTCATGGGGCAGAACAGGACACCAAAGATATAAAAATAGCAGGTTGATCTTATGTTTGGAATAAGGTTGTCAGAGGATGATTTCCAGCCAGGTTCACAAGAAAAAGAAAACCTCAGGCTCCTGTTTTCCCCTGGGTTTTCTTGCCATGCCTCTGTTAAAGACACAGTGTGGTAGTACCATGTCCTTGACTTAACTGTCTACTGTCAAGAAATTTTCTCGAAATTAACTTTAAGCATAATCCTTTTAAAAATGCCTCATCCTTAGAAATATTTCTGAAATCAGAGTGTATGTGCTAGCCAATCTACCCCTAATACACGTTAAATCAATAAATAGCTATAAAAATAGAAAAACAAAGTTAGTCCTTATACCACCTAAAGTCATCTTGCACACCACTAGCGTATGTTTACCACACTTGGAGAAACAGTGCTTTCTGTATCATGCATACAGATGGTTCCCATAGCCAACAAGTACTGCTTTATTCCTTTTTCCAAATGTAAAGCTGGTGGGGCTTTAGACTGCCCCAAATGGCCAGGATACCATCCTGAGCCTGGCTGCCTCCCTCCTTCCTCTCAGAGCCAGTTATTATTTTTCTCCTTTCAGGTGACAGCCTAGCCAAAGCTGGAGTTTGCTACAGAACACAGAGCCCTTATTCCTGGTCAAGTGTTCCTTCCCTCGAGCTATTTCCCCTGCCCAGAATGCCACACTAGAGTTCACTTAACCAGTACACTCTGTGGAGTGGACTTCCTCCACCTTAGCCCCAGGGGCTGTATGGGCTGGAGTGCTTTAAGCCCACATCAGTGGCTAACCTGCCCACCCATGCGCCATTTGTGGTGCTTATCGAGGTCCCATGAAGCACAAGATGCCCTCAGCCAGCAACACCTCTGGCCACTAGTCTGCTACCCGGGTGGTAAAGAAACAAAGGAGGCCCGCAGCAGGAATGCTACTGGAAGGCCAAACTGTTCTGCTTCAAGAAGGATGTATGCTGATTTGATTTGGATTAAATAGACAGGCTCTCTGACAAGCAAGTCTGATCAACACGAGAAATGGCCTGTGCTAGTGCTGGTTACATAGGTCCAGGCAGTATCTCCACCTCTTATAGATGATTTATTTGTAAGAGATTCTTGTTTGGTTGGAGAGTTAAGGTCCTTCAGTGGTTTACAAGCCTCTTTGTGGTTACTAAACAACAATCCCCCTCCATCCCTCTCCTATCCCATAATCTAACCTAAAAACTTTCAAGGTCTCTGGATGCAAGGTCCTTAGAGGAGAAGAGCTGCTCTACAGGAGGCTGAGAGCTCTGGCCACCTGGTTCCCCTGCCTCCCAGGGATGCCTAAATGTACCATCCTTGTGGTACCTCCACCATGTAGGGAACCTGAAATTCCTTTGGCAAAGAAAAACAGTCCAATTGAGGACCAAAGCCCTACAAGCATTAAAGACACATGAGATTCTTACTTGTGACTTTATTTAGAAGTATAATCTTTACTTAGGTAAAGTGGTAACACAATCTACCTCTCTTCTATTTGTTCCCAATTTTCCTTCTCCCCTTCTCTCTCTTAAATCCATTTCTCCTCCCCTCAAAAATCTCCTCCCTTTCCTTTCCTCTCATTCCTATAGTTCTTAAGTTGCCAGAAAGGATTTTACATCTTGCAGCCACTCAAAACAAAACAAAACAAAAACAAAAACAAAAACAAAACAAAACCATTGTTCTGTGGAAATAAGAAGATCCTTTCCAATCTTAGAAATCTATTAAGATTAATCTATTAATCTAAGTGGCCAGAAATCAGACAAGAAATTATTGAAGAGATGAATTCAGCCGAGACAGGCAGAATTATGAGCAAGTGTAAAGGTGAGGGTGAGGGCAAAGAATGTGTGATTAATGGTTCTAGGGATGTGGGCAAGTTGAGGGAGGCTCCTTTTCTAATTACTGTCTCCTCTGCAGTTTCCTCAGCAGTACAGATGCTGGTAGGCATAAGGATAGCAGATGACAATGTAAATAACTTGCTATATGAGAAAATCCAAGATATCATGCCAGTCATGATGAGGAGCTCTTTGATTGCTAGATCTCCTCCTATGGCCTGTAGATACTTACCACATAACCCAGGGAAGGATGGCCAGTATTGAAGGAATCTTTATGTATGTCCCAAACACTAGCCCACTTAAAGTAGATAAGGTTTTGGCAGCTCATCTATATGTTATAGATGGGAGGAAACATATATATAGAGATCTTCAGATTTTCTAAAGGATCTGCTTTGAGTCATGCAGCAGTGATTCTGGTGGGAGTTGTGGTTTTCCAGGAGTTCTAGATGTGACCAGATATCTGATGTTACCTCCCTCCTGTTCAATTGAGAATTTCTCTAAAGCTACATATGAAAAACACAATAAACGCAATCTGGGGTCAGTATCTGCATTTTAGGATGGATGGTTCTACTGGGAGACATTTGGTTGAGGGATTTATTAGCAACTCTACATCAACAAGATCCCAAACGCTCTTTTCCCCATTACTTATAAGTTTGCTCCAAGCCTAATCTCTTTGAGTTTAAAAAAAAATCAAAGCTAATATTCTGGTAAGCCTATATTTTGGGGACCATAACTCCCACATTCACAATCTTTTTTGTCTTACTAATGTGAATCTCTTGTGCCCCTTAAACATCATTCTGACATTAAGGTGTGCAACAACTGATTCAGCTTCTTCTGCAACCCAACCTTACATGTAGACAAATTTACAGACATAGTCTTCCCAAATATCTGAACTGGAAGAAAGACTAGAGACCATTTTCTCTCTCCCTCCCCATTGTATAATGAGGGAAAGCAGCTCAGAGAAAGGGAAGGGAGTTACTTACTCAAGCTCAAGCATCAGATTGGTGGCAAAGTCTGGACTCGAACCCAGATCTTCTGGATCCAAATCTGACCCACTCTCTACCACCTCGAGCTGTAACTCCTCCAGGAACTGTGCCTCCTCCCCAGGCTCTGGGTCCTCCCCGAGCTGGGGCTCCTCCATGAGCTGGGGTTCCTCCAGCCTTTCCACCTTCATTTCTCAGATGCACAGGGAAACTTTGGTTGCCTGGCTAGAGTTTTTTTTTTTTTTTCTGTGTCTCCTCTTTTTCTTCTTTCTCCTCTCACTCTCTCCCTGCAGCTTCCTGGCTAGGGCAGAAGCAACTGGAAACTCTAACAAACTCCAAAGAAAAAGTGCCCAAGGAGCCTCAGGGCCAGCTTAGGCTGGCTCTGCTGTGGAGGTAGGAAGATGCTCCCTACCCTTAGTCCTGAGTGCCTTTGGGGGCTCTTGGGCTCTGAGGGAAGACTGGAGCTCCTGAGGCAAGTGCTGCCCTCAGGATCTTCTGCGGAGGCTGGGCCAGCTTCCTAAACTAACTCCCAGACTAAAGGGGAGGGCCGGATCCTCCCGGGGAACCCAGACAGAGGCTCTGCCAGCCAGCCCCTGTGGTTGGAACTTTCAAAAAGACCAATGTTTCAGCAACTGATTTCTTTTCCAACCCGAACAGCAAGCTTTTCTGTCCCCTCTGCATGACTGTGGCTGTGGCATGCAGCCCCGGCCTGAACAGAAGAAGGATTCTAGGGCTGGGGCTCCCTAACACCCAAACCACTGGTCAATTCCATTAAATAAAATCAAATTTTAAAAACACGTTTTTGGCATTTGGTGGGCCTGAAGCTGGTCTCTTGGCATGGAGATGTTGTGTACCTACTGGGATGGTATGTGCACAGCCATTTAGAGATGAAAAGTTGGAAGATCATTGGATCAGAGAATCAGGAGACATGATTTCTATGTCCAGCTGCTCACTAATTGGCTGTTCAGTTTGGGGCGGGTACCCACCCCACTTGTGGCCTCAGTTTTCTCCTTGGTAGTGGGAGGGGTCAGACCAGATTATTGAGAAAGTATCTACAATTCTAAACCTCTATGTTCTGTTCAAGGTACAGAAGATAATAGCAGCCAATCTTGGGAAGAAAGTACAGGTCTCAAAGATGCTATCCCCAGCTGCACAGTGCTCTGAACTCCTTCATAAATTGGCTAGTAATCACAGGAAGGCAACCCTGTGCTTATGTATGTTTCAATTTCTGATATAAATGTCAAAGCCATGGCTCACCCACTCCCAACCCCACACCACCACCAGCAGGAGGGAAACCAGAAGTATTCTTAGTCCTTTATACCTAAAGGTGAATGGAGAGAGAGCTAGCCTAGTTACAGAGAAGGCCTGCCAGATTGGATTTCAGTTGTGGTTCTGGGCAGGAGAGGGTTTGTGATTGACAGCAGATGGGGAGGAGTCAGGCAGAGAAGGATTTAGGGAGAAAGGAGGCAAGGATAGACAGATAATGTTTTGTTCTTGTGCCACATAAGATGTATCTAATGCTAATGAAAGGATACTGAGATACTGGTGCTTTTCTAGGAGTGTCCTCTCTCTTCATTCTCCTAATCATCATTTCTAAATGATGACACCAAGGTCTGCTGGAAAAACTGACAAGCTCACAGTTATGTTAGATGATTGTCCATTGAATGGGAACTGCCTATGTCTCATGAACACACAATACCTGATGACCTCTGGAGCCACTTGGTAGTCCACTTTTGAAGGCTGAGTAGTCCATTGGTTTCTCAGAAGGGTCAGAACCAACCAGTTTTCCAAGAAAGTGATGAAAGAACAGAAAAATGGGGTACTATCTCGCTGGGACCTTAGATTCCCAGGACCAAGCTACTTGCTCTTCAGCACTGGACCTAACCTGTAGCCCAAACAAGGTAATCTTAGCAAAGCTTCTCACATTTAAAGCGTAAAATGAGGGGATAGCGTTTTTGGAGATGTGACTATTTCTTGTGAGTGGGGGGGGGGGCGGCAGTTTCAAGTGCAATTTCCCTTTATTTTGAGATAGCGTCTCATGAAATCCAAGCTGTCCTTGAATCTACTAATAGATAAATGAGCATGACCTTGAACTCCTGATCTTCAGGCCTCTACCTCCCAAGTGCTGGAATTATAGGCATGTACCACCATGACCAGCCCTTTGATATAACTTTCATCATGTTAGTCCTTTATTCACTTCATTGACTTCCATCCTGTTCATCTGGCAGCTAATGAACTCTTCGAAGTCTTTAAGACACATTTTTCAGCTGATGGGCCGCTGTGACACTCAGAGAATCACTCTCCCTTAATCAAGGCTATGTGATCTTGGTAGTGAGAAAATTTCCTTGGGGTGGGTTGCTCTTGTTTGACAAGGCTTCAGTGAGCTGCAGGAGATTCAAAATCCACTTTTGAGGGCAGTAATGTTGAGTAGGCTCATTTTTAAAAAATTTCTTGCTACTGATTTTGGGCAAAACACACTGTGAGTCACAAGCAATTCCTAAGGTTTTAAGAAGGCATTTTCTTTTGCAGACTCTCTACTCCTAGGTGAAGGCCCCCTTATCCTGTGTTCTCCAGCTTCCTGCCCCTTTCTATGATCAAGTGAACCAATATCTTAATTTGTGTAATTATTATTTGATATCTATCCATATTAGTAAATTTTAAGTTTCCTGGGGCAGGAAATCTGGCATGGTTTGCTCTATCCCCTGCATCTAATTTTTGTCACGTGCACGAGGAAGAAGTCCTTCTTCCCATAAGCACCTGGGATAGGCAATCTTATTCCAGTCTCCAGAATAGAGTGAACTTCCAAATTAAGTGTAGGGGATGGGAGTGCCCCATTGATATTAACTTGCTAAGAGACAAGAAAGCTGATGGATGCTGGAAGGGGCCTTAACAGTTTCTTAGTTCATTTCCACACATCACTCGGTCATACAAGAACATATGCTAGTTGTGATGACTTGCGTCTAGCGGAAATTTAATTGATACTCTTTCAAAGATTGATTTTTACTATTTTTAATTTTGTAATTATGTGTATTTGTGTGAGTGCAGGGCCCTGTAGAGCCCAGAGGTGTCATATCCTCCTGAAACTGGAGATACTGGACATTGTAAGCTGCCCAACATGGGTGCTGGGAACTGAACTGGGTCCTCTACAACAGCAGTACAAGCATTTAATTGCCAAAGCATCACTCTAGCCCCACACATGACACTCTTATTAAAAATTGCTATACATTTTTATCTCGTATCATCTGCTTTCCTTTTCTTTATAAGTTCTTGTTCTTTACCTACTGCTTTCCTCAACTGTCTGTCCCCTGCTGGCCTTATTAAACCAGCACTCTCACTCTTTTATGCAGCTATCCATTGATAGCACCACACCTGCCCCATACTGGCTGCTTACAGACAAGAAGTTCCCTCTGCTATCTAATCTTAGTTGTTCGTGCTTAGTATAGGCCTTTTTTTCTCTTATTCTGTCCCTAGTCAACATATCTCAGCTGGGACTTTTCTTATATTTGAAAACCAACTTCTGCCTCTTGATTACCCTCCACTTTCCCACACTTAAACTTCTGTTAAACCAATGATCTTAGTTCCTTAGTTTTGACAAACAGGTACCCCCAGTCCCAGGTTTACCTCCTACTGGCTCTGAAAGCCCTGTATCCCAGTCCTGACCCTTCACAATCTGATTTCCTTTGGATCCCATTGAGCTTTCAACTGTCACCTGCCTTTCCATTGTGATGAGGTCACTTCTCTCAAAGGAAAGCTATGTGGGGCCCTTTGATTAATTTCCGTACCCTCCTCAATGGTGTAGTCCCCCTTCTCCTCTATAACCAGGTTATTTTTTTCAGCCCAGGCAAGTATCTGACATTACCTTAGACCCTAGAATGGAGTAAAACCTACAGTGCTGTGCCCAGTTGCCTCTATACAATAAGAATCACTTATAGTTCACAAGAAATATCTCAAAGGAGAACAAAACAAAACAAAACCAAAAGAGCCCTCCCCTCAGTTGTTTTTTGTTTGTTTTATTTTGTTGATGTTGTTGCTATTCAGTAAATAATTTACAAAATCAAATTTTCCTCCCCCACAGGCTATACCCACTTTATCACTGGTCCCCAGGGCTAGCCTTTACACATTTCCATACTGTCAGGGACTATTTTTTTTAGCAAAGGATGACATTAAATGCTAACTGCCTCATGGGCTTCAAACTTAGCTCTTCCACTTGTCAGAATGTTGTTATTCCTCCTGCTTTGGACCTCCTGGCTACTCACAGCCTAGACATATTTCTAGGGGTGTGAAAACTATCTGCATGGTATTATCTGAAGGTTTCATAGAAATCCTTTTTGTCTGGACATGTCTTCTTTTGGCCTGTGTCTGATAGTTAGAATTTCAATACTAGAGATGTATTTCTTTAGTACAGTTACCATTCCTTAGCAAGCCTCTTTGTTATACTCTTCTCTCTTGGTAGTTTGGAATTTATATATTCATTACCACCACCATCTGGTTTCTGCCTGACTCTCTCAGATAAGATCATGCACGCCTTTTGTGCATTTCCCATTGTACCCTCAGTGTCTGACATGGAGCCTAGAACATGAAAGATGTGCATGTGCAATGAACATTTCTTGTCGAATCAGTTCATGAACTTAAATGTGAGTTCTTCAGACCACTTGTTAGAAAGGATTGTGGGCACAGGTGTCCAGGACATTGACAGGGGTAGACTCTCTAGACTCTACTAGAAAATAAAGATAGAGCCGGGCGGTGGTGGCACACGCCTTTAATCCCAGCACTCGGGAGGCAGAGCCAGGTAGATTTCTGTGTTTGAGGCCAGCCTGGGCTAACAAGTGAGTTCCAGGAAAGGCGCAAAGCTACAGAGAATCCCGTCTCGAAAAACAAAAACAAACAAACAAAACAAAAAAGAAAACAAAGATAGAATACTAACCTTAAACAATACCTTCCTTGCTCAGTTGACCTGAGGCTGGTTCTTTTGCTACTCTAGTTCCCTCTCCCTTCCTGCCAACTTGAGGCTTCCCGCCTTTCTTAACCCTACCTGAAGGCCTTCATTTAGAGAGCATCTGAGAAAGAGTTTTCTGCTGTGTAAACAAGCCTAAAATGACATCCTAGAGGGCCACCAGTCTTTCTCCCAGAAAGAATGAGCAATTTTTACACAGATACATGCACGCACTCACGCGCGTGTGCATGTTGGCACCCTGATACTACTTACTTAACTACCTTACCTCCTTCTAAAGGGTCCTTGTAGAGATGGAAGCTGAGATCCAGATATGAAGCCACACCCCAGGCTCTTCTGGGGCTTGCCCTCTACTGTATACCTAAGCTCAATCTTCTTGCTTCCAATGGTCATAAGACAAAGGTATCTTCCTGCTCCCATTCTCTAGATGCCTGTCTCTATGCAGAGATGATAGCCCAGGGTCCTGGGAGGATATCAGGGGCTAGCTTGTTCTGAGTCAAAAAGGAACAGTGAGGGACAGTGTTAAAGTAAGCCTTTCTCTCCTGCTCTTGAAGCTTGGTAACTCTGGGTTCCAGCCCAGGAAGAATAAAAAGTGTTCCCACCCCAGGCCAGCCCCTTCCTACTAGGATTCCTGCGGGGCTGGCAAGCTTCTCCTCTCCTCTCCCAACCAGCTAGCCAGCCAGCCACTAAACACCTGCCAAAGCCAACCCATTCGTTAAGGCTCTGCTGGAAGCTGCCGCCATAAAGAGACTCTCCCTTCCTAGTTTGCTTTGGCACAACCCAGGCTCCACTAAGCTTAAGACCTTTCTCTCAAGGAGCATAGCCTCAACTCAGCTTTTAGAGGCCTGCAGCCTGCAATGCTTCCTTGCCCCTAGTCCTTGGTGGCAGCTGCTCTACTCCCCAGGGCCACACCTTCAACTCTCCAGACACTGGCCTTGGCCTCTGAATGCCCTGTGTCCTTTACAGTGCCTTGGAGGAAAGGTAGGCATTCAATAAATCCACAGCCAGAGGTCACTAAGTAGCAGGCCTTTGGTCAAAAAAATAATAGATTGATAAATTGAAGTGTTTGGTGGTTCAGTATAAGGCTGAATGAGGTGCTGCCATTATTCATTTCTCTGTGCACCTGAGCAGGCAGATTAAGTACTCTGAAAACTGAGCAGTTCTTATGCTTCCCTTTTTCTTTTTCATCCCTTTCCTTTTCCCCCTCCAACTACGAACCAGGGGAGAGGGAGGAGTGACAAATTAAGTGCAAAAGTGGTGGGGTTTACAGTTTCCCTTGATTCTGGCTGTAATGTGCCTTCAGAACTTGGAATGCCCAGCTTTCTTGAGTCCTGAGATAATGGTCATGGGCTTGTCCAAGAACTCATGAGTACGCTCCCTGGACGCAGACTATGTCTGCTAGTAATTTCCAAATCACTTTTTAAAAATTTGTTTTCCTGCTTCTCTCTTTTTCTTGGACTAGAGAGCAGTCAGTCTCCTCAGCTAACCTCAGCCTGCAAGTCACTTACCTGGTGGCAACATGGTGGAACAGGCTGGGGCAAACACAAGGGAGGAGAAGAGGAGGAGCTACAGATTTAGTCACAAACTTTGAGTCAATGGAATATTAGATTGATAGGGATATGTGCATTGTATATAGACTTGTTTATTGAAGAAGAAAGTCAGAATCTAGCAACCCTCACTTTACTAGCGCGCAGCTGTACCAAACTGGTAGGTAAAAAGAAAACTCCCAAACAAAACAAAACAAACAAACCTAAAACTCATTGTGAATTTAGGGAGGCCTGGAAACTAAGAGACTTCATGGGAAATGGACTGGAGATTGGCATGTGAAGGGCTTTTCTTTAAATGGTTCTTCTAGCTTCAGGTACATCTTTCTGCCTAATGTCTATCAAACTACGGTATCCAGAAAAGTTCCTGACCTGACAATCAGATAAAAAAAAAAAAAGAAGAGGGACTTTCTGGGGCCTGTTCTGAAGCCCCTTCATACACCATCCCTTCAGTAGTGCACTATTAGGAAAAAGTAGCAGTACCCCTGCAAAATGACTTCAGTCAAACCAAATCCATTCCAGCTTGCCTGTCTGTTTACATCTACTTCTAAATGTGGGACTAAAGCGACTCACACCTTGAAGTCTGGCATTTACCCCTGAGCCAACTGTTTGCATCACATAGGGAATTGCAAGATTTTCCTTGGAAAGTATAAGCTCCATTTAATCCTGAAGCAGGCTTCTGAGTGCCTGGCCTTGGGGAAAGCCCACCACAGAGCAAGCAGAAGCTTGATGTCTCAGTAACCTGGCATTATTACATAAGGCACTGCATGAGATATGAGTCAGGCCCCTGAGGCTGGCATAGGCCCAGCCTAGTTTGGAAAGTGAGGCTAAACAGCAGTGTAGGGGAGGTGCTAAGGGGCTAAGCTAGAATGCTGTCACTGGATCCACTTCCCTCCACTCACCACTCACTCTCTCGTCCTCAGGGATAGCTGGAGCCAATTTCTGGCATACACAGCTCAGAGAAGTGGGAATCCCTACCAGACTCCTACATTGTAAGCGGTTACTCTCCATCTCCTCTGAAGAGAAGACAAAAGTAAGTAGGTTGAGACGGGCGGCGGCAGCGCTTGCCTTTAATCCCAGCACTCAAGAGGCAGAAGCAGGTGGATCTCTGTGAGTTTGAGGCCAGCCTGGACTACAGAGTGAGACCCAGGAAAGGCACAAAGCTACACAGAGAAACCCTGTCTCAAAAAGAAAAAAAAAGTAGGTTGAATACTCAAGGCTATTTTGTGAGTAAATTCTTCCTTTGGGGAAGGTCACTGTGATGCTTTCATAGGCAGGGGATGGATTTCAGGCTTAACCTATCTAAGAAATGTTACTCCCAAGAAAGGAAGGCAATAACACACTCTGGTCATCACTGACTGAACCTCCTTCCAGCCCTTGTTTTCTCTTGGACTAGAGTCTGCACACTGGGGAGCTTCTCATTGAGTCTCATGTGTTGGTTGGGACCTTACACCTCTTACAGCATTTCCAAAAGTTCACTAGCTACTTTGAGAAAAATTCCTAGCCAGAAGGTACAAGTGAACTTACCTTGCTTGCTGATAAAATCATCTCCTTCCTAGCACAGCATTTGGGAAAGCTTGCTTTCTGCTCCTAGTTTATCCCTATTCCAACTCCTTAATTAAGCAGGATTTCAGCATGGAAGGCAGTAACTTCCAGAAGCCATTTTCCCCAGGCTGACCCCTCACTGGATGAAGGTTGCTAAAGGTGAGGTTTAACCTTCAGTCCTTTATAGGGCTCCCACTAACCTAGGCGATTCCATGGAAAGCCTTGGTTGCCAAAGCTCTGGCATAAAATGAAGCCCTAACCCTTGCCCCATTATTGCAGGCATTGGAACAGCACAATATGTCCTGAGTCATCATTACTCTCTTCATCTCAAAAGGAGATTTCATCTTTCTGACCCTTGTGGTCATGGAATGCTCTCCCTTGAGTACACTGAGCACACAAAGTGCCCCTCAAATTGAGCCCAAGATTTGGTCTCTTTCAGCACACTGGTTTCTCAAGGGCTCAAAAGACTATTGCATGACACCAACCAATTTGTTATGTAAACTCAGCCAGCCATGGCAGATTACAGCTTTGCAGTTATCTTGAGGGATGCCTTACATAAGAGGAGAAAGTTCAGGTAGGAGCAGACTCACGATGAGCAAACAGTGCAATGGCTGCCATCATGTTCAGACACAGACAACCTCATCCCTTTCAAGAAATTCAGTTGGGGCTAGTATTTTGTTGTGCTCCATCATTAAATGTGCCCAGAGACCCTGGTAACTTTGGCCAGACACATCCATCTCCATTTATCTAGACGTCTTGGCCTTCAGGAGTGAGTCTGGAAAAAAGCCAACACTACCTGGAATTGAGAGCCTGCCAGTTTATCTGGAAGTACAAATATAAGCAAGGGTGTTAACTTCATTCAGGGAGGGAAAATAAGGTCACCCTGGAAAGAGTTATTTTCTAAGGTATGGGCTCACATAGGTCCTCTCTGGACCAAGCTGATAAGAAGATAAAATTAATGCCCCCTTCTGACCCTCTTTAAGAGCTGAACCTTCCAGGCAGACTTCTTGTGCTTTCTTGTTTCTTGGTGCCTCACATTGTAACAGCCCACCCAACCTGGCCTTTCATGAATCCTGCACCCTCTCTCCACTTCTGTTCTCTAAACTTGGCTTTTCCATGTCCCATTCACACTGAATTTTACTTCCTATGAGCTGTCACCCTGTCCTCAGATGAGAAACAATTTCACACAAGGAAGTAAATGGCAAGTATGGCTACGAATAAGTAGTCAAAATTTTTGATGAAAAATAGGTGAAATACCATTCCCAGGTATATACCCCAAATAATTGCAAACAGCTACTGGAGCACATACTTGTATAGTGTTAACAGCAGAATTCCTCAAAATGGCCACACAAAGTAGAAACAATCCATGTGTCTGTTGACAAATGAATGCATAAACAAAATGTGTTATAGCAATAAAATGGAATATTATTCAGTCATGAAAAGAAGTGAAGTACTGTTACATGTTACAACATGGATAAATCTTGAAAACATCATGAAAGAAGCCAAACACAAAGGATCATATATTGCACAACTCCACTTATATGAAATAACAATAGGCAAATCTATAGACATAGAAAGTACCAGGTTACAAAGGACAGGGGAGAGGAGAGACTGGGTATGTTACCACTTAGTGAGTACCGTGGTGAAAATGTCAAAATTTACATTGCAAATATTGGACCACTAAACACATAAGATATATAATGTATATGCACACAATATATACAACACAAAGCTACTCATGTAATAGTGGGTGGTAGTAGGGCAGTGAGCTTACTCATCAGCATATGGACTGGCTTCCATGTACTTGCCTGCCAGTACATGCAATTCACATCTGTGCCTTGGCAAAATGACAAATTCTTATATGGTAGGGTTCTCATGAGGTATCCAAACCCTTAATGTTAAGTTTGCAAATGCATTTGTATTTTTAATGGAGGCTGTCCCTTAATCCAAGAGTGCCTATTTTGTGTCAGACTACTAGACACTCAGGAAATAGTTATTTTAAATTACTTTGGGCCAAGGAAGGACTTTCGAAGCCTGATACCAAAAGCAAAAATCACAAAGGCAAAGAATGACAGGCTTAACCACATAGAAACTCAAAACCTCTCTATGACAAAGAATCCTGTCCTTGAAATCAAATGGTAAATTAATTGACAAAGGATTGCAGTCTCTAGCACAGGGTTTCTCACGGTGTGGTCTACATACCACTGATTCTATAGGAGAGGAGTTTCAGATGGTACAAGGACAGAGTTGAATCCTAAACAGTATAAAAATTTTCTTGGAAAAAAAACTGATCTCTAACTCTTCCTCCAGCTCAACAAGCAATCAGAAATATTTGATATTATTTCCTGAGATTTGTGTATGAGAACCCATTGGTAGCAGGTCAGCTGACAGGTGGACTCCTAGGAATTTTGGAGCTGAAAGGATTTAAGATTCAGAGTATTTGGGATGACACTGAGCAGGTATGCTCTGGGACCAAAGGCAGTTTATGGTTTATTTAGCCAGGTGTGATGGTTCATACCTGTAATCTCAGCACTTGAGAAGCAGAGCCAGAAGGATTATATATAGTTCAAGACAAACCTGGGCATGGTGAGTTCCAGGCCAGCCAAGATCAGTGTGAGTTCTAAGCCATCTTGGGCTGTATGTGAGACACTATCTCAAAAAGTACCTTAGAAATAAATTTGAGGTTATAAAAACAGCAATCATAAAACAGTATATTGCCAGTTACCTTGTCAGTTAGCTACACCTAACAAGTTAGGTAATTAAATTCATTCAAAGTTTTCATTTAAACAGCTTTTGTTTGTTTGAAATACTGCATTTAAATTGGAAAATTCAGCAAATTGTTCAGTGTACTCTATCTTCCTCCTAAACTTTCTAGTCTTCAGAAGCATAGTCAAATGATAAAGTGAAGTCTAATAATAGTGTGACGAGCCATCAATCACAGTTTCCCTGAGACTGTCCCAGTTTGAACATCAGAGTCCTGTGTCCCATGTAAGATTAGGATAGTTGGACATACTGATAATTTGGAAAGGTTCTGGAATAACATTTTTCTTTGCTTCATAGAGAAAAATTGTAGTGTTCTATGCACCTCTTTAGTGTTAGTGCTTTTTTCCTTTTTTAAAGACATTCAGTAGGCTCCAGAATCCATGATCTCAGTTGGAGCTTTGGCATTGCTCTTCATTGTGTGACATAGGGCAACTTACTTAATCAAGCATCAATTGCCTTTTTGTAAAAGTGAAAATCAGTGCTAATAATACCAGTTTCATTGGGTTTGTATAAATACTAAATGAGATTATGCAGATGCTATTCTTGGTATGCATTATAAATGAACAATAATTGTTAGCTATTAATCCTCTATGGTTATTAATTATATTACACAAGATTTAAGGGATGGTGTTTAAAACATTTCTTCTCCCTACTAGTCTAGAGGTACCATTTATATACCAAAAGGCTGCATACTCATTCTCACTGATTCCGATAAGTACAAACACTCCATCAGAACTTCTAACATACTATTAGTTAACACATGTGATTAAAACTGAAAAAGAAAAATCCACATTTAAACACCTTCATAAAAATTTTTTAGCACATGATCAGTTGTGGGGTTGGAGAGATTGTTCAGTGGTTAAGAATGCTTGGTGCTCTTGCAGAGGAACAAAGTTTTGGTTCCTAGCACCCACATCAGGTACTTCATAACCACCTGTAGCTCCAGCTCCAGGGGTTCTGATACTCTTGGCTTTCATGGGTACCTACACACACACACACACACACACACACACACACACACACACACACCATCCATAAAAAGTTTAAAAACCTTTTTAAAATAGGTTAAAGTAGTGAAATCATTACCTCAGAGTACACCAACAATTAAGTAGTTATCCATAATTACCAGAACAAAACAAAATAAAACAAAACACCACTACTGTGTACTGGCTGCATAAGTGGAAGCCAAGGAGAAATCAAGCAAGTAAAACACAGCCCTACCCTCAGATTGTTTGCACTCTTTGTTCCAAGAAAAATCAAGGCCTTACTGGGAGCTAGGACAGATCAAACCCAATGAAACAGATATATATCAAGAATGTACCATGTCTTCTTCCCAAGAATGTTGGAGGCCTTGAAATAGAAGAATTTGCTACAAAATAAGGGGCAGATTGGCTTCTCCAGTAGGAGATGTGGCCTTGAAAAATGATAGTGGAAGCACGCCTTTAATTCCAGCATTTGGGAGGCAGAGCCAGGAAGAGCTCTGTGAATTCAAGGCCAGCCTGGTCTACAGAGTGAGTTCCAGGGCAGGCACCAAAACTATACAGAAAAACCAAAAAACCAAAAACAAAAAAACAAAAAAAAAAAAAGGAAAATGATGGTGGAAAACACTCAAACAGGGACATGAAATGTCTTATTGTGAATTGGAACAAGAGGTAAAATTAAGGCTGGTTTATACAGGTAGAAACCCAGGGAATCAAATGAATCAGGAAAGCAAATGTTCATATGGCAGGCTGTCCAGCCTAGCTAGACATTGGAGAAGGCCCATAACCAGCAATAACTTTCTTCTAGTTTGCAAAGAACATGTCATTCTGTGCAAAGCCCCAACTGAACCTGGGATCTCCAATACCAATCATTAAGGAAAGAGTGATTTATCCTGCATTAATTATTAGGTTCTTACCAAAGGATTCTGTTACTCACTACTGAGCTTCAAAAAGCCTGGTAGTCTTCTGGCTTGTTCTGAGATAGCAGCATAGGACACTGACTGAATGGCTTTAGTCCCAGAAGACATTGTGGTCAGGTGCATATCCCCCTAGTTTGTTCTTTTCCTTATACAGTGCCTTTAATATCCCTATTCAGTAGCATTTCTAGGCTTTGCTAAGAACCAATTACCAAAAACTGGTGTTAGTGAAGTAGATGACAAAAGGTCTTTCAAGAAACCCAAGCAATCAGGACACTACAGAGGTGTGACAGAAAGTGAACTCTGCAAATCTCAGCAAATCTCAGTAAATGTCAGCCTTACACTTCACTCATCCAGGTCAGACCCTCCCAAGGCCTAGAAACAGAAATCACCCTCTCACTTCGCCAAAGACCTACAGGAGCCCTTGCTTTCCCAGTTGAAGCAAATGCAAGTGCTCTCTCCAGGTTTCTCCCCCACTCCCTCACTTTTGCCATGCTCTAACTGAGCTACGCCAGCAAGCAGATCATTATGACCATTAGAAGCCAGTTAAGCATTGTGCTCTACAGGATTTCAGCATCTGTGGGCTGAACACACTTGCAGTAGTATTTAATCAGAAATGAAGATTCTCTTGAAACCTATTCTGTTTACCTTGGCTTTATTTTAGACCATGAAATAATTTGATGCCTAATGTGAAATAAGTGAGAAAATTATTCAATGGCATTGAAAAAGCCTCAGAAAAACAACTTGATATAACAATATAAAGACATCAGCCTTGCTTGTCCCCACCAGAAACCCCTGGGGCTACAGTGAGGAGATAGTGGTTTTGTATTGGGACGAAGGAGGTAAACACATTCTTAGCAGTTAATAGGAGTACCTCCTACATTTCTTGGTAGTTTTTAAGATGTCCTATTTGAGTTTCACTACCATGCAAGTAATGAATGAGTGTTCAGCACTTCTTTGGGCATTTCATCACTTTGGGCACATTATCTGCCCAAAGATAGAAAGTGCCGTACAGAGAGTAGGGAGGTCAGATAACTTGCTCAGGCTCATACAAAAAGGTAGAAGCATGACTTGTGCTACCACCCAGGTCTCCCACAGCAGGGAATGTTGTTGCACTTACATAACCTGTGTCATTGAGCAAGCATAAAATCCACCCCAGTGTGCACATGGGCTCATACACACACACACACACACACACACACACACACACACACACACACACGCACGTGTGCACATGGGCTCATGTACACACACGTACACACAATGTCACTAAGAACACAAAACTTATAGAAGGGTTTCCTGAAGTTCCTGCCTCTAAATTATCTGAGTTTTAAGTTATTAATACCTATCTGGGTTATAAGTTATTAATACCAGAGTATGTCGTTGTTAGGGATAGCAGGTGCCGTGGGCATTCCCATTGTGTTTATCTCCTCCGTTCGTCCATTCTTGCCTTCAGGTTTTCTAGAAAATCTGATACACACCCAGACACAGGTCTACATGGAGGTGGATTCATTAGCCCTCCTGCCATACAGAGGTCTTGAAGCACTTAAAGTGATAATCCTAAACCATTTTTTTCTGGGGTTGCTTTTCACTTGGATTCAGAATGGAAGGCTATAATCTAGAGTGGGCCAGTCCTCCCCATTCTGCGTCTCAAAACTTCTCAGAGGCTTCTATTTTTCCCATCCTTCACCCTTGATCTTCCCCCATCAGAAGCCCACTTTGTTAATGACACTTCGCTTGTCCTCATTGTCAATGCCACCCAGCAATTTAAAAGTCCTTCCAGTTTCAGCTCCACTGAATAGGGTGGAACTCAAATTCCAAGAGAACCTCACAGCCGAATTGTCTGAAGGACTATAGAAATTCCAAGAGGGGGCACCTACAACTCTTTCCAACTCATATGGAGTCATCCCATCTTCTGGGCCCTAGTTTTCGAGCCACCATTCAAAATACACTTGCACCTGCTAAAATTCCGAGCTCTGTGGGGCTGTAGCCAGCCAAAAGGTTCAGTCATGGTAGCCTACGAAGCCGACACTCCCCCACCCACCGCCCCTCGGGAACTTCGTGGTTTGCCCCCTCATCAAAGGTGAAGATCCAGCAGAGAGAGGCGGAGGCCGTGTTCCCACCCCTTCTGGCCAGCTACCCACCTGTGGAAGAAGAGCAGAATGGAGAGCATGGTCTGGTCGATGTTGCGGTTGCAGATGCCCTCGTTGATCAGGTAGCAGGGGTCCCGCAGCACGGGCTCCAGTGAATCCTGCCGCATTATGCTGTTGATCTTGTCAGTGTTGAGGTTCTCGAAGATGAGCTTCTCCTGCAGCTGCCGAAAGTTGCTCACGGTGGGGCTGCCCGGGTTTTCCCCGCTGCCGTCCTTCTGGAGGCTGCTCCGGCTGGCCAGGTCCAGGCAGCAGTTGCAGCAGTCGAGGCCGACAGGTGAGCGGCAGTCGCTCTTGGACTGGGCCATCTTCTCAGGCTTGGCGGCTGCCTGATCGGCGAGGTCAGGGGCGGCTGGCAGGTGCGCACCCGCCGAGCTGGCCTTTTGGGACTCCAGGGTGCCTGGAAATGACAAGCTGTGAGAAGAGTTGGAAATTAGCGCCTTAAAAAAAAAAATGCCGGGACACCTTCAGTTCGGGGCCCCCTTCTGGCTGGAGCGCTCAGGGTGCGAACAGAAACAGCTGGACAAACAGCTCCCAGCGGATCCCTTGGGCTCACTTCCTCCTCCTCCTCTCCCCCCCCCCCCCCCCCCCCGCCGCCTTGGTCTGGCCGCTCCCCCCTCCACGCCACCCCCGCCGCCACCTCTCCCCTCCTTCCCCGGAGGTGCCACACGCGCTCCCCCCCCCCCCCCCACCCCCAGCGCTGTCCTAAGTTTCCCAAGTGTGAGCATGGCTCCGGGCGGACCTGCAGCCGGCAGGAAGGGCGGCCAGAGAAGGGAGAGCCCTGGCGCGCCCTCACGGGCTTCTCTCGTCTGGCTCGCGGGCTCCGGCTGACTGAGCGGTGCCAGGAGCCCCCCGAGCGAGTGTGCGAGCCGCGCGCGAGAGCGAGCCCCCGGAGTCCGTCCGTCCGTCCGTCCGTACCGGGCCGTGACAGCATGTAAATGAGCCCCGGGGGGCAGGCGGAGGACGCCCCGCCGCCGCCGCCGCAGCTTCCCCGCTTGGGCTTGAGAAAGGGGGGGGGGGAGAGCGCCCTCCCCACCGGCGCGCTCAGTCGCCCCCTCCCCTCCCCTCGGCGCCCACGCGGTCGCCCGCTCGCTCGCTCGCTCGCACCGTCGCTCGCCGGCTCGGCTGGCTCGCACGCTCGCCCGCCCGCCCGCCCGCGCTCCTGCGGAGCCCGCCTCAGCGGTTTCGCTGGCTTGCTGGCTGGCTGGCTGGCGCGCGCCTCAACACCGGGTGGCTCGGGCGCTCACCGCGCTAACGTCCAGAGCTCCAGGAGCGCGCGCGCCGCTCTCCCCGGCGCGAGAAGGAGAGAGGGCGAGGGGGGAGGGCGAGGGAAGGGGGGGGGAGGGCGAGGGAAGGGGGGGGGAGAGAGCGAGAGAGAGCCGCCCGCGCCGCACAGGTCTCCCGCTCGCTGGGACGGCAAATGGTGCCAGTCCTCGGCGCTGAGGAGCTCTCTCCTCCTCTGCCAGGACGGCCAGACGCGCCCGGGCCTTTAAACGGGGCGCGCCACGCAGCCCCGATTTTTTTTTTTTTTTTTTTTTTTTTGTAAGTAAGTGCTGAGAGAGCGAACGGCCCCGGCCTCCCCTCGGCCAGCGACTCCAAAAAAGTGCTAGAAAAACACCACACGAGTCCCTTAGACATGCCCCCCCCACCCCACGCCCCGACTTCAAACCCCCAGCCACACGGCCCGACTCTCCGTGCCCGTCTCTCCTCACTTGTCGTCGTCGTCCCCCCCTAACTCTTGCGCCCCGTCCCGCCGCCCGCGCCCCACTCGACGCCATCTCCCTCGGGGTTCCGCTGTCTGGGCTGCGAGCTTCCCCCGGGCCTGCCCCTGCTCCCTCGCCGCCCGCCGCGCCGCTCGCCCGTTTCTTCTCCCGCTCTTTCCGCTATGTCTGTCACGGAACGTCTTGGCGTTCTCCAAGTTTCTTTACTCTTTCTCCCGTCTTCTCTTCACTCCCCTCTTTGCCCTTTCGTGGACTTCTTCCCTCCCCCTCTAATTTCTGGCCGCCACGCTCTGCTTTTTCTCGGAGCCTCCTTTGACCCCCTCCCCGCTTAATTCCTTCCTTTGACCCCCCTCTCCTCTCCTCACGTCGGCACTCCCTCTTTCTCCTCACTCGTCTTTTGCTGGGGTGTTTTTTGGTTTTTGGGGGGTAAACTTGTTCTCCCGCCTTTCAGAGCCCCGCTACCTGCTGCTTCAGGTGCTCTGGCTCCTTGGCTCCTTCGAGAGACTTCTGCTCCGCAGCCCGCAAGCAGAGTCAGAAGAGGAGTGATGCGTCCCGAAATGGCGGCGGAGGGATCTGGGAGAATAAACCCCGAGCGGAGGTATAGCAAAAGGGCAGATATAGGGGTCAGTCTGGTGACCTGGCTTAGTGCCCCCGCTGTCTACAGGAGCTCCAGGGACGCGCTAGGTGATCAAGCAGGACGGCTCTGAGGGTGTCTGAGAACTTAGAATATGTTGAACGTGAAAGATTGAGCAATTATTGATTCTTGGAAAAATTGAGAAAACATCCAAAATAATCACTTTTGGTATAAAACTCAAATAAATTTTTATTCAGCCCTACTCCCTTACAATCCCCCCCTCCGCCCCCTTCATTCGCTTCATTCATGAACCCAGGACATTTGAAATAGAGCAGTATATACTGCCATCTTCTGCCCAAAACCAGAACTATTTTCTCTCTGGGCGTAAGTTTTGGCGCTGGGAGACACTACAGGTGCCTCCTGGTGGAAGAATCCATTGGGACGCCAAGTCTAGGCAAGAGTTGCTGTGTTTCAATAAAAGTGAAGTCCCAGTTGCCTGAACCCTGGTAGACTTGAGTTAAATACATTTGAGATTCCCTAGCCTACCGTGGAGGAGCACATCTAAAGTCCCAGCTACTTGCAAAGCAGAAGCAGGAGGCTTGCTACTTCCAGGCCTGCCTGAACTAAATAGTGAGACTGTCAAAAACAAAACAGAACAACAACAACAAAAAGCCGAACAAAACTCAACCCAAGCCAACCCAACCAAACAAAAAACCAAACACAAAACAACAACAACCAAAACCAAAACCCACCCCAAATAAAACCAACCCTCAAGCCAGACCTGTAATTAATTAGGAGCAAAGTGCGGCCAACTAGTTCGTGTTCTCCAGTCCTTGTGGCTGTTACATGGAGCCCAGAATGTGAGTAATTGGGGAAGGCGTTACTCTGAGCTGTAGTGACTAGAAAATCCTAACCTTGCTGTATTTCTGGCTCCTGAGAGGATCCCAAGACCGAGGATGGAAGAGGCCACGGCAGCTGTCACAAAAAGCAGTGTAACTGAGAGAAAACCCCTGCATCTTCAGACTAAGAAATGTCTATTTTTTCCCTTAAAAGCCTGTCATGTCACGTCATTTTACTACATTTCCTTCTTTCTCTCTCTCTCTCTCTCTCTCTCTCTCTCTCTCTCTCTCTCTCTCTCTCTCTCTGTTTTTCGCGACAGGGTTTCTCTGTAGTTTTGGTGCCTGTCCTGGATCTTGCTCTATAGACCATGCTGGCCTTGAACTCACAGAGATCCGCCTGGCTCTGCTTCCTGAGTGCTGTGATTAAAGGCATGTGCCCCAGGAGCCTGGCCTTTCTTCTGTTTTTTTAAATCTTCTTGTATAAAAGCCAGAGGAGGTAGTAGAATATAAAATTTCATCTGCATTGTGTAGACTTATAGCCTACTGAATTGTTTTTTAATTACAGCGTTTATTATTTTTTCTTCTTGTTTATAATTATTTTATGTTAAATGCTATAATAAAATATATTGCTAGTTCCAGAAATGTTTATTTGCACTTTGGGAACAACTAGGCCTTTGCTTCTGTGTTTGTCTGAACGCTCTTATCTTTGTGTATAACCTTGGGATGAGGCCCTGGTGGAAGTATTTCCTTCTTGGCATTTGGCACTGTTAACTTCAAGATTTTTGTCCCCTTGACATTTTCCTGTTGTAGCCCTTGTTCTCGAGAAGTGTTATTAATAATTCAGTACAGCTTTGCACACCATATCAGGCTGATCAAGAGCAAATAGAGTTGAGATACAGAAAAATCTAGATAGTAGAGAGATAGAGTTCAGAGAGCAGGCATTTGTGTGCACACAAGCCCAGCTCGTGTTGACAGACTGCATACCTCTGTGAGGGAAGGCCGACTGGACAGGGCCCCCTTGGCTCTCCTCTGTGAAGCCTTGCTTTACTGACATACAGTCAGGTGGAGAGATTCCAAACAAACATTCTTGCATAAACTCGGAAAGCAGGAGTCTGGGGCACTAGCAGACAAAGATGGTGGCTTTTTGAGTAGAGCAAAAAGGGAGTAGAAGAAACACCTCTTTCTTGGATGGAGTCATTCAACAGCCATTTACTGTGTGCCTGTCTTGTTGCAGGTACAGAATTAACAAAGATTCAGAGGTAAATAAGATCACTCCAAAGCTCCCCAGAAGAATTCCTGGTGTAGCTGGAAAACCAGATTTACAGACAGACAAAATACTACAAGTCAAGCTGAGTTTGTTGTCACTGGCCTGAAACCTTTTTTTTTTTTTTTTTTTTTTTTTGGCGGCTAAGGCAGAAGGATCACAAGTTCAAGGCCAACTTGGACAATTTACTGAATTTCTCTCTCTCTCTCTCTCTCTCTCTCTCTCTCTTTCATATATGTGCACAAGCATGTGTGTTAAGGGTTGAGGATATAGCTCAGTAATGGAGTATTTGTCTAACATGCATAAGGCTCTAGGTTCAATCCCCAGCACCTTAAAAAAATGAAGAAAAGGGGTTGGGGATTTAGCTCAGTGGTAGAGCGCTTGCCTAGCAAGCACAAGGCCCTGGGTTTGGTCCTCAGCTCCGGAAAAAAAAAATGAAGAAAAGAAAACAAGAAACAAAACCCAAGGCTACCACTACAAGTGGGGCATGATAGGCACTTAGTGATTTGTGGGCAGGCAGCAGCATACTCTGGAGAAGGTGGAGCTGGTTTTACTTTGGGGTGGAAGGGCAATCCACACATGTTCTTTGGTTGATTTATAGTAAGGATACATCCCAGTGAATCCACCATGAGCTGAAAATATCATAAATAAAACATGGAATTGCTACACTTAGTCCACTGAGCACTGTAGCTTAGCAAACACAGCAGTCCATACAACCTTCATAGTCTTGTGGCTTACTGGGAGCTACCCATCATTCAAATCCTATGTTTGAAGCAGAGTTTCTACCGAATACACATTGATATTTGCACCACCATAAAACATGGAATTTGTAAGTAGAATCATTGAAAATTAGGGACCAGTGGAGAGAGGCCTGTGGGTGAGAATAGTGGGTATGTTTGGATCTTGTGTGAATTACAAAGAGTTTTGTGTTACTAGAGGATAAAATGGAAAAGACAGAAGTTGAGAGTTGGAAAGGGACTCAGAGCTCATGTCTTGAGGGACCCAGTATAAAGCATTAAAAAAGAATTGTGCTCTGAGCCTAGTGTGGTGATTTACACCTGTAATCCCAGCACTCAAGGTAATTCTGGACTACATAAAAGATGCTTGCTAGCCGGGTGGCAGTGGCGCACACTTTTAATCCCAGCACTTGGGAGGCAGAGCCAGGCAGATCTCTGTGAGTTCAAGGCCAGCTTGGTCTACAGAGCAAGATCCAGGACAGGCTCCAAAACTACACAGAGAAACCTTGTCTCGAAAAAACAAAAACAAACAAACAAAAGATGCTTGCTAAAAATCAACCAACCACAAATCTATCCACTTCACAGATTTGTCTTGCTTCAGAGAATTATTCAGAAAGGAGATAAATATCATTTATTGAGTCCTTACTATGTGCCACAAATTTACATATCATACACATACACACACATTATTTATTTGTCACAACAATCCTGTGAAGTGGGTATGATTTCAGTGATGATGTGAACTTGAGTAAGTTAAAGAAGCTCTCAGGTTATACAAGGAATATATGATAGAGCCAGGGTTTGAACTTACAATTTCCTAACTTCAGAGCTTGTGTTCTTATCCATCAGGTGATTTTTTTTTTAAATGAAGGCTTATCAAATATTTACAAAGTGTAACATCTGTTTAAAGAAGATTGTACATTCACAGACGCACATATGCATCCAATGATTTACTGACTAATATATTGAAAGATTTTTATTTAAACTGTAGAGTACCAAGAAGGAAATTGATGGCCCTAGTGTAATATCATAATAGCTGAATTTTTGAAGGGCCATCATGAGCCAGGCATTGTATTAAGTACTTTATATGCCATCATACAAATTAATTATCCCGACAACCTGAGTTAGATGCTGCTATCATTCTCATTCAATAGACCAGGAAACTGAGCTACAAGAGAAGGATCTAGCACACCTGGATTGTAAGTACCTACCCATTAAGCGCGTATAGCCTAGTTAGGTTGGAATCAATATATCCAAGGGAGCTGAAGGCAAGTTCATTTCATATCATCAATACTCAATTTTGTTAACGTCTCTTCACAGAGGGAATCAGATTCATTAAAACTCACACACTTTCCTATCACAGATTTGTAAAAGCTGGTAATGGTAAATCTAGATCAGGGTGTTCATAGACTTTTTTTTTCTATTTTGTGCCAAACATCTTTATGACAGTAGGGAAGCTTGTGAACCACTTCTCAAAATAGTGTTTTTAGATAACAAAAAATGAAACACACTGGCTTACAAAGAAAATCAATTGTACTGAAGTGAAGATTTCAAAATATATAAAATAGAAAATTATATGTGTTTAAGTTAATATAGTAAAAGCAAGATTCTAGATGCAGCCTTGATAACCATGATAACTTCAGTATAATGGCTGTGAATACATTTAAAGATACCCCAAATAACAGTGACATAAAACTGTTAATTACCTTTGGGACAGGAGGATGCCTCAGTCAGTAATGTGCCTACTACATGAGGACCAGAGTTCAGATCTCCAGCACCCACATAAAAATAAAATAGATTTTGTGGGTGGACTGAGGGCAGGTGGGGTTGGGAACAGGAGGGATCAGGTGGCAGAGATGGGGGGAGTAAATACTGGGATAAATGACTGGAATTGGGGGGCATTTCAGGGGCAAGATAGAAACCAAGTGCAAGGGAAACTCCATGGAAGCTACTCGTAGTAATGGGGGCTACAGAGCCTGCACCGGCCATCTTCTGTAACCAGGCAAGGATTCCAGTGAAGGGACTGGGACACCAACCCAGCCACAAAACCTTCGACCTTTGTCCTGTCTGCATAGTGTTCTGGGACCTGAGCCTAGCAGACTCGTCATCAAAGAGACCAGAGGGGCTTTATCCAGCCACAGGAGGGAGCAGATGCAGAGTCCCACAGCCACACATTAGGCGGAGCTAGGGAGTCCTGAAGAGGAGCGGGAGGAAGGATTAGAGGAACCAGAGCGGTCAGGGACACCTTGAGAACAGGGCCTTCAGAAACAATTGACTAGGACTCATGGGGCTAGCAAAGATCAGGGAGCCTGTAGGGGTCTGGCCTAGGTCCTCTGCATATATGTTATGGCTGAGTAGCTTGGTGTTCTTGTAGGATTCCTAACTGTGTGTGGGGGGGGGGGGGGGGGGGGGTGGCAGTCGCTGACTCTTTTGCCTACTTGTGGGCTCCTTCTCCTCCTACTGGTTGCCTCATCCAGCCTTGATTTGATGGTATGTGCCTGATCTTATAGTAGCATATTATGCCATGTTTGGTTGCTGTCCCTGGGAGGCCTGCTCTTTTCTGAGCAGAAACAGAGGGAGGGTGGATCTGAGGGAGAGGGGAGGGGAGGGGAGAGTCTGGGAGGAGAGAAGTGTTGGGGGATATTCGATTACACTGTGAACCCGAGTTTGCATTTGTAGTAATTAAATACAATTAACTTGGATCAGGAGGCTGAGTTAGCAACTAGTTGATAGAAAGTAATCATAGAGCACCAGAGGGCATCCAGAAGCGCTGGAGACGCACCGGAAGTAGTAGGAGGGTTTTGAGTGGCCTTTTCTGTTTTGGTGGAGTGGAAGGACAGGCTTTTGGGAGATAGGAGCAAGGAGAGAAGGTTAGCTAGGTGCTACTCAACCTCTCTGAGCTAGCAGGTTCTCACCCAAACTTTGAGTCTTGAGGGTTGTTTTTTTTTTGAGGGGGGCGGGGGTTGGAGACAGGGTTTCTCTGTGTAGCCCTGGCTGTCCTGGAACTTGCTCTGTAGACCAGGCTGGGATCTGCCTGCCTCTGCCTCCTTAGTGCTGGAATTAAAGGCGTGTTAGCACCAAGCCTGGCAAAAGTAGAAATTCTGAAGGACAAGAACTATTACACTGACTGCTGTTACTACTTCTACTTTTATGATTTTAAACTGTCATAATGGTAGCCATTTGCTTCACTCAATGAGGAAAAGGGAAAGCAGCCCTCAATAGAAAACGTGCACATTGACACACTTTTGTCATACAGTTCCTTCTCACCTATACACAGCCATATGCTAATGTCATTCCCCACGGACACAATATCAACAAGCACATATCAGAAATAGGTGACACATTTCATAGAAATATAGCCACAATCACAATAACACAAATGTTCTGAATATATTGAATTTTACCATTCTTGGGTATTTTTTTTCATGTATTATTTGTTTTGCTGTGTGTGAGAGAAGGTGTGGGAGAGGGAAAGAGAGGAAGCAGAGAGAGAGAGAGAGAGAGAGAGATGTGTGAAAGTCACATGCTTGTGTGTAGGTCAACCTCAAGTGTCACTTGTCAACAACCACCTTGCCTGAGGCAGGGGCTTGCGGGTCACCACTGCATTTACAAGGCTAGCTGCCTTGTAGGCTCCTGGGGATTCTCTAGCATGTGACTGTCTTAGTTAGGGTTCTTGTTGATGTGATTTTTTTTCAAAGTTGTTTTCAGGTTTATTGAAAATATGACAGAACAGATTCAAATGGCTCCACGTGGTGTTTTGAAATTCATCCCAACCGTAGGCTGAGTGACCTGCAGGTTAGAGAGGCTGCCGAAGTCCAGAAGCTTCAGCATTTCCTTGGTGTCAGGATCTACCTCAATGATTTCCTGATCCAGGGCTGAGACCTCAGGAACATAATTATCTCTCCTCTCTCTCTCTTCTTCTTCTTCTTCTTTTTTTAGCAGCTTGAAGAGGAAAGAGTTTATCTAACACTTCCAGGTAACAGTTTATCCTGAAGTGAAATCAGAGTAGGGACTCAGTGAAAGAGCCCGGAGGCAGGAACTGAAACAGAAGTCAGGAAAGACTGCTGCTTCCTGGTTTGCTGCATTTTTTTTTTTTACACACCCGGGGTGCTTTCAATGGACTCCCCCCAGAGGATCACATGTTTCAATGATTGGTAACCAGTTGGTAGAATACTTTGGGAAGGTTTAGAGGTTTAGGACATGTGGCCTGATTGGAGGAGATATGTCACTGGTGTGGGCTTTGAGGTTTCAGAAGCCCTCCCCACTCCTAGTTAGCTCTCTCTCTCTCTCTCTCTCTCTCTCTCTCTCTCTCTCTCTCTCTCTCCTTTGTGCTTGTGGATCAGATGTAAGCTCTCAGCTACTGCTCTGGTACCATACCTGCCTGCTGCCATACTCTCTGCCACAGTGGTCGTGGGTCCTAACACTCTAAAATTTTAAGAAGCTTAGCACCAAGTTAAACACTTTCTTTTATAAGTTTACTTGGTCATAGTGTCTGTTCACAGAAATAGACCATCCTAAGGACCACCTACCGAATAGCTACGAATATCCTAGGACCACCTACCTAGGGTAACACCACCCACAATGGGCTGGTCCCTCTCACATCGATCAGTAATCAACAAATGCCCAACAAACTTGCCTTGTAGAGGCATTTTATCAGTTGAGTTCTCCCCTCAGAAGAAGCTTGTCTCAAGCTGACAAAAACAAAAAACTCTCACTAGCACAGACTCTCATCTTCCTGTAGGACATAGGAATGCAGAGGATTGCAGTTCTGTGTTAGGTTTTTTGTGTGTTCTGGGGATCTGAACTTTTGCAGTCAGGCTTGTGTGAACAGTGCTTTCTCAACTCCCCAACCCCTCTATTCCTTTAAAAGCATCTTCTTGGCTTGGCCCTTTCCAGGCCTGAGCCAGTGGAGGACACAGACAGCTTCCCCCAGACTTCTTGGTCTTGGGACACAATCAACCAGGAGCCCTGGGGCCAGGCGGTCAGACACCATCATACCAAGTGCCACCTAAGGTTTCTAGGCCTGGACACTCAAGAGAAGAAAAACAGCAGCTCTGTGCCATGCCTTGAGGCTGGGGCTGGCAGGACTTAACCAGGAACCACTTGTGACCCAACCAAGATCCCTGGTGCTGGGCAGGCTGGCACCATTATAATGAGTGAGTACAAGGTGGGGAAATAAAAGAGAGGCAGGCAGAAGGGATCATGGACTGGGGAGAGATGCAGATCTGAAGAGGTGAGGGTGGCGAGGAACAAGCTGTGGTGAACAGCCAGCCGGCCACCAAGTCCAAGGTGATGTCCAGGCCTGGGCTATTACCAAGGGCCAGGTCTCAGGTCCACGACCGTGAAGCAGATGAGGGGGCCTTGTTGATACCTGTGGCTCCTGTCACCAGTGAGGGCAGAGGCCTGTAGTCTGGGCCGCCACCTGGGGCCATGGTAGTACCCAAGTGCCATGCTGCCTGAGGGACTATGCCAATCTGAGTGGCCTGTGCTGCCACCTGAGGTCACTGTGATATCCTGGCCCTGGCTGTTTCCAAGGACCATGTCTGAGTCCGTGGTCCTACCATAGCCAGTATCTGTGTTGATGTCCCTAGTCCGTGTTGCCCAAAGGCCAAATGGATACCCAGGGTGTAGGCCACAACCTGTGGCCATGAGGGTATCTGAGAGCCATGCTGCCACCAGGGCCATGCTGATCTAAGTGGCCTGCGCTGTCAGATGAGGCCATAATGTTCTCTGGGCCAAGGCTGCTGCCAAGGGCTATGTCTGGGTCTAAAACCCTACAGAAGCCAGGGTCTAAGTTGATGTCCTTGACTCCTGTTACCACTGAGGGCCATTGTGGGGGGCCGCCTCCACTTTTTCAGGGTTCCTATGAGGAGGAGAGAGGCATAAGGAATTAGTAGATAGAAAGATAGAGGAGATGAGACAGAAACACAGGATAGCATCGGGAGGATCAAAATCCACCAGCCCCTTCTGTCTCTTCAAAAGAGCTTTTTAAAAAAAGATTTGTTTATTTATTTATTATGTATACAGTGTTCTGCCTGCATGTATGCCCTGCAGGCCAGAAGAGGACGCCAGATCTCATTCCAAATGGTTGTGAGCCGCCACGTGGTTGCTGGGAATTGAACTCAGGACCTCTGGAAGAACAGCCAGTGCTCTTAACCGCTGAGCCATCTCTCCAGCCCTCAAAGATCTTTTTATAGGAATGCCAAGGGGCATAGTGCACAGCCAAGTACAGACCCTTCCAATCATCTAGTAACCACGCACGTGGTCAATCCATCCTCTTATGCAGGCCTGCTGGGTAAAGCAAGCTCAGATCTCTCTAGGAAACCTCTGTGGGCTCCCACAGGCAGTGGGGATGACTGAGGTCTGGTCAGCCACCTGAGACCATGATAGTGTCTGAGGACCATACTGCTGCTATCCAGGTCATACTGATCTGAGTAGCCTGTGCTGCCACCGGGGCCATAATGATGTCAGGGCCCAAGGTGATGCTGAGGGCCATGTCTGCAGCTGATTATGCCCATGGCCAGTGTTAGCAGAAGGGATCATTGGAATCATGCTGTGCTGCGTCAGCCCCATCCTTCACTGCGATAGCCAACCCTGCCCCTCACTGGATACTTTAGCAGGAGTTGGCCCCCTGCACTCAGGAAAGATGGCCCCATCCCTCACTACAGGTGTGTACCTGGGTAGTACACTAGAATGGATCCTGTGGTCAGGGAGTGAGAGCAGGAGAGCTCACCCCATTTCCCCTTGTCTGCCATGTGGTGGCATGGGTGAAGGAAAGATGCCCTCCCCCTCTCACCCATCACCACCTGCAGCAGGTGAGAGAGCAAGAGTGGTTGAGCTAGCCCTGACTCTCACCTGCCACAGCACACAGGAGAGCGGGCCCTGCACTCTGCCTGGACAGCTCACTAGAACTGACCCTGTTGTCAGGACACAGATGAGCTGACCCTGAGGGGAATGAGAGCGGGAGAGCTGACCCCCCCTCCCCCTCCCCACATTCCCCCTCTAGCAATCAGGAGAGAGGGCCCTCCACTTCCCCTGGGCAAAACAGGAGAGCTGGCCCTGATGATGTGAGTGTGGGCGGCCGGATCTGAGGGCCCGAGAGCGGGAGAACTGGCCCCACTAGCCGAGGCAGTGCTGGAGAGCTTGCCCAGGTAGTGTCAATGAGGGAGAGTTGGAAAGCTGACCAACCCAGCTACCACCCAGGCCCAGAACCAGGACTATGAGTTAGCCCACCCAACATCCACCTCATCTATGGTCTGCAGGAGCAGGTGAAGGGGCTGGACCTTCAGATCCAAAGCTGCAGGATCTCCATGACGCAGGATTTTCAAGAGGAGCCCCAGTGAGAGCCCAGTATCGAGGGTGTAGCAGAAACCAGTGGCTTTGAGCCAGACCAATGACTCGTGGCAATGAACACTTGCAAGTAAAGATGAATGGACTAAAGGGTAACCTGTATGACTCAATGGGCCACACTGCAGCTTCCATTCTTTTCTGTTTTGTTTTATTTTGTTTATTTTTTTTTGGTTTGGTTTGGTTTTTCTTTTAAATTTGATTTTATTTTGGAGGGAGGTGGCAGAGGGCAGATTTGAGGGGATGGGGAGATAAGTTGCATCAGAATGCATGGTGTGAAATCCACAAAGAATCAATAAAATTTTTTTAAAAAAGCAGCTCCTGATGTTCACTATTTTTAAATTAATTTTGGCAATTTCCTACATGGATGCAATGTATTGTTTCGCCTGCATTTATGTCTGTGGACCATGTGTGTACAGTGCCCTCGGAGGCCAGGAGAGGGCATCAGATTCCCTGGGACTGGAATTACTGGTGGTTGCTCACAGCCTTGTGGGGGCTGAGAATCAAACCCCTGTCCTCTGGCTGAACAGCCAGTGCTCTTAACCACTGAGCCATCTCTCCAACATCCCGTTACTCTCTCATTTCTCTGTCCTTTCCTCTTAACACATGCATGTATGTTGTAACTTTTAAATTTTTACATAGAAAATGTCTAAAACAGGGATTTTAAGAAATCTTAGAGTACATGTATTTAGATAAAAAATATTAAATTTTCATTTTCTTCAGTCTCCAACTAAAATTTACATTTTTTCACTACAAAGGCAAAGAACAAGTCATAGTACTACCAGTGTTTATGGTTTTTCTTTTTCTTTTCTTTTTGATTTTTCAAGACAAAGTTTCTCTGTGTAACAGTCCTGGCTGTCCTGGAACTCAGGCTGTAGTCCAGGCTGGCCTTGAACTCACAGAGATCCACCTGCCTCTGCCTCCCAAGTGCTGGGATTAAAGGCCTGTGCCACCACTGCCCAGCGGTTTTTCATCAATAGAAATCAATAATAGTTTTGTGTGTGTAACCCATGTATGTGTAGTGTATGTGTGTAAGTGCGTGCATACAGCATACATGTGTGTGTGTGTGTGTGTGTGTGTGTGTGTGTGTGTGTAGAGGCCAGAAGTTGTTTTTGAGATCACTTACCACCTTATCTCTGGATACAGGGTTCCCTTACTGAACACGTGCCTGGAATGGCTAAGTAGAAGCTCTGGGAATCCACCCTTAGTGCCCCTACACATACACACCTGGGTGATAACCTCCAGACTCCACTCACCTTCTGCCTAGGATTACAGTCTTGTGCTACTATGCCCATTTCCCCCCCTTAAACCTGGGCACTACCATATTTGGCTTTTACTATTATTTTATTTTTATTTTTTAATTTATGTATATTTTAATTTTAATTCTTTCATGTGTTGCATCCCAACTGCAGTTTTTCCTCCATCTCTCTGTTGTTTTATCTCCAGCACAGTGGCTGCACCTTCCTCTACTGCTATTTCAGCCAGCAACTGAGACTCTGCAGTTACCCGCCTGCTTCTCTGCCAGGGGCCTGGCCTCTCAGGCCTGGTAAGAATTCTGTTCCCGCAGGCACTGGCTTGGCTACTGCAGCTAAAGGGAGCTCTAACTAAATCTCTTTATTGTTCTACTTATAAATAAAACTCAAGACTCAGCCGGGTGCTGGTGGTGGTGGTGGCGGCGGCGGCAGCGCAAGCCTTTAATCCCAGCACTTGGGAAGCAGAGGTAGGCAGATCTCTGTGTGTTTGAGGCCAGCCTGGGCTGCAAAGTGAGTTCCAGGATAGCCAGGGATACACAGATAAATCCCATCTCAAAAGCCAAACAAAACAAAACAAAACAAAAAACAAACAAAAAACAAGAATTTCTACTTTTTTTTTACACTCCCCTCCCCCTCCTCCTTTTTCTCTTCTCAGGACAGCAGACATCAGAGAAGTCACAGCATCTCAGAGAAGTCAGCTCCCTTATAGCCAGCAAGTTTGATCTTCTTGATCAGGGGAAAGGAATGAAGGAGGGAGATTCTCCAGTTTTCTCATTTGCCAGAGTTACCATGGTTTGGCTATATAAAATAAATGTTTTATTGTAACGGCAATACAAGATGATTTTAGAAAACTGATGGCGTAGGATGGTATGATGAATTCTCACAGCTCACCCACAACTTTGCCATCCAAGAGCAAGTTTTCTCTCAGCTTTCCCTTTCTATATGTGCATTTTCACGACACAAACTTAATAGCTCAGAGAACATTGACTCCCACCCCGGGCAGCTATTGTTGACACCTCAGTACCTCTGCTCCTCACAGCTCTTCCCCCCCCCCCCCCCCCCCCCCCCCCCCCCCCCCCCCCGTCTCCAGACGTTGTAAAGAAGCAAATGCTTTGATGACAAAGCCCCCTTGCTGAGGCTCCACCTGTACGTCAGTATACTCGGGTCACCCCTGATCTTTAGCTCGACTATCTGAGCCTTCTGCCTTTTATTAAGTACAGGATGGGTACCTGGGAGTGTGCACATCCTTTTCATGGTGAGGACTGCAGAGACACAAGTGCAGAGCATGAGAGTCAGCCGCTGGAAGAAAGCAGCCCACACGCTTGGACACTTAGAACATCTGTGTCCCCCGTGGGTTCAGAGCTCATAATTCTGAGTCTGTAAGACAGGAATCAGGAAACCTGTTTTGTGCGGTTTTTCCCCCTTTTCTTTTTTTTTTTTAAATTTTTTCCCTTTTCTTGGTTGCTTCTATTTATTTTCCTATGCCTTATTTTGGTACAACTGACAAAAATGCATGTACAGTATACAAAGTAATATTGTTTTGTTATACATACAAATGTGAAATTATTTTCTTCAATGAAGCAAATTAACATATCTATCATGCTCTCTAGAGATCTGTTTTGCAGAGGTTATTTGTTATTGCATCCTGATACGTGTGTGTGTGTGTGTGTGTGTGTGTGTGTGTGTGTGTGTGTGTGTGTGTTTTCAGGGTGGGAACAATGGCAAACAAAGAGCCATTTACAACATACATTTAATAAAGGTTGTGAAAGGAAGACACACAGGTGTTGGTAGAAGCGATACAACGTGGGCATACCTAATTTACATAGGAAGATTCAAGGATGGCTTTCTGGAAGGGACATGTTGAATGGAACATCAAATAATGAATTGGGAAGATTAAAGTAGTTTTGAATCTATTTTCTTTCTTCTTTCCTTCCTCTCCCCACTCCCAAGAGACTCTCATGTCACGCAGACTGGCCTCCAACTCACTAAGTAGCTGGTTGAACTCCTTACCTTGCTGTCTACTATCTCCTGAGTGTTACACAGATGTGCCTCACCATACCTGCTTTTATGTGATGCTGGACATTGAACTCAGAGTTTCATGTACCCTGAGCAAGCACTCTTCCAAGTTAGCTATATCCTCAACCTGGTACTCAAAGCCAGGTGCAAGTTTTGGATCCCCTCCCTATATTCCCAACCCTCTGATTTTTCTTTCTAAGATTTTAGTTAGCACATGCATGTGCAATATTAGGTTTAATTATGGCACTTTCTTTTTCTTTTCTTTCTTTCATTTCTTGTTTTGTTTTGTTTTGTTTTTTCTTTGTGAGACAGAGTTTCTTTGTGTAGCTCTTGCTGTCCTGGAACTCTGTAGACCAGGCTGGCCTGGAACTCACAGAAACCCACCTGCCTCTGCCTCCCAAGTGCTGGGATTAAAAGTGTGCAGTAGCACCACCTGGCTAATAACACATTTTCAAACATTTTTTTAAACTTTTTTTTTTTTTTGCCAGAGCTGAGGACTGAACCCAGGGCCTTGCGCTTGCTAGGCAAGCGCTCTACACTGAACTAAATCCCCAACCCCTCAAACATTTTTTTGTCCATTCTCTTCAGTGATTTCCACCTCCTAACCCACTAGGAGTCTTCCACTACTTTTTTTAATATTTATTTTTTAAAATTTTATAATTAATTTAATTTTACATATTAGCCACGGATTCCCCTGTCCTCCCTCCTCCCACCCACCCCTTGCCCTACCCCCAATCCAGCCCCCATTCCCACCTCCTCCAAGGCAAGTACTCCCCTGGGGATTCAGCTCAGCCTGGTAGATTCAGTTGAGGCAGGTCCAGTCCCCTCCTCCCTTCACCTAGGCTGAGCAAAGTGTCCTAGCATAGGCCCTAGGTTCCAAAAAGCCAGCTCATGCACTAAAGACTGGTCCCGGTCCTACTGCCTGGGGGCCTCCTAAATAATTCAAGCTAATCCACAGTCTCACTTATCCAGAGGGCCCGATCCAGTTCCATGGGGGCTCCTCAGCTATTGGTTCATAGTTCATGTGTTTCCATTAGTTTGGCTATTTGTCCCTGTGTTTTTTCCAATCATGGTCTCAATATCTTTTGCTCATATAATCCCTCCTCTCTCTCACCGATTGGACTCCTGGACCTCCACCTGGGGCTTGGCCATGGATCTCTGTATCTTCTTCCATCAGTCATTCATTGGATGAGAGTTCTATCACGACAGGGTATTTGGCTGTCTGATCACCAGAGTAGGTCAGTTCAGGCTTTCTCTTGACCATTGCCAGTAGTCTATTGTGGAGGTATCTTTGTGGATTTCTGCGTACCTCTCTAGCACTTTGCTTCTTCCCATGGGGTCTTCATTTATCATGGTATCTCTGTCCTTGTTCTCCCTCTCTGTTCTTGATCCAGTTGGGATCTCCCGCTCCCCTAAGCTCTCTTTCCCTCCACCCTTGCCCTTCATTACCCCTCCCTCACGTCCAGTTTGGTCATGTAGATCTCATCCATTTCTCTGTCATTGGGCAATCCCTGTGTCTTTCCTAGGGTCCTGTTTTCTAGGTAGCCTCCCTGGAGTTGTATAGCAGTCTAGTCATCTTTGTTTTACATCTAGTATCCTCCTATGAGTGAGTGCATACCATGTTTGTCCTTCTGAGTCTGGGTTACCTCACTCAGGATGATTTTTTCTAGATCCATCCATTTGACTGCAAACCTCATGATGTCATTGTTTTTCTCTGCTGAGTAGAGATGTACCACATTTTCTTTATCCATTCTTCAGTTGAAGGGCATCTAGGTTGTTTCCAGGTTCTGGCTATTACAGACAATGCTGATATGAACATAGCTGAGCAAATGTCCTTGTGGTATGATTGAGCATTCCTTGGGTATATGCCCAAGAGTGCTACAGCTGGGTCTTGGGGGAGATGGATTCCCAATTTTCTAAGGAAGCGCCATATTGATTTCCAAAGTGGCTGTACAAGCTTGCATTCCCACCAGCAGTGGAGGAGAGTTCCCCTTGCTCCCCACAACCTAGCCTTCCACTACTTTCTGCGTGCCTTCAAGTCACTTTTATCCTATTGCCCTTCCCCTCCCTGCTGCCTCAACACCTTTCTCCTCTCTTGTAGTCTCCCTTCATTAGACTTCCATTGTCTCTACACTTGCTTACATACACATAAACATTAGAAATTAGGACGCACATGTGAGAGAAAATATGTGGTTTCTCTGTGTGTTTTGACAATTTCCTTTTTCTTTACAACAGAATGAAATGCCATTATGTATAAATACCACATTTTCATTATTCATTCACTCTTCTCTTGATAGACATCTATGCTAATTCTATTATCTTCCTATTGTGAATAATGTAGCAATAAACATGGATGTGTAAGTATCTCTGTGGTAGGATACAGAATCTTTTGGGTATTTGCCAAGGAATGGTATAGCTGGGTCATATGATAGATCTATGACAACAGCTGTACTAGCTTATACCACCACTAGCAATGAATAAAGGTTCTTCTTTGCCCACATCCTCACCAGCACTTGTTTTTACCTTTTTTTGATAATAATAATTCTGACTAGGTGAAATGGAATTTGAAAGTAGTTTTAATTTGCATTTCCCTGATATCTAATGATGTTAAACACTTTAAAAAATACTTGGCCGGGTGGTGGTGGTGCACACCTTTAATCCCAGCAATCGGGAGGCAGAGGCAGGTGGATCTTTGTGAGTTCGAGGCCAGCCTGGTCTACCAAGTGAATTCCAGGAAAGGCGCAAAGCTACACAAAGAAACCTTGTCTCGAAAAAACAAAAACAAAAACAAAAAAATACTTATTGTGTGTTTCTTCTTTTGAAAGCTGTCTATTCATTTCATTAGTAAATTTGTTGATTGGCAGATTTTGTGTGTTTGAGTGTGTGTGTGTGTGTTGTGCATGCATGTATAATTCTATGTCCCTAGTGACTGGGATTACAGGTATTTATCACTGTTTCTGGATTTTCAGCTTGTTTTATAATCCCTCTTAAACGTTCATGTAATGAGCTAGTAGATGTATAAAACTTAGTGCCCACAGCATAGTAAGTGTTCAATAAACAGTAGACATCATTATAACTACCTGAAAATTTCAAAGAAATTTCATGACACCTTCTAATTGATATGAGAAATAAATAAGATCATTATAGTGTGTGAAGTATTTAATTTGATATCTAGAGTATGACAATTATACACCAAATGGTGACAGTTAACAGTATTTCTATTTTTATGTTCTTGTGGATTGAGACAGGATTTTCTCTTTGATCTGGATTGCCTGACTCTGCAGTTTGTCATGTTATGTCATTTTAGATGTGATGTCTTCAAGTGTGCTTATAGTTAGAGCTTTTCTGATAACAACTTCTGGTCCACACCACTGATACCAGCCATATGGAATGCTCAAATAGCAGTTTCTAAAAATGCATTTAGAAAACAGAGATGTTGATAATGGAAGATGTGGAACAGAACTCTGGTTGCCTTCAAGAATATTTTCTGTAAAGACATGACTTAGGTTTTCTCATCATCTCAAAGCTGAAGAAAGCCAATTGATAGAAGTGGATCAAAAGCTTTCTTTATTTTTCTTGAGTACTTTTTGATGTTCTGATTAGATGATAGAATCTAAGTAGGCCAGAACTATGTTCTTCAATCCAACCCTATCTCAGAAATTCTGTCCTCACTGTGGTGCTTACTTTACTCATGTTTCTTAAGCTAGTACAAATCCTTAGTGCCTTTCCAGAATGTCATGCCTACTTTAATGGGCATTCATAAATAGTGGTCATCAGACACTGCTAACTTGCTGCCACATTAACTCAGAGCTCCTTTGGATACAATTCATTTTACTGCTGCCAATTTTGGTGAGAAGATATGGAACTCCTTTTTTTCATGGTCTTTCATTACTTGCTTTCCAGTTCTTGTCATCCTGGGACCACATTTTTACTGGCTAGCTCATTTTACCCAACATAGGAGTCTTATTCCTTTTTGTATAGAACAGCTATAGTGGCCGTTCCCTGTGCTATAAAGAGATGGGCTAAGGCCAGAAGGAAGGTGAATTAACTCGAAGGCTGGATGCCAGAGTATGGAGGTAAAGAGGACTGGGAGCAGCTGCCCAAAATGGCTGCTAATTGTATGGCAGGAAGAGGGTGACTGCTTTGGAGATGTAACTTGTGAAGCCTCTCATACTGTTTGAAAACCTGAGATACTGACTAGTGGTTCCTTAGCTAATATAATAGAAAATGCTTTGTTTGTCATTGTTGCTGTTTTTTAAAAACATTACGCCTGAGCTATAGCTCCCTTCCTATTACCTCTTTGAATCTTCATACTGTGAACTCAGATTGATCTGTTTGCCTTGTGTTCCACTTCTATTAATAGCGCATGTTTTTGTGTGCTTGTGGCCCTGTTCTAGTGTGTTTGGGTACATCTGTGTGTGAGCACTCATATGGAGGCTAAAGTGACCTTTGTTCCACAGAGTCACTCACCTTGATCTATCTATCTGTCTGTCTTTCTGTCTGTCTATCTATCTATCTATCTAATCTATCTATCCATCCTTCTCTAATACATTACATCCCAACAGAAGTTTCCCCTCCCTCCACTCCTCCCAGTTCCCCCATCTCCCCTCTCCCCCCATATTCACTGCTTCTCTGTTTCCCTTCAGAAAAGAGCAACCCTTCCAGGGATATCAACCAAACACAGCATACCAAGTTATAATAAGACTAGGCACAAACTCTCATATCAAGGCTGGGTGAGACAACCCAGTAGGAGGAGAAGGGTCCTAAGAGCAGGCAAAAGAATTAGAGACAACGCAGAGCGGTTTGGTCATTCGTTGGAGGAAGATCTTCCATTCTTCTCAGCAATTGTGGCTCCCATTTGAGCACTAACAGCAGCATGGCGGTCCCAGCAAGGGCCTCAGACTTTAGCTTTGGGGAAAGAAAATGGCCCTTAACCAAGCAGACCACTCGGAAGTCCACCTGTGGGAAAGCCCCCCCCCCCCTTCGCCATCAAGGCGGCCAGGAAAAGCGTGCCCTGTACTGGTGGGGTGAAGAAACCTCATTACTACAGGCCCTGGACCGTGGCTCTAAGGGAGACTTGTCATTACCAGAAATTGACCGAGCTGCTCATTTGGAAGCTGCCTTTCCAGAGGTTGGTGAGGGAGATCGCCCAGGATTTCAAAACTGACTTGAGGTTTCAAAGTGCAGCCATTGGTGCCCTTCAGGAGGCCAACGAAGTGTACCTGGTGGAGTTGTTTGAAGATACCAATCTGTGTGCCATCCACGCCAAGAGAGTCACCATCATGTCCAAAGACATGGGGAGTGGGAGGGGGGAGCTTAAGTCGAGGCGGTTTTTATGGCATTTTGTAGTAAATTCTGTAAAATACTTTGGTTTAATGTATGACTTTTTTGTAAGAAGTTGTTTATAATATGTTGCATTTGTGCTGAAGTCATTCCATCTTTCACTCAGGATGAACGGGAAGAGTGACTGTTCACAGACCTCAGTGATGTGAGCACTGTGGCTCAGGAGTGACAAGTTGCTAATATGCAGAAGGGATGGGTGATACTACTTGCTTCTCATGATACATGTTTCTGTATGTTAATGACTTTTTGGGTAGCTATTAAGGTACTAGAATTGATAAATGTGTACAGGGTCCTTTTGCAATAAAACTGGTTATGACTTGAAAAAAAAAGAATTAGAGATAGCACAACTCCCACAAGAACACCAAGCTACACAACCATAACATATATGTAAGACCTAGCACAGACCCATGCAGGCTCCTTGACTGTCATTTAAAATTGGGAATTCATCTACCTCAAGACCCATCTATAGCACTCTTAGGCATATACTCAAAGGAAGTTCCATCTTACCACAACAATTGCTCAAGTATGTTCATAGCAGCTTTATTCATAATAGCCAGAAACTGAAAATAACCTAGATGTCCCTCAACCAAAGAATTGATGAAGAAAATGTGGTATATTTACAACCTAGGTGTCCCTCGACCAAAGACTTGATGAAGAAAATGTGATACATTTACACAATGGAGTATTATTCAGCTGTTAAAAAAAAAGGATACCAGGAAATTTGAAGGCAAATGGATGGAACTACAAAAAAAAAAATCATCCTGAGTGAGGTAACCTAGACCTAGAAAAACAAACATGGTATGTACTTAGTTATAAGTGGATATTAGCTGTGAAGTAAAGGTTAATCATGCCACAATCCACAGACCAAAAGAAGCTAAGTAACAAGGAGGGCTCAAGTGGGGATGCTTGGATCTCCCTGGGAAGAAGAAATAGAAGAGATTTTTGCAAATGGACTCGGGGCAAGTGGTGATTGTGGTGGTATTGTGTTCCCCAAAATATTGTGCATGCTAATAAACTTATCTGGGGTCACAGAACAGAAGAGCCACAATATTAAACATAGGGGATAGGCAGTGGTAGCACATGCCTTTAATCCAAGCATTCCAGAGGCAGAAATCCCTCTGGATCTCTGAGTTCAAGGCTACATTGGAAACAGCCAGGCATAGTGACACACGCCTTTAATCCCAAGAAGTGAGCCTTTAATCCCAGTAAGTGACGGCAGAAAGAGGAAGATATTTAATGCTGAGGACCAGGAACTAGCAGCATTTGGCTGATTAAGCTTTTAGGCTTTGAGCAGCACAGTTCAGCTGAAATTCATTTGGATGAGGACTCAGAAGCTTGCAGTCTGAGGAAACAAGACTAGCTGAGGAACTGGCGAAGTGAGGTGGCTGTGGCTTGTTCTGCTTCTCTGATCTCCCAGCATTCACCCCAATAACTGGCCTCAGGTTTGATTTTATTAATTAGACCTTTTATGATTCCTGCTACAGGTGATTGGAACAGGGGGGATCATGAGAGATCAGGGGAAGGATGGAGAGAGAGAGTATGGTGAGATTTTTGAGAAGGTAACTGGGACCCAAGACTCAACAGATTAGGCTAGTCTGGCTGGCCCCAAAGATCCACCTATCTTTGTCTTCCCAGTGTTGTGATTACAAGCACCTGTTACTCCATCTGGCTATTTATATAGATGCTGGATATCAAACACAGATCCTTATGCTTACCTAGCAAGCACTTTACCAACTGAGAGGTCTCTTTAGCCCTCCTTTTAGTATTTCTTATTTGCCTCACAGGCATCTCTGACATTCTAGATTTGGTTTATATAATCCTTTGTGGCCACTTTATCCATTAACCTAAAGGCAGCTTCTACCCTATAGGCAGGCTAACTTCTCCAAGTTCATTCTGAAGTCAATTGTTTGGAAGGTGACATGCATTTTTCCATAGAAGGAAAAATGTGATAAATGGAATTACATTTCCAGGCCAGCCCACAGAAGAATTTTTTAAAGCCCAAACACACTAGAAACATGGGCCATTTGCAATGAAAAAGTAGGAAATCTTGGTAATCCCACAAAATTTGGAAGGCAACCCAATGGAAGGCAACCCAATGGAACAAAAAATATTTTAGGTCGACTCTGGCATTGTGGTCAAGGAGGCAGGCAGACAGAGCTCCCAAAGATATCCAGAAAGACAAGGATTCTGACAGGCTGAATAGGATCTTAGCCTAGTTCTTTTCTATTTTGAATTTTGCTTCAAAACTGGTGTTTTTTTAAAAAATAATGATTACCATACAGCGAGCACCTACTGCATGCCAGACGTTGTACTAGTAGGTAGCTTATAGAATTCCCCCCCCCATTTCATCTTCACAACATTATGAAGAAAAGCCTATAGTGATCTATGTTTTCAAATGCATTAACAAAGAAGATTCCTACAACAGTATTTCTCAAACACTGCTGTGCATGTGAGTCTCCTGGTGTTTATGAGAAGGCAGATAACTGTTTAGCAGGTCTGGGAAGGAGCCTGACATCTTGCCTTTCTAACAAACTTTCTGCTGATGCTGTGTCTCTGGGTCGAAGGACAACACTTTGAAGAGCAAGGTCATATAGTATAAATGACAAACATCCATTAATGTCTGTTTCTTACTAAGTTTCTTGAAATAACCGTCTACACTATAGTCACTTACTCGCTTCTGCAAGGTGCTCAAGGCCACTGTCTCTGCTTTGTCTGTTTCAGCTTATGTTTAACTGTTCATTTAAATACAGGTGTTAAATATATATGAGCATATTCTCCCATCGTGAGCTCCAAGTCATCTCAATTGGGCATTGATTTTTCTTAGCACAAGCTAGATTGCTGGGCACAGGGTTTCTGGCCTCAACAGCTGCTCACAGCATCCTTTAGCCTTCCCCCCAGCAGTCTTAGAAAGGGAAAGCTCTTTCAAATTTCCTTTCTCAGAGCCACTGCCTTCATCTGCAGCAGGAAACAGCATAGCCTTTTAAAGAGTTCAAATCCGTATTCCTTTCACATAGTTGAAACAATACCAAGTATTAGTCGAAGGCAGTCACTGGAAAGATTTTTTGCAGAGCCCTCTCAGCAATTCCAGAAGCCCAGTAAAATTTGTTTCCTGGAAGGTTATTTGATTTTTCTTGCCACCTTCCTCCCTTTAGGATTTTGAATGTGATCGTTTTTGAACTATTCTTCAGGCTCCCTTCTATTTTTAGAGGCTATGACTAACTCTTCCCCAATAGCGTGAGTCAGAGAGAGGCCCTTCTACTCCAGCCAAGCTATACACTTTAGGGAGGAAAAAATCTTTCATAAATGTCTACAAAACCACTTGATGGTCTGTGGCCCTTAACAACATCTCTCTCTTCTCTTTAACAGTTTGGGAGGTTAGTCTTGGAGGGTAGCCTTTCTAACATCCTTAGGAGGTAGCTGTTTATTTTGTGTTTACTAAAAACAAACAAACAAACAAACAAAAAAACTTTTATAGAGCAATCTTACTTTTACCATACAGAACAGGAATAGCTGTCGCATCCCCTGTAACCAGGCATACTCATTTCCTATGTCAGTTCTTGGCTCCCTTTAGCCCTCCCCCACCCCCATCATCTCTCTGTCTCTCTATTTGTGCAGTACTTCTGATCAAACCCAGAGCCTTTCACACGCTAAGCAAGTGCTCTATCACTCCTTAGGGATTTGTTGGCGGTTTTCTGGATACACCATGTGCTGTAAATATCCCACTGTAAAATAAAGCCTTCAGGGGAATGCGGTGCTCTCTGTGTTTTGTCCAATGCTGGGTACATTGGAACTGTCACTTCCTGTGATCTTCAGATACAGTTTTATGATCACAGGAGCTTAAATAAGAGTGAGTCACTTCATATTCATTAGGCACCAACTTTAGTCAGATTCCTAACATCTATTAAGAAACCAACCTCCCCAAATGATCAATGTTTAGAGGCTCTTTCTTATCCCACAAGGCCAGGAGACAGTATGGCCTCTCAATTCCATGGAATATGTTTTCTTTCTTTTTAAAAAAAGAACATATCCTATCAAGGACTATAGAGGTCCAGCCCCTCAATAGTCCCCTCCCAGGGTCCAGGAAGAATCTGCAACCAGCTGATAATTAATCTTTGATGAAAAGAAATGAATCTATGTACACGAAACTCCTTAGTTCATACACTTTATTGTTCTGTGATAGTTCTCTCTACACAGCTTCTATTCTGCTCTCATGTCTAGCTCCTTTCTTGCCCAATTTCTCTCTATATTTAACTATTGCCCCCTCTAGGTTCTATCTTCATGGTTCTATCTTAATTTCTTCATCTAGTTCTGTCCCTTCTAGGTTCTCATCCATCTAGTTCTTTTCCCTATCAGCTCTTCTCCCATCTCCTTCTCTCTCATCTGGCTCTTCCTCATCTTCCATCTCTACTCTCTAGTACTCTCTTCTAGCCCTTCAATCTAGTTCTTCCCCATCTCAGTTTGTTCCTATCAAGTTCTTACCCATCTACTTCTTCCATTCTCTTTTTTCTCTTCTCTTCTCTTCTCTTCTCTTCTCTTCTCTTCTCTTCTCTTCTCTTCTCTTCTCTTCTCTCTCTCTCTCTCTCTCTCTCTCTCTCTCTCTCTCTCTCTCGCGCGCGCGCGCGCGCTCAAAGTCCCGGTATAAAAAAGGGAGGGTCTGAGCTAAATTGTGTAAAGCTATTACTTAATGTCCACCTGACCTAGGTGGTGTCTCCTTGTGGAATTTACCTTAAGTCAGGAGACTTGTATATGGGCTACTATCACTGTTAGTCCTTGAAAGCTGGGCGCCCACTTGGGCGGTGTTTCCTGTAGTCCTTGAAAAGTGGCTAAGGGAGATATCTGATTCTAGAGAAAGCCTTTCCTGAGGCTGTTCTCCAAATTCCTGGAATGTGTATGTCCAGAGAGTGATCAGTCCTCACTGTTAGCCCTTCTTAGGGAAAAGTCAATTGGGAAAACTATGAAGGCACACATGATTTTCATAACAGAATACAGCTGATATATAACAAGCAAAGTAACACCAAAAACTCCTTGGGATTTGGCTTCCTCTGGAGGAATTCCCTGATTCCTCCAGGTAGTAACTTTGTTATAACCAGCTGAGTTTTTATGATATATTCCTGCGGCCTATAGCAATATCCAGGGATTTTGAGTATTGATTTGTTTTTATTTTGTGTGCATGGGTGTTCTGCCTGCATGTGCATGTGTGTTCTGTGGGAATGCAGTACCCAATTAGGTCAAAAGAGGGCATCTGATCTCCTGCAACTAGAGTTACAGATGGTTATGAGGCACCATGTTATTCCTTTCTTGCTGTTTCTTTCTTTCTTTCTTTCTTTCTTTCTTTCTTTCTTTCTTTCTTTCTTTCTTTCTTTCTTTCTTTCTTTTTCTTTCTTTCTTTCTTTTGAACTAAATCCCCAACCACTTTTCTTAAGTGCAGAAGCTTGCTCCATTTCCTCACCTCCTTTAAAAACTCAGTTCCTGGCTGGCCAGTGGTGGTGCACTGCTTTAATCCTAGCATTTGGGAGGCAGAGGCAGGTGGATTTCTGTGAGTTTGAGGTCAGTTTGTCTATAAAGCATGTTCCAGGACAGACAGTACTGTTACACAGAGAAACCCTGTCTTCAAAAACCAAACCAAACCAAACCAAATATACCCCAGTTTCCAACCTTGCTTCTCTGTTCACAGAATAACACCATTACTGCTTCTGTTGAAAGAAAGACTAATGGCCTTCTCTTTGCCAAACCCAATGAACAAATTAAAGTCTCTTTGCTACATGGACCGTAATTGATCACTCTTACCCTACTTCTAGTTTTATGCCTCTCTTGGAACTGCCTATTCTTGAGTTTTATGGTGGTATTTCTTTCAAGATTCTCCTCATTCCTCTTATGTTATTTTATGGACTCTTCCTTTGCATCTCTTAAAGGCCAGTCTTTCTCAGTCTATATTGTTCTAATTAATCACCCACCTCATCTACTCCAATTGCTTTATTGAGCTTAAATCCCTACCTGTATCATCAGGCCTTTCTCTTTGAGCTTCAAACTGTACATACTCAACTGATACCATGTAGATCACAATATATCTCACAGATACCTATAGACAAAATAGTGTGTCTTAATTTAATCTTCCATATACAAACTCATACCTCCTGCTTCTCTCTACTCATCCTTTTTATGCATTTCACTGCCACCAATTTGGTGACTCACGTCTATCTTTACAGTTGTCCAGCCCTGAAACTTTAGAGTCATAATAATTCCTTCAGTCAGTCACCATGACCTATTAAATCTATCTTCTAAGTATCGGATACACCTATTGTTTGTGGTGCTATATCATTAACAGAACTGGTTCCCCATCATGTCTTTTCTGAATTATTTAAATAACTGTTTTCCCTTCTCTTCACCTACTCTCTTAACCACATTGGTTCCATGAATGGATTGTCTCTAATGTAAATGAAGTCCCACTACTTCTAATTAAAGCCTTACCATGGCTTCCCACAACTAGAGTCCAAGATGTTTCATATGCCCCACAATACCCTTTACAACCTGACCTTGCTTTCCAATTTTTTCCTTATCATTTTTTATCTTCTTTGTCCAATTAATGTCACCCTGAACACACCATCATGTCTCTTCACCTCTGCACACACTCTTCTGTCTAAGATAATTTCTTGTCTTCCAGTCAAACCCTTATTCTATTTTCAAGATTGGATCCTGAGTATGTCACAAGAAACTATTAACTGATTTTCTTCTGCAGAGAACTGAGTGGGTAGGACACAGGAATAAGTGGAAGAATTACTTTGCTTATCCTTTTGTGCATTTTTGTACTATAAATTTAAGTTATTTAAAAATAAATACAACTGTTAAAAAGAATAAGGTCACACTTTGTGGGAACCTAGGTAGGCTACCTGTGCCCTCTTTACCCTCCTTCATTCTGGTCTCCCTACTGTACTCTTAGATGTGCTGCCTCCACCCCAGCCCTTTCTCCCAGTCCCCATATGATACCCCTAGACTTAGCAGGAACAAAACATCTAGGAAACTTGGGACACTATGAAAAGACCAAACATATGAGTAGTTAGAGAGAAAGTAGAATAAACCTGGGTTAAGGGCATAGAAAATATTTTTACACAAACTCATAGAAGAAAATGTAATTGTTTTTTTCTTTTTACTCTTTGCTCTTTGGGGGACCCACCACTCAGCTCCCAAATAAATACATGGAGACTTATTCTTACTTATGAATGCCTGGCCTTAGCTTGGCTTGTTTCTAGCAAACTTTTCTTAAATTATTCCTGTCTACATTTTTCATCTGTGCTTTTACCTTTCTCTATTGTGTATACATTTCTTTACTTCTTACTCTGTGGCTGTTTTTGTGGTTGTGTGGCTGGCCCCTAGTGTCCTCTTCTCTTTCTCTTTTCGTGCTCCTTCCCTTCTTCTCTCATATTTATTCTCTCTCCTGGCAGTCCCATCTATTCTCTCTCCTACCTAGCTGTTGGCCATTCAGCTCTTTATTAGACCAATTATACAAGCAAAGTAACACAGCTTCACAGAGTTAAACAAATGCAACATAAAAAATGCAACATATCTTTGTATCATTTAACAAATATCCCATAGCATAAAAGAATGTAATATATCTTTAACTAATATTCCACAACAAGACAATTTCATAAATAAATAAAATTAGATATGAAAGGAGAGACATTATAACAGACCCTGAGGAAATTCAGAGAATCATATGGACATGCTTAAAAAAATCTGTATCCCACCAAACTGGAAAATCTAAAATTATGGATAAATTTCTTGATATATGTGACCTACTAATGTTGAATATAGATTAAATAAACAACTTAGTCAGACCCATAACCACTAGTGAAATAGAAACAGTAATCAAACTCTCTCAATTAAAAAAGCCCTTAACCAGATTGATTAAGTGCAGAATTATACCTGACCTTAAAAATAAGAATTAGTGCCAATTAGCTCAAAATTATTCTGCAATATATAAACTGAAGGAACATTTCCAAATTCTTTTAATGAAGCCACTATTACACTGATACCAAAATCACACAAAGACTCAACAAAAAAGAGAAAATTAACACCGGGCAATGGTGGCACACGCCTGTAATCCCAGCACTCAGGAGGCAGAGGCAGGTGGATCTCTGTGAGTTTGAGGCCAGCCTGGTCTACAAAGGGAGTCCCAGGAAAGGCACAAAGCTACATAGAGAAACCCTGTCTTGAAAACCAAACAAACAAACAAAACAAAAAGAGAGAAAATTATAGATCAGTATCCCTTATGAACATAGATACAAGAATTCTCAATAAACTATCTGCAAATCAAATTCAAGAACACATCACAAAGATTATCTACCATGATCAAGTTGGGTTAATCTCACAGATGTAAAAGTGGTATAACATATGTAAGTCAATAAACTTAATCCACCACATGAACAGTTTAAAGGACAGAAACCACATGACCATCTTATTAGGTGCAGAAAAGGCCTTTGACAAAAATTCAACATCCCTTCATAATAAAAGTCCTGGAGAGAGACAGAGACAGAAGAGAGAGAGAGAGAGAGAGAGAGAGAGAGAGAGAGAGAGAGAGGACATGAGGCACATATCTCCATGTTATAAAGGCAGTTTACAGCAAGCCAACAGTCAATATTATACTAAATGGAGAGAAATTCAAAGCATTTCCACTAAACCAGGAACAAGATATGGATGTCCATTTTCTCCATACTTATTCAATATAGTCTTATCTAGAACAATGACAATTGAAAGAGATCAAAGGGATGCAAATAGGAAAGGAAGAAGTCAAAGTGTCCTTATTTGCAGGTTATATAATTATATATATGAAAGACCCTACTACTGATTTTTTAAATATTTTCATCAAAGTATCAGGACATAAAATTAACACACAAAATCAAATAAGCACTGGAAAGCCAATCTTCTCTAGACGATCTGCATGTTTCAAGTGGTATTGAAAGCCACACTGATGGATATGTAATATTGAACATATCAGTTATTAAAAGTAAAAAAAAACAAGAAAAAAATAAAAAAATTAACATACAAAAATTAGTAGCCTTCTTATATACACATGACAAATGGACTGGGAAGGAAATAAGGTAAACAACATGTTTCACAATAGCCTCAAACATATTTTGGAATAACTCTTACCAAGCAAATGAAAGACTTCCATAATAAAAACTTTAAGACATTGAAGAAGATACTAGAAGTTGGCAAGACTTGCCATGCCCAAGGATAGGTAGGATTAATATTGTGTAAATGTCCATCCCATCAAAAACAATCTACAGATTCAATGCAATCCCTACCAAAATTTCAACACAACCAGGGGGTGTGAAAAGACAACCAAATAATAAAAGAACTGCTGGAAGTATTGGAATTCCAAATTTAAAGTTGTACTACAGAGCTATAGTAATTAAAATAACATGGTGTTGGCATAAAAAACGGACATAATGATCAGTGTAATTAAAGAGAAGAACCAGACCTAAGTCCTCACACTATGGACACCTGATTTTTGACAAAGAAACAAAAATGCACATTGGAAAAAAGACTGCATCTTCAACAAATAGTGCTGGTCAAACTGGATAACTCAACTCCAATTGGATCAAGGATTTTTGAAATGAGATCTGCTACACTAAATCTAATGAAAGAGAAAATGGGGAATATGCTTGAACTCATTTGCATAACAAAGGACTTTCTGAACAGGATCCCAATAGCACAGGCATTAAGACTGACAATTAATAAATGAGACCTCACCGGGTGGTGGTGGCACATGCCTTTAATCCCAGAACTTGGGAGGCAGAGGCAGGCGGATCCCTGTGAGTTTGAGGCCAGCCTGGTCTACAGAGAGAGATCCAGGAAAGGCACAAAGCTACACAGAGAAACCCTGTCTTGAAAAAAAAAAGAGAGAGAGAGACCTCATAAAACAAACAAACAAACAAACAAACAAACAAAATCTTTTATACAGCAAAGAACACCATTATTTGAACAAATAGTCAGTCTACAGAATGGAAGAAAAATTATCAGCTATCCATATACAGAGGGTCAGTATCTAGAATACACAAAGAACTTCACACATACCAAGAATACAAATAGCCTAATTAAAAATGGGACACAGAACCAACAGAGGGTTTTCAAAAAATGAAACACAAATGGCTGAGAAATATTAAAAAATATTCAACATTCTTAGCCATCAGAGAAATACAAATTTAAACAACTTTGAGATTCCATGTTACCTTAGTAGGAATGGCCAAGGTCAATAAAACACACTGGTGAAGATGTGTGGAAAAGAGAACACTCACTCACTGCTGCTTGGAGTGCAAACTGGTACAGTCACTATGTAAATCAATGTGGAGGTTGCTCAAAAAGCTGGAAACAAGTTTATCATGAGATCCAGCTGCACTACTACTGTGGATATCGCTCTGTGTAAATAAAATTCTGATTGGCCATTGGCCAGGCAGGAAGTATAGGTGGGACAAGAGAGAAGAGAATTCTGGGAATAGGAAGGCTGAGGGGAGAGATGCTGTCAGCCACTGGCATGACAAGGAAGATGTAAGGTACTGGTAAGCCACAAGCCATGTGGCAACTTATAGACTAATAGAAATGGGTTAATTTAAAATAGAAGAACTAGATAACAAGAAGCCTGCCATGGCCATACAGTTTGTAAACAATATAAGTTTCTGTATGTTTACTTGGTTGGGTCTGAACATCTATGGGCCTGGCAGGTGAGAGAGATTTGTCCTGACTCTGGGCCAGGCAGGAAAACTCTAACTACACACCACTCTTTGGCATTACCCGAAGGGTTCTACACCCTATTACAGACACTTGCTCATCCATGTTCATTGCTGGTCTATTCAGTATCCAGAAATTATAAACAGCTAAGATGTCCATCAGTTGATGAATAGATAATGAAAATGTAATATATTTACACTATAGAATATTATTTAGCTGTCAAGAAAAGTGAAATTAGGAAATTTGTAGCTAAATTGATGGAACCAGAAACAATCATCCCGAGAAAGGTAACCTAGATTCAGAAAGACAAATATTGCATGCTTTTTCCTTTATGTAGATGTTAGCTTTTAAGCTTCAGATATGTGTGTTTTGTTTAGAATATCCACAGAAGTTAGGTAACTAGTAAGGAAGCAGGAGATGTTCCAAGGAAGGACATGTAGAATACAGGTTTATAAGGGAATAAAGAGGAAACTAGAACAGAAGGATTAAAGGGGGCTTGGGATGAGATGGGGTAGCTTAGGAGAGGATATGGGGAGGGATAACTAAAAAACACTAAAGGTCTTTTTAAAAGCCATATGGGAACCTACTACTGTAGAAGTTTCCCAAAATCTATACATATATAAAAGGAACATAAATGAGGTCACCATGTAATGGGAGAGACAAAATCCTAACTAGATAGCATATGCTACCAAATGAAACCCCAGATACTGTGAATGGGTTGCATCTTTTTGAGTCACTATCCAAAGGGGCCCCATGGACCCATCCAAACATCACAGACTATTGCTGAGGCTATTGGTTAACTTCCCCAAACTGATGGTGAGGTCCTATTGCTGAAGATATCACTTATGTCATTGAATTTGGAGAAAACGAGCTGTTGCCCAACTAGAAGCTTCATCCCTACTGACCAGTGTTTGTGGTGCTGGGAAGTACTCTGCATGCCTCCAGAGGAGAGAAGTAATCATCATCTCAGTCAGCTATGAACCCTGTGAGTTATAATATCAATATGTCCGCAAGATATGTACACTGGTGCAATAATGGCATGAATATTAGAGAAATAACCAACCATTTTTTGACTGGATCTAAGGACCATTCCATAAGATGGAACCTTTACAAAAGCCTGAGACTAGATAAGTCATGGGCCTAGGGGAAACCCTGCTAATACTATCCTGCTAAATGAACATAGCAGTAAAATGACCCCTAATGTCATGTTGCTATACCTACAGATCAGGTCCTCACTCAACCCTCAGCAGAGAAGCTTTTTCTTGCAGACTATAGTAATTAACACAAAGACCCATAACTGAGACTTTGGACTACTCAGCCCTGACAGGAATGTCTTGATCACACTGCTCTCATCAAGGTTCAGGGATCTAGGTGGAAAAGGGGGAAGAAAGATTACTATAAGAGCTAGAGGTTTTAGAGAATTTTCTAGACACAACAGGGCAGATGCACATATGAACTCAAAGAAACTGTGGCAGCATGAGAGACTTGCACAAACTCAAGCTAGACAAAATTCCCAACACGAAGGAGGGGAAGTGGGCACGAACTCCCATTCCTGACTAAGAAGCTATTTGCAATTGACAACTGCTGGGAGACATCAGAATTAGTTCTCCAGTGGAGCGACACTGTGTATCAACCACACTGTCGTGCAGCCCAGTACTCAGGAAGTGATGACCAATACAAACTGGACTCCATGTTTTTTAGTGACTTTTGTTTCTGTTTTTGTTGTAAAAAGAGAAAGAACACCAAGTTGGGTGGATAAAGAGTTGGGTAATCTGGGATGGGAAATATAATAAAACATACTGTATCAAATTCTCAAAGACTAGATAGAAAGGAGTTAAAAAGGTACAGAAGTCATGTCCTATTGAGTTGTCACCCCCTTAACCTCCCACGCTATACTCTTGTACTCCCGTCAGTGTTTTTCCTCTAAACTTTCACATGCATCTGTAATTAGAATAATCACACTGTATCATTGTCCCAGATCGTGAGCTCCTTGAGGAAAGGGGAAACAAACTATTGCTTTCAATTTTTAAAATTTTGGTTTTATGTATATGGATGTTTTGCCTGCATGAGTATCTGTGCACCATATTCATGCAGTGCCTACAAAGGCCAGAAGAGGACATCAGATCCTGGACTTGAGTCACAGAAGGTAATGTGGGCTGCCACATGGGTACAGGTAATCAAACCTGGGCCCTTTGGGAGAGCAGTAAGTGCTCTTAGCCACATATCCATCTCTCTATCCCAAGCATATCACTTCATATGGCTTCCCTAGAATCTAGTAGAATGTTTGACAAATATTTATTGTACAAATGAAGAAATTAGTGGAAACAAACATATTCTTTCTAAACAGAGCTTCTAAGCAAGCCTGTGATCCTGTAAGTTTGCCTATACTCTGTCCTTTAACTATATGTTGCTTCTAGAAATGATTCTCTACATGTATTCTTGTTAGTATTATCCATCACTTTGTCAGATTATGCATGGCATAATCTAATACATTTTATTTGCTTATTTTGGGGGTTGATGGTAGGTACCACAGTGTGCATGTAGAATTCAGAGAACAACTTTTAGGAGTTGGTTTTCTCCACCATTTGGGGCCTGGGTTTCGAACTCAGATCACCAGACTTGGTGGCAAGCACCTTTACCTGATAATCCATCTCTTGGGACTTTAAATATGGGGGAGAAGTAATCTAAGATTGATCAATTCAATTCAAGTTCTCTCCCACCTTTATGTCATAGGTAGATTTGAGATGTATTTGCATGTCATCTGAGTCATTGAACAAAAATAATTGGTACAAGGTGTCCCGTTTACCAAACCCCAACAATGTTCCAAGCCTTGTGTTTTGTGTTTTTATATAAAGGTTGTTAAAGTATTTGCTGCAGGCTAAATATTTTGATCCCTCCCTTATAGCTGAGGAAACTATCACTATTTTAGTTACACACCCTGCTCAGAGTCCTATTTTCAGTAAATAGTGAAGCTGAAATGTGACCTAAGTCTTGTTCGTTTGCTTGATTGTGGTAGGATTTCTCTTAGCCACATATCCACTAGGATGGCCTAGCACTTGCTATGTAGCCCAAGGTGTCCTTAGATTCCTAGCAATCCTCCTCCTTCAGCCTCCTTAGGATAAGGATTTCAGGCATGCTTCATCATGTTCATCCCTGAGCTATGATTTTTTTTTTCCTGCAAGTTCATGCTTGATTTGAAATGCCACACTAATTGAAAGGGCCCCATCTACTATTTGGCTACAAGACAATAGGCTCTCTATGATTGGCATGAGCCCCTTGGTGTCTAGTGCTCGTTACTTCTCAAGGTAGGCATTCCATCTTTGGACTTCTCTAAGCATCTTTAAAGCTCTTATTATAGTGATCCAAAATTATCACTTAGCCAAAGAAGATGATTGAAGAGGCTTTTGGTTTTCTGATAGAACTTCCTTTCCAGTCTGACCAAATTATTCTTTCACTTCTTTGACTATAGTTATTTAACTAGTTACAGGATTATCTTGACAAACAGCTTAAGCATCCAACTTATATATTTACCATCTCATCTGCAAGGAAACTATTGGAAACCATGTCCAGTGTCTGGGTGAAATGAAATCTATAACCATCACATGATCTGATTTGCTAATCCAGGAATAGCAAAAGGACATAAAATCTAAAAGAAATATTTGTTTTTTCACAGGGCCATTTATCAGTGACTCAAAGCAATAAATTTCCAGTGTCATATTTTTAGATATCATTAATAACCTGTCATAAACACACACACACACACACACACACACACACACACACACACACACACACATTCTTGTCCAGTGGAATTCTACTGCTTTACCAAATGGCAGGGCATCACATTTAAATTATATATCACATTTAAATTAATTATATTAAATTTAAATTAAATATATAAATTTTTCTGTTGTTGACACTTGGTGTGGTTGTTTAAATGAGAATGTTCCCCATAGGTTTATGTGTTTGTATGCTTTGTCCCCATTTGGTAGAACTGCTTGGGCGGGATTAAGTAATGTGGCTTTGTTGGAGGAAGTGTGCCCCTGAGGGTAGGCTTTAAAGTTTCAAAGGCCCACATCACTTCCAGTTAACTAACTCTCTCTGTCTCTATCTCTGTCTCTGTCTCTGTTTCTCTCTCTCTCTCTCTCTCTCTCTCCCTCCCTCTCCCTCTTTCTCTCTTCCTTTGATGTTTTCTCAGCTACTGCTCCAGCACCATGCGTGCTGGCCTGCTGCCATACTCCCCTGTCATGATGGTCATGGACTCTACTGTGCTCTGAAATTGTGAGCCCCTAAATTAAGTGCTTTCTTTTATAAGTTGGTATCTCATCACCACAATTTAAAAGTAACTAAGACACCTGGGTCCTTCAGGCTTTCACTCCACTTTTCTATGCTTGCATTTATATGCTATGTCTCTGTGTTTTGATATATTTCCTCTGCCTGGCTAATTTTCCAAATTCCTACATCCCTCTAAGGGCTAATAGCCAATCCCCCAACTCCTTACATGCATTCTTGGTCCTCCGAGAGTCAATGCATGCAGCTTTTCTTCTAGAAGCATTCTCTGTTGTTCCTAAGCTGAGTTAACCACTTCTGCCCCTGGTGACACAGTAGAAAGTTGACACAGTGCCTGCCACAAAGTATATCCCAAACAAATGCTACCTTCTTTCTCTTTTCTTTCATAAATACCTCTAAAATAGTATTAATAATGCTGTATTATGTTTTTCTTTTCTGACCTCATCTGGGAACTCATTCATTCATCTATTTATTTGTTCATTCAGCAGATATTTATTGTATGTCTACTGTGTGTACAAGTCATATCATGTAGGTACCTGACATGACTGCTAAAATATTTCCATTCGTTGAATCTTTTCATTATTGTACTCATAGTGTCTATCATAAACTCCTAGAAAATGGAGTGTTTATTTAGTATTTGTTAAGGGAGTGCCACTCCTCAGCCATGTTTCTCAAACTGTGTTTCTTGGACCACTTGCAGCTGGATCAAGGAGAGGTGCACATTACAGTATCAATTCCTGTCCCTTTCCACATCTACAGTCAGAGTTTCTTAAAGGTGTGTTGCAACAATCCACACTTATATTTACTTGTCTTTTTTTTTCTGAGCTGAGGATCAAACCCAGGGCCTTGGGCTTGCTAGGCAAGCACTCTACCACTGAGCTAAATCCCCAACCCATATTTAGTTCTCTATGTATTTCTTTCATTGCAGAATTTTTTCTTTTGACATCTTATAATTTACTAAAACCTACACAAAATATAAAAATCATAATAAATACAATCTTCAGATACAGCTCAAGAATATGAATCTCCTCTTCTTTTAAATGCAATTCAAGGAAATACTATCATGTCACACATAAAATCATGGCATCCACTTTTTTAAAATAAACTTATGAACCCTCTACATATTATCTGTATATTCTCGAGCTTGAGTGTAATGTTAACTCATGGTCCCAAGACTCCCTCACTGGATGATTTTTAGGGAGGCCTAGCTTACCCCTTGTATATGCAGTTTTTACTTATATTTTAAACCCTTGTCCTAGTCTTGACATTTATTAGGGTCACTGAAAACAAGAGCGGGAAAAGAGATAATGCCTTTTCTGAAAAGTGTGGCTAACAACAGTGAATCTTTGTTTCCTTGAGATACAGTTTGACTATATAACTCAGGCTGGCCTTGAACTTGCACTCCTACTCTTTCTGCTTCCCATGTGCTGAGATTACAGGCATGTGCCACCAACTCCAAAGAAATCATTTCAGTGTTTTTCACTCCTGTTAGAAATTTAGAAAAGGAGAATTCTTTAAAATTTTCTATGAACTTTTCTAAAATAGACTTTGAATATTAAAGTAATTAGATGAAACTGTCTCTAAAGTCTAAGATGACAAGCAGAATTATTGCTAATAAAATCTTATCTTAATTCAGGTCAAATTTATAATACCAGAGAGTTCTCATTTTTACAGAGCTGCTTGAATACTTTATATCTAGTATATAGGGATCTTTTGTGTGATTTAACAATATAATATATTGATCCCCATATTTTAGACTTCGAACTGAAAATCTACTGAGAATATCTTAAAAGTAGGTTGCATGAATCTGCATTTCAATCGAGTTCAACAGGCATTTCTTTTAAACAAGAATTCTGGAATCACTACAAAATAGGAAAGAGAAAGGAATAGCATATATAGGAACTGTTCGTGTAACCTAACAACACAATATATTGATCTTCATATTAGAGATGTGAATTGTTAATTACTAGAGTATGTCCCCAAAGTGTTTATACATTCATGCTGATCATATAAGTGATTTATCTGATAACCTACTCTTTAAATTTTTAATTATATTTTTATTGATTTATTTCTGTGTGCATGTGCACATATGTGTGAGGCACATGTGTGTCAAGATGTGGAAGTCAGAGGACAACTTTCAGAAGTCAGTTTTATCTACAGTCACCTGGCTTCAGGGAAGATGCCTTTATGCACTGAGCCACTGTGAAGACCCTAATACCCACTCTTGATGAGGGATAGTAGGGCTCACTCTCTGAGAGCATTTGATACATTCAACAGTTTCATGCCTTATTTTCCCAAGTGTACACTATTACAAAAGTGTTCTTTGGCTGGGGATAAGGATCAGTGGTAAAGCACTTGCCAAACATGTGCAAGGCCTTGGGTTCCATCCTAACCACAGGGGAAAAAAGTGTCCTCTGTGAAATAGTTAGGAAATAAAATTGGAGTCAACCAAAATTAAACACCGAGGGTTTTTTTTTTTTTCCTGGAAAGACTTTAAAGGTCAGGTGTTATGATCATGTTTTTTGCTTAGAACTACTGAGGTTGTCCTTGCAGCTGGACACAAATCTCTTAAATATCCCCAAGTGTGTACTTTCCCTCTTCCTGTAGCTTGTTTCTGTATTTTAAACTTAATTGAAGGTTTCAGTGGTCGTGTCACTGTTTCCAAACCAGACTAAGAGAAGATGTCTGCTTGATACCTATTCCACATCACATCCAGTGACTTGAGGATTGTGTGTGTAGTGAGTTCTTTCATGGAGATAACAAGGAGCATGAAAATATACTGAAAGAAATCTCTACATGGTGTATGAGCAAGCTTACCATTTAAATGATCTCTTTAATAGATTTGGAGATAGCAAGAGTGTAGTTATGAGCACAAAGGCCCATGTTTGCAATTCTGGTACTCAAAAAGTTAAGACAGGAGGAATATAAATTGGAGACCTGTTTGGGCTTAGTGAGTCCCAAGACAACTTGGACTACATAGTGTGGCCCTGTCTCAAAAAGAAAAATAAAATAGTAATGATTATAGAAAACAAAAAGAATACATTTGTGGATTTGATAGAATAATAACTAGAAAAAACCCAAGTCTTTTCTGTTTCACACAATACCATGCTGAAAATGTCATGCAGTTCCTTATTGAGACCTGCCTAGATAGCCATGTCATCGGCACAGATTGGAATTGAAGCGCTAGAGAAAGTAGACAGCACATCTAGTGCCAATCTAGAGGAGAGAGAAAAGACTTTCACAAAGATTTTGGCACTGGTAGAGGATGCTTTGCAATCAAGTTTGCAACCACAGTAGGAGAGGAATCCACCAGAGAAATCTTGCAGCACACCCTTCTTAAAAAGTCTATTACAGAGCAACACTGGGCCTGCAAATAGTCCATCCTTCAACAACTGTAAATTACATTCCTTACTGAGCAGAAATCCCTTTGATGTCCCTTTCTTTCTGAAAAGCTATTAAACAATGAACAAAAATAAAATTCCTTTGTTGTCATCTTAATTTTGAAACAAGTTGCCAGATTACCAGTTAGAACATCAGGGGGTCAAAGTGAAATGTTCTTCAGGAATGAATTAGGTATTTAAGATTTGTCTTCCAAAGCACAACTTCCTCTCAGGAAGCCTTCATTTGGGTTCTATGCCTGTATTCCTGGGGCCTGAAATGATCTCTTTTTACGAGCTTGTGTAAAATAAAGTTGAATAAATGGAAATTTTCAGTAATCATCAAAGGAACATGAAAACACTGATTTGGACCATAAAATGTCCAGAAGAGATTATGATGAATGAAAAAATTCTTTGGCCTCACTCCTTCCTATCCTATGCCTCCCCTCACACAATAATTTAATTTCAAATCATTTTTAATTGTAGGGAGTTTATATCTTACCTCTAAATAACATGACTTTATTTTAATTTGAAATATTGCTATTGATTTTCTCCCTTCGCAAAGGAAGAATTTGCTTACATAATGCTCCTGTTTGCACTTCTGTACTCTTCATTCTCTCAATATGGTTGAAAACATTTTGTTTTCTGTTGTTTCATGGTCTCTGTCACAATCTTCAAAACACCAGTGGCTTAAAAATACTCTAGTGTGGGGCTGGAAAGATCCATAAAATAAAATGAATAAATATAATTTAAAAATCAATTAAAAGATCAGTTGTCTACAAATGTGAAAGTTACTTCTGGGTTGTTAATTATATCTCATTTGTAATGAAGAAGTGTGAGTCCTCCAACATTTTCTTTTCAAATTTTTTTGGAGATTCCATTGAATTTTCACATAAGTTTTAAGATCATTTTGTCAATTTCTACTTAAAAAAGCAAACTTGAATTTTTATAGGAATTTCTTCAAACCTATAGTTCAATGTGAATATACTGTCCTCAACATTTTAAATTAAGTATTGTGGTTTTTATTTAATTAAAATATAATTACATAATTTCACCTCTCCTACCAACCCTTTCAATGCTTCCTTCTCAAACTTTTTTGGTTTTTCGAGACAGGATTTCTCTGTAGCTTTGGAGGCTGTCCTGGAACTCGCTTTGTAGACCAGGCTGGCCTCAAACTTCACAGAGATCCACCTGCCTCTGCCTCCCAAGTGCTGGGGTTAAAGGCGTGCGCCACCACCGCCCAGCCCTTCTCAAACTTTGTGGCCTCTTTTTCTTCAATTATTATTGTTACATGTATATGAATAAACATATAAATACAGCCCACTGAATCTGTGTAATGCTGCTTGCATGTAAAAGTTTTTAAGGCTAATGATTTGGTTTTGGATAGCCATGATGTTATTGTGAACAAAGTTGCTTTCTTTAACAAAATTAATTTAATTAAAATATAATTATATCATTTTATCCTCCTTCCTCTTCCCTTTCCCATGTCCTCCTCCTTTCCTGTTCCCTCTCAAATTCTCAGTTCTCTCTCTCTCCCCTCTCTCTTTCAACCATTGTTAAAACATATCCATAAAAACATATCCACATAAGTGAGTAAACATATAGATACAATTTGCTGAATCCATTCAGTGTTGCCTGAATGTATATGCTTCTAGAGCTGACCACTTAGTACTGAGCAACCAGTCAGGTACCTCATCTCTGGGGAAAACTAATTCTCTTTCTCTCAGATATTGTGGTTTTTTTTTTTTCATTTTTCTTCATTAAGAAATTTTCTACTCACTCCAATGCTATATACAGACCCCCTTCCTCCCTCCTCCCACCCCCCAGCCCTCTTTCCCAAGCCATCCCACATCCCCACATCCCTCAAATTGAGGTCTCCCATGGGGAGTCAGCAGAGCCCAGCACACTGAGCCTAGGTAGGGCCAACGCCCTTCCCACTGCACCAAGGCTGTGCAAGGTGTCACACCATAGGCACTGGATTCCAGAAGCCTGCCCACAGACCAGGGACAGATCCTGATCCCCTTGCTTGGGTGCCCCCCCCCCAAACAGTTCGAGCCAAACAACTGTCTTCTGTATCCAGAGGGCCTAGTCCAGTCCCATGGGGCTCCACAGCCACCAGTCCACAGTTCATGGGCTTCCACTAATGTGGCCGGACATCTCTGCACATCCTCCCATCATGATCTAGATGTTCCTCACCTGCAGTATCTCTCCTCTCTCTCAGTTGGATTCCCAAAGCTCAGCCTGGTGCCTGGCCATGGATCTCTGTATCTGCCTCCATCTGTCACTGGACAAAGGCTCTATGATGACAGCTAGGTTATTTGCTAGGTTGGTCACCAGAGTAGACCAGTCCAGGCACCTTCTAGACCAATGCCAGCAGACCAAGGTGGTCAGATATTGTTAATTCTTGTAGCTCTTCATCTAGGTGTGGAGCCACATGAGATTTTCCCCGTCTACACTGGGATGTCATTTGGTATTGGAAATTTTCAGATTTTCTTTGGGCAGGCATACTGTGGAGAGTTCATGGTTATAGCTTCCCTGTCTTAGCTAGAAGGTAAAATCTCACAGCAAGACTTTCTGGTCCTCTGGCTCTTACAATCTGTCCTTCGCCTCTCCTAAGATGTTTCTTGAGCCTTGTGTGTCAGAGTTGTGTTGTAGATATTAGCAGTTAGGACCAGATAGCACATGTCAGTTGTTCTCTGCATTTGACCAGTTGTGGTTTTCTGTGATGATCTCCATGTGCTGCAAAAACACAGGTATTTGATAAAGGAGGTGAGCTACACTGTATATACAAAGATAAGCATTTATAATGTGATTAGGAAGTATACTGGTTTAGGAATGTAGTAGTGGTAGGTTCTCTTCCATGACTAGCAATATGTTGTTGGTTAGGTTTATAGTAGTTTGCATGATTTTCCTCCTGTACGAGGGCCTCAAGTCCAATTAGTCAGCTGTTGGTTACCACCAAGATACAAATGCCACTATTGCACCTTTAGGTATATCTTGCTGTACTGGTTATAGTTGTGGTTCATAGTTGTGTAAGTTTCCTCTAATACTGAATCATTCCATCCTGCAGGGAAGCTTTTTAGGCAGGAGGGTAAACAACTAAAAAATAGATTCTGAAAGTCCCTGAAATTGAACAGATTCACTAGGCTCCTTCTTCTTAAGAGTAAACAGAAAAAAAAAAGAAAAAAAAAAAGAAAGAAAAAAAAATATATATAAAAAAAGAGTAAACAGAAAAAAAAAGAGTAAACAGGCCAAGTTGCTGTGTCATTCCAGTACAGGCAAGTTGCAAAAAGACTGAAACCAGCAGAGCTTCCTGGAAGAGGTTTAGAGTCACTTGGAAAAGACATTCACCATCTTGTTGAGCTGTGCAGTGCATTCCAAGTTCCTAGCCTTGGTGAACTGTCACTAAGTGGAGGTGGGCTTTGGTGACGCAGCTGTCTTTGAGTCATTTCTGCTCCTGTAAGTGACCCAATAAAACACATTTGTTCACCAAGTTGAACTTTGGTGATATCAGTACTTTGGTCCATCATGGATTTTCTATCTGAGTAGACATAAGTGTGGCATCTTCCTAGAAAAGGTCTTGTCACACAACTGCACCCCAGTTGGCTAGGACTGTTGGTTGCTTTCCTCTTTTAACAGCTTGCCTATCGCCTTCTGGTACCACAAAGTTAGTACTCAGGGAGGATTTTTTTTTGGGTCAAATCTCTGAAGTTCTATGTCCAAAGTGTGTGATATCTTCAGCCATAGAGACTTACCTTCAACTTCTAGAAGACAACCAAGGACAATAGCAATAGTCTATATTGCTTTGGCATTCTCTTGGTCTCCTCTGAGCAACAACTCACAAAAACATTTTTTCATGCCTGGTACTGGAGTTTTTGTTAGATAGTTTATGGCTCTTGGGGAAGTATATATCACCCCAAGTGACATAACTTCATTTAAATATATATAAGTGTAATATATACATATATACTTAAATGTAATTTCAGGTAAATATAAAATGATGATGCCCTATGTCTTTTTCAAGCATCATTAGTGTTATTTATCTCACCTCTCTTCCCCTCCTTTTGTGTTACCCTCCTCCACCTTTCCCCATTTAAAGCCTCCCTCACAGTTGCTTTCTTTACTTTATCTTGAATTATTTTAGCATTAGTGTTTAAATATACAATTATGGGTATTGACTTTCTATTCTGCAGTTTTGCTAACGTATTAATCCTCATAGTCCTTTCTGTGGACTCCTTATGGACACACACACACACACATACAAACACGCACACGCACACGCACACGCACACGCACACACACACACACACACACACACACACACACATACACACACACGATCATGGCACTTGTGAACAGAGACAATTGCATTTATTATTTTCCAATCTTAATTCTTTTTATTTCACTAACTTGCCAACTGCCCTGATTGGAACCTCCAGTACAATGTTGTATACATCTTGTCCCCGATCTCAGAGCACAGTTTTCAATCCTCACTATTGATGATAGTACATGTGGGACTTTCAGAGATGCCCTTAATCATGGTGAAAAAGTTCTGTTCTATTTATAGTTTGCTGAGAGGTTTTCATCAGGAAAAGAGGTATTGAATTTTTTCAAATGCGTTTTCTGAGTCTGTTGAGATGATCATGTGGTTTTTATCCTTTATTCCATTGATGTACTCAGCATGAGTTTGAAGAGTACATTGTGAGAACTGCTAGAGGAGTCTTCTAGCCACACAGTGAGAAAGTTCCTTAACTTATCCAAAATTATCCTTCACAAGACCTTGTCAAAGGCTTTTCTGATCCTAGGAAGACACACTTAGGTACAATTTTGCAGGAAGCCACTAGAGGGAGAGTTTGAGAGATACCCCCCAAAGAACCCATCTAGAAACACCTTGTGAAAAAAAGTCCTTTAATTCTGTAACTTAAAAATCATTTTACTATTTTAAAGAAGTTGCTGGAGGGAGATATTGAAAAAAATTACTAAACTCCCTTGGAGAACGTAGAGTATGCTAAATTGGCCAGAAAATCCTGACAGATGGTCCTCTTTCTTCCCAAAAGAGAGGATAAGTATGGCTGGATGGCAGGACATGTGGAGTCTCAGAGATCCTAGAAGCCAAGCCAGAAAGGAGAACATACTTAAGGCATTTGCTTGCAGGGAAGAAAGAGTTCCACTCTGAAGTAGCCAGCATTGCTTGATTCTCTGGGAAAAAAGAATTTCAGAAGTTTACTTCTAGCAACCTGAGTAAAGGAAAGGGAATGATAGGATACCAACTTTAAAATAAATTCTTGTGGTTGGAATACCAAGTATGCCACTTACTAGTTGATGATCTTAAGTATTTTACCTTCCCAGCTTTCAGGGTTGGTTTCTCTCTCTCTTTTTAGCCTATTGCAATAAGCACAGAGCTGTTAAAAATGAAATGAAATTGTGCTTTAACACTAAGTACCTAGTACACAGTAATCATTCTTTTAAAAGGTATGTTTGAGGCTGGTGTGAGGGTTCAGTGGTTAAAAGCTCTTCCCTCGAAAGCCTGATGACCTGGGTCTGATATCTGGCACACAAGTAAAGGTGGAAAAAGAGAACCAACTACACAGAATTGCCCTCTCACAGCCACGTGAATGCCCACGTGCACACAATAATAATTCTTCAAAGTTCAGATAGATATTCCTTTTTTCCCTGATTCAGCAAAGAGTGATATTGATCAGAGACAATGACTTCAGGTCACAAGTTGGAATTGGCACTAAGAAAGTCATTTTATTCAACTTTCCAGTTGAAAGGTCATGAACCCTGAATACATATGCTTGAATTCATGAGGGATTGATATAATTCCTTTATGTAAGAATAACATTTTTCAGACATGCTAATGCACAACTGTAATACAACTGTGATCCCAGCACATGGGAAAGAGAAGCAGCAGGAGTTCAAAGTTATCTGACTATATAGAGAATTCAAGGCTACCTGGGGCTACATGAAACGCTGTCTCAAAAAGGAAACAAAACAGAAGGGTAAAATTAAAGATGAAATGTAGAAAGCTTACTATCAGGATGCTAATGACAACAGAAAATTCTGCTACATGCAACTTTAAATAATAAAATATATCTTCTTTCATAACTCGTGCCCATTACCTGCATTCAGTCCTTTCGTATCCCCTAACATTTAGACTTTTTGCTCTCTTTCCTGCATGTTATATGGTACCCAAATGTGCATTTTACATAGGAAAACTGATATAAAGCTACTTGTTTTTCTAGTTCTAACTCTGTCATGGATTTTTTGGGGGTCTGTGGTAGATAAGTGTGTAAAAAATATATTCCATAGTGAAAGTGTAAAATCCGATGTGAAACTACACAGCTTCCATTCTAAATAGCCATTCTAACTGTATAGTTCACTGAGATCTACAGATTGTTGGGTCTAGTTAATTTCAGTGTGTGTGTAAAACGTTATCACTTTTTATAATAAAGTTTATGAATGCTAAAAATATTTTAAATAGCAACAACAACAATAGTGTATAATGTATTAGCTAACATAATGCCGATCTAGACATAGTGTGTGCAACATGATTTGTTAATTCATCAGCTAGATAATTTCAAGAAGGACACAAGATGTTTCGGTCCCTCTTGTTTCCGTCTAAAGTACCCCAGTCATCCTAGGCACTGTTTTTCTTGTTTATAAGAAAGCTGGGGTTGGGGATTTAGCTCAGCGGTAGAGCGCTTGCCTAGCAAGCACAAGGTCCTGGGCTCGATCCTCAGCATAAAAAAAAAAAAAAAAAGAAAGAAAAGAAAAGAAAAGAAAAGAAAAAAATAAAGCTGTTTGTAGCAAGTACTTTTTTGTTTTGTTTTGCTTTTTTTGAGACAGGGTCTCACTATGTATGTAGTTCTGACTGTCTTGGAATTCACTCTTTAGACCAGGCTGGCCTCAAATTCACAGAGATCTGCTTGCTTCTCCAAAGTGCTGGCATTTAAAGTGTGTACCACCATGCCCAGCTTGCCATAATTAATATATGTATGCTTGCTCCCATTACATGTCTCTCCTCCAAGAATAAGGCAAAATTCCTTTATTTCAGTCTCTCTGGGATCCTCATTAGTTATTGCCCATCTTAAACTTATGAATAACTGTCATCACAAGATTACAAATTCTGTGTTCCTAAACTGATCACCAGCAAGAGGAAAATTGTAGCTAATTTACACAAGTCATGTCCATGGAAATTAGAGATTTAATCCAAGATGCCCACTATCTAACAGAGATCACACGTACAACAGAGAAAAGGTAGAGGAAGAAATTATAGATATAAATAATATAAATTTACTCCAAATAGGACACAAATCTCTAGATTGGAAATTTCCCTTGAAAGATCATCACAATAAGTGAAAAGAAAATGATACAGGTATAGGAACACAGGGTTTGTAAAACTGTCACTAATAGCCAAGACTATACTAATAAAAAATCCCTGGATGACAACTATTACCTAAAGAAAGGCACTAATTTTCAACAGTTTTGCCTCTGTATTAGCTTGCCAGGAGCAATTTGTAATGACTGGAGACATTTTGGTCATTGTAATTTGGAGTATGAGTGTATGTCTGCGTATGCAGTTGTGTAAAAACATAATTACTATGTACAATTGGTATAGGTATGAGGCTGAGAGTGCTGTAAAACACCCTGCAGTGTACAGAGTAGCCCCTCACAATAAAGAATCATCTGGCCCAAAGATTAGTAGTGCAAAGTTAAGAAGCACTGTATGAGAGAAACCAGTCTAGACAGAAGCATAAGAACTGGTAAGATTGTGGGAACAAAGGTGGGGGACTTTCATTTAAGATTTTCATGAGAGGTTTGAAGAATACTACCTGTATTCAAGACCTCTTCCTACAGATATTTCTCCACCCTCTCAGCAACATCCTCGAGAACTAAAATTTTAGCAACAGTGTCATTTACAGGTGGGAATGTGAAGAGCTGTCACATAGTTTGCTATGTTTTTGCCCTCTGTTGACATTTTATATATGATATCATATATATAATGTCGCCAGAGAGTGGTTATACCACCAGGCTGGGCCATAGAATGAGGAAAAATGATGGAACAAAGCCCTCAGTTAATTAACAGCAGAAAAGTAGTGAAGAGGATGGCACATAGTGGTTTTGTTTGTTTATTTGTTATTTATATTTCTATTTCATGGGGGTGTTTTACCTGCATGTATGTGTGTACCACTTGTATGTCTAGTGAGGCCAGAAGAAGGTATCAGATCCTTTGGGACTGGAGTTATCAATCATTGTGAGGCAACACGTGGGTGCTGGGAATCAACTCTGGGTCCTCTTGAAGATCTTGTTCTCTTAACTAATAAACCATCTCTCTGACAACTGACTTTTAACAAGGTTTTGACAAGACCATCCAATTAAGAAAATTTTATTTTGTTTTTGAGACAGGATGTTGTCACTTTGCCCAACCTTGCCTGGAACATCTGAGTAAAAGCCATCCTTCTGCCTCAGTCTTCAAAGTACCTGGGACTAGAGTAAGCATCACCACATCTGACTGAGAAGAGACTTTTAAACAAATGATGGACAGCTGGATATATTCCTGCAAAAGAATCGAAAGAATGGAACTAGACCCTCAACACCATCAGCAAAAATCAGTCTGAAATGGATCAAAAACACAAATTTAAGAGCAAACAGTCTGAAATTATTGAAAGAAAACGTAAGTATAACTTTTTAAGAGTTTGGACTAGGCAGCGGTTTCTTAGGTATGACACCAAAAAGGAGGAAATGGATAAGGGAATTGAATGTATCTGCAAAGATGAGACTTTTGAGGTGAAACTGGCGAAGGAGTCGAATCTGAAGACAGGGTGAGAATGACCAGCAATTCATGTGAGCTATCTTTTTGGACCGCTGCAAAAATAAGCTCCACAGTAGTGGATAAATTCACCAACCGAAAGAATATAGAATGAAAAGAGAATAGCGGTTAGGACAGATTGCTTCAGAATACCAGTGCTTTTGAAGAAGGTTAAAGGAAGAACAGATGTCCGAGGAGGAGGAATAGCTGAATAGTTAAGAAAAGAACCATGAAACTCCAGTGTCCAGAAAGGCAACAGTGATGTGAATTTCAAAAATGGAAGGAGTGTTCAGCAGTGTTGACTCTGCTGACAAGATGAGTAAAATGAGGGCATATAAGCACCCATTAGATTCGGTAAAGTGCAGGTTATTGATGACAACAGCCATTTTGGTGTGTGTGGGGGTCTAATTATAATGCACTGGGAATAGAGTACAAAGGCGGGAAATGGAGAAAGGAGATGTAGACAACTCCATGTATGAGAAATTGATGATAAAGTGGACTAGATGAATAGTATAAAAGATTGGAGTTGGATATATGGTCAGGGAAGATTATTTAGTTGTTAAGGAGTATTGGGGCATGAATGAAATCTGATGGAAATGGTCCAAGGGAGAGGAACAGATTGATGTTATAAAAGAAAAAGAGAAAAGTTATAAAGGGAGAGATTCTTTGAGACTAATAGGATGTGATTCAAAGTACAGGAGAGGGACTGAATTACTTTGTGAGGTCTAATTTCATAATTCTAAAGCAAGACCTGTCTGTCAGATCAGTTGTGTGATATTCTCCTGCACTCTACAGTAGCTTGGGTCAGACTCCAAGAAAGCAAATGGTAGTGTGCATTTGGGGTTAGGGTTTTGTCAGTGGACTGAGGAGTGAATGGCCAAGGAAGTTGAATGTTTTTGTAAGGATGAAACATTCATACCGAACTGGCTAAGGAATGAAGTCAGGAGGCAGGCTGATGAATATGTAGAGTGGCAGTAAACAGTAGATTTGAGATCTTATAGAAGCTATGAGGATGTGAGGGCATGTGGATTGTCAGTGATGGGTAGTAGAGGATTGGGTATTTCAAATAAAAATGGCAGAAGTGGTATAATTTTTATGATGGTAAGGTCCAGAGTATTAGCATGGAAGTAAGTGGCTGAGTTATCAGAGTTAAGATAAAGATCATGGGAGACAAACAGGTAAAGGGACTGGAAATCTTGTGGTTCACCCGCGTGAATACTGAAGTACAAACTTTGTGGAGTAGGAGGTAAAGCCATTATATAGAATGAGTCAATAAATGTGTTTGCTCTTTTGCAAACATGCCATGCAGCCCAGGCTGGCCTTGAACTCACTATTGAAGATGACCTTGAACTCTACGTTTTCTTACACCTCCTGATTGTTGACCATACAACCAGTTTCTAGTCTGTGGTGATATTTTCTTTGTGATGAAATGTGGTGATATATTATTTGTATGTTTAATAAATAAAGCTTGCCTGGAGATCAGGGGAAAAGGCCAGCCATTTTAAGTAAACTAGAAGTCAGGCAGCACATGCCTTTAATCTCTTAGCAGGCAGGATCTCTGTGTGTTCAAGGCCACACTAGGGAACAGAGCCAAGTGTGGTGACACACACCTTTAATCTCAGTACCAACCATAAAGACTGGATGTCTGTGCAGACAGACAGATGGTGACAGAGCTGTGTAGGAAGAGGAAGTAAGGTAGCTGCGTTAAGATAGACAATGAGAGGGCAGAACAGCAAGGCAATAAAGGCGTGGATAGACAGGAAGTAACTTGAATTTGGAAGCTGCAAAGTTGGTGAGAAAAGGTTGGCTGGTGGCTTTCCCTACTTCCCTGATCTAAGGCTTTCACCCCTTAATTTGGCTCCATGTTTTTTATTTAATAAGACTATTTAGAAATTTGTCTACAAGAGTCATTTTTTTTATAATTGGATTTTGACTCCCTTGAGCCTAAGCTGTATTCTAAACGACGCTAGATAATTCAGCATTTACTCTTTTTCCCCTCTCCCATTCCTCAGAACAGCTATTGTATACCACTTTCCAAATAGGGCACTTTGTCACCACTCTCCTTAACACTTCTTAGATGACTTTGCTAAGACTCCATAAATACTCTAGTGCAGGGCTTCTCAACCCTTCTAATGCTGTGACCCCTTCATACAATTCCTCATGTTGTGAGGACCCCCAACCATACGATTATTTGCATTGCTACCTCATATCTGTATTTTGCTACTGTTAGGACTTGTAATGTAAAATTCTGATATGCAGATGGCCTTATGTGACCCTGTGAAAGGGTTGTGTGAGCTCCTAAAGGGGTCTCAACCCACAGGATGAGGACAGCTGCCCTAGTGGGAGGGAAGGCTCTCCTACCAACCCTCTACATATTTGCCTGCATAGGCACACTTCCATGCTTTCATGAGCAGGGAATCTGTCCATTTCCCTACCCAAGGCTATGCACTATCAATTGTTCCTGATGTCAATACTGCCTGATCTCTCCCTCATTGTCACACTATCATCGCCATTTCATGTTTTCCTGGAGACTATAAACAAGCAAGAATCACTCTCATCAGTACAAAAGCAGCAGCTGCCATCAGTACGACCACAGAACATCCCTTCAGTCCAACTTGACGGATGAAGTTAGAAAATAAGATTGGTTGAAATTGAGTTGCTCTTTTCACTTCATAATAATTTCTTTTATCTAATTATTTTGATGTAATTTCAGATTTGTGGGAAAGTTGCACCGAGTAGAAGGAAAAACCTCATTTACCTTTCCCCAGATTTCTCAAATGTAAACATGTGCCATATTTGCAATACATTCTCTCTAACCCCTTGCCCCTCCTCTCTCACTCCTCTGCTCTCCCTCCCTCTCTACAAGTGTACACACAACTACCCAGTCATACACAACTCTTCTCTTCTGCTCTGATAGTGCATTGCTAAAACAATGCCACTGATATTTGAGTCCTATCACCAACATATTTAAGATAAATGATGCTTTCCTAAGCAACCCAGGTGTAGCTACTCAAAATCAGGAAACTAACAATGATTAGCTAATGTACATGTCTAATTCAGATTTTACTCCATTGTGTTGTCCAAATAATGTCCCTGAAAGAAGAAGAAAATCTTAGTTGAGCAATATTCAATTTTCATGTGTTTTTTAATCTGGATATGTTTCATGACATTGACAACTCAGAAGAGTACAGTCCAGCCGTTTTGTAGAACATCCCTTAGGATGTGTGTGTCTTAATTAGGGTGTCTATTGCTGTGAAGAGACACTATGTCTACACTTTTAAAGGAAAGCATTAAATTGGGGATGGCTTACAGTTTCAGAGGTTTAGTCCATTATCGTGGCAGGGAGCATGATGGCGTGCATACAGACATGGTGCTGGAGAAAGAACTGAGAGTTCTACATCTTGATCCAGCAGGCAACAGGAAGTAATCTGTCTCACTGAGCATGGCTCCAGCGTATATGAGACCTCAAAGCCCACCTCCACAGTAGCACACTTCCTCCAACAAGGCCACACCTACTCCAACAAGGCCACACCTACTCCAACAAGGCCACACCTACTCCAACAAGGCCAAACCTCCTAATAGTGCCATTCCCTGACCAAGCATTCAGATACATGGGCCATACCTATTCAAATTACCACAGCGTGTATAGGAATTCTCCTCATTATTCATTATTACATTAACTTTATGCACTTTAAAAAGGAATATCATAGTGCTGTGCTCTTGGTAGGCATGTGATGAGTATGTGTTCCTTTAATGGCCATATTGTTTGACCACTTGCTTAAGATACTTTGAGAAGATACAAATATCTCATTACTCCTCAGACTTTCATCCACTAGTTTTAGCATTCAGTGGTGATTATTCCATAATTGAATTATGTTTTAAATTTTATTGACTTTTTGAGAAGTTTATTCAAGAGTATTCTATTTATATCATTCCCATCTCCTTAAGTTCTTCCAGTATCCCACCCACTCCTCAAATTCATGGTCTTTTATTTGAAATAAGAATTGTTACATGTGTGTGTGTGTGTGTGTGTGTGTGTGTGTGTGTGTGTGTAAATTTATAAATGCCAGCTGCTGAGATCGTTAAGTGTTGTTTTGATTCAATTGTTATGGTGCAACACTGGTCTCAGAACCATCCATGCTCTTTTTAGTGGTAAGTGGCCTTTAGAGCCCAAGAATTGGATGTGTATCTTTTTCCTTTTTGAGATTATAATATAATTCCAGTATCTCCCCCTTCCTCTTCCCCCCTCCAAACCCTCTCATGTACCACCCAGCTTTCTTTCAAATTTATGGACTCTGTCTTAGTCAGTGTTTTATTACTGTGAAGAGGCACCATGACCATGGAAATTCTTGTAAAAAGAAAGCATTTAATTGGGGGCTTGCTTACAGTTTTGGAGGTTTAGCCCATTATCCTCATGGCAGGAAGCATGGTGGCATGTAGACAGAAATGATAGCTGAGAGTTCTATATCTGAATGTGAAGGCTGCAGGAAGACAAGAGCCACTGGGCCTGGCCTGGACTTCTGTAACCTCAAAGCCCACCCCTGTGACAGACTTCCTTCAATAAGGCCACACCTATTCCAACAAGGCCACACATCCTAATCCCTCTAAGTAGTGCTACTCCCTGATGACTAAGTGTTCAAATATATGAGCATATAGGAGCCATTCTTATTCAAACCACCAAAGCCTCCTTTTCTTTGATTGTTGTTTTACATGTATATGCACACACACACACACATTCCTAAATATATAAATACAATATAATTTTCTCAGTCTGTATGACCATTTGATATTGAATAACCAATTGATGCACTCTTCTTTCCTGGGGAAGACTATATCTTCAGTTCCCAGAATTTATTAATTGCCTATCATCTTTGTGTAGAGTTGAGGTCTTGTGAGATTTTCCCCATCCATATTAACATGAAGTATTTCTAAGTATCATATCAGGTGATATTTAGGTATCTATGTTGGTGAGAATTCATGAGTGTATCTTCTGATATTCCTAGGAGATGCAGTATCAAAGCAAACTTCTTGTTCCTCTGGCTCCTACAATTCTCTAGTCCCTTGTCTGCAATGATCTCTGAGCCTTAGGTAAGAGAGTTGCATTGTGTCAGTAGGGACTGTGCCCCACAACTCTACATTTTGACTGGTTGTGGTTTTTGTAATGGTCTCTTGAGGAGTAAGGAAACTTATCTGTGTATATAAGGACAAATATTTATAATGTAGTTAGGGATTATTCTGGCTTAGTGGTGGCCATAGGTTCTTCTCCAAGATCCATGGCTTCACTAGCTTTAGGTAATTGTCTAGGTTTCCATTACCAGGCAAGATTTCCCTCTTATTGAGTGGGTCTTAAGTCCAATTGGTTACTGCCATGGTATGTGTGCCACTGCTACATCCTTAGGATTATTGTGCCATGCTAGTCATTGTTGTGGTTCATAGGTATCATTGCTAGGTATGACTATTGGTTGCTTTTCTTCTTTTGGAAGCTTGCATGACAACTTCTTGTACCATGAAAGCTAGTCCTTAGTGAGGAGGCTTTCAGATATACTACAGCTAGAGGCTCCTCAGGATCCTGTGTCCAAGACACATAGTTTATTCAGCAATTGAGGCTTAACTTCAACCTTTAAGGAGCAACCAAAAGCAATTGCACTAGCCTAGTGTTTGGGGAGTCTCTTAGACTACCCTAACCAAAAACTCAAAAAAGTACTTCTCATGCCTGGTTTTAAGGTTTTTGTGAGATGATCTTTAGCTCTTGGAGAAAGTAATATCAGCCTAGATCAGAAAATTTCATTTAAACTACATGTATATATTTATATACCAACTTACAGTTGTTTTTAGATAGACAGTTAAAAGTACAATTCTTTATGACTTTCTAATACATTATTACTATTATTTTATTCTTCCACATCATCCTTTTGTATTTATCTCCTTCCTTCTTCCCTAATTAGAGCCCTTCCCCATTTTCCCCATTTCCCTGATCAGATCACTTGTACTCTGTTATTTCCCTCTCTATTTCCCCCCTCAATGGTTGCTTTTTAATTTTCTGATTTCTTTTTAGATTTGTTCTGTTCTGATTTTCTGATTTCCAGGTTTAGATGTTAAGATACCTATTGTTCTTATTTGTTGTAATATCTCTTGGTGGAATGTGCTACAAAATAGATTGTATTTATACATATGTGTGTGTGTGTGTGTCTACATATGTATGTGTTTGCATTCATATTGGTAGAGGTGTGTAAACATTAATGCACATATATTTCTGTATATCTAAATTGTATTATCTATATTGATCTATACCTATATTACAAACAATTGCTTTGTACTAATCTTTGAATTCCAATTAAGCAACATAGGATTAATTTTGTTATTTCTCTGTTCTATATTGGTTCATATAGTGGTGAAAGATGAGAATCCCATTACACACAACATATTTTATTTGTCTTTTAATTTACTATTCTGTAGTTATAGCCCTAACAATTCTTGCTGAGATAATACATTTTTTAATATCTGCTAATTTCAAAGGCTACTTTGGTTTTGATTTCCTTTGACTTCTGTGTTGGACTCTATTGAGTCTACCCCTTTTTGAAAGTCTCCACTTCCTTAGTGCAGTAAACAAAATAACACTGTTCAAAGATGTCTGTGTTCACATCATTAGAATTTTTAATACATTTGTTTTACATGAAAGAATAGACATTGCAGGTATAATTAAAGAGCTTGAGACAGAAAGGTTATCCTGGTTTACTTAGTGGACTTAATGTACTAACAAGGGTCATTCTGAGAATGGGGCAGCAGAGCAGATATAGAAGAAAATGTGATCTTAAATACAGTGATAGTGAAGCTCTGACACTGCTACTGGTTTTAAGATGGAGGAAGAATCCATGAAGCAAGGAATGTAGAGGATCTCTGGATGCTGAAAAGGATAAAGAAATGTATTCCTTCTTAGAGCCTCCAGAAGCAATCAGACATTTTGAGACCTTAACTTTACCTTGGAAAGACTAACTTTAGATGCCTTATCCTCAGAAGTATAAGGTAATAAGTTTGTGTTGTTTTCAGCCCCACAATATGGTTACTTTAGCAATAGAAAACTGCCTTTGTTAGGATTTCTATTGCTGTGAAGAGACACCATGACCAGGATAGCTCTTCTAAAGGAAAACATTTAATTGGGGTGGCTTACAGTTCAGAGGTTTAGTGCATTATCATTATAGTGGGACATGGTGGTGTGCAGGCAAACATGGTGCTGGAGAAGTAGCTGAGATTCCTACATCTTGATCTGAAAGCAACAGGAAGTGAACTGAGACACTGAGTGAGACTTGAGCATGTATGAGACCTCAAAGTCAGCCTCCACAATGACACACTTTCTCCAACAAGGCACTACCTACTCCAACAAAGCTGTACCTCATAATAATGCCATTCCCTATGAGCTTATGGAAGCAATTACTTTCAAACTACTACATTCTATTACCTGGTTCCCATAAGCTTGTAACAATATCATAATGCACAATGCATTTAGTCCAACTTCAAAAGTCCCCATAGTCTATCACAGTCTCAACAATATTTAAAAGTCCAATGTTCAAAGTCTCTTCTGAGATTTATGTAATCTCTTAACTGTAATCCCCTATAAAATCGAAATAAAAAACAGATCACATATTTCCAACATACAATGGCATAGCATATACATTACCATTATAAAATGTAGGTAAGGGAACATAATGAGGAAATACTGGACCAAAGCAAGACTGAAAACCAGCTGGGCAAACTTCAAACTCGGCATCTCTATGTCTGATGTCAAAATGCTCTTCAGATCTCCAACCTCTTTCAGCTTTGTTGACTGTAACAAAGTTCTTTCTCTTTGGCTGGTTCCACTCTCTGTTAGCAGCTTTCATCAGCAGGCATCCCATGGCTCTTGCATCTTTAACATCTTGGGGTCTCCAAGGCAATCCAAGCTTCACTTTCACAGCTTTATACAATGGCCTCTCTAGGCCTGCATTCAGGGACACCTGTGAAATATGCCTGGCCTCAGCAGATTTTCTTAGTCACAGAGGAATATTATATAAGCCCTTTCTTCTATTCTTATAGCCAGGACTATGTGGCTGAAGCTGTCAAATTCTGTTGCTTACTGGGGTTGGAACATGGCCACCTTGTTCAATTGCATCTTCATCAGCTTTCTGATACCCATGGTTTCCTTCACTGCCTAAGCCTGGCTGTCCTGAAACTGGATCTGCAGGCTAGGCAGGCCTTGAACTGTGAGATCTTTCACTTACATCTTCACCAGCTTTCTCTTTTCAGTGGTTACCTTAACTGATTTAAGCTTGGCTATTCTGGACCTTGCTCCATAGACCAGACTGGCCTCAAACTCAGAGATCAACTAGCCTCTGCCTTCCGAGTGCTGGGACTAAAGGTGTGCACCATCACACCCCAATCTAAGCTTTTCTTTAATTCCTTTTCAGAAGTTGTAAGCTTAGCTGGGTGGGATCTTGCCCTGGGGTCACCACACACACCCTTTATTCCATTTCTTAATATGTTTATCTCCTTGAATACAGGACTTTGCTCCATTCTACTTCCTGGTACTCACTTTCTCCTCAAATTGTACATTTTGTAATTTCCTTTCTTAACTTGCTCCTTTTCATTATAAATCTTCTTTAGAGTTAACACTAATAACCACAAGACAGAGTCTATACTAGGCTGATTTGGGATTTCCTCTGTCAAGGGAATTAATCCAAAACTCTTCACTTTAGCCTCAGGCAGACTCTTTGGATAAGGGCCAAAACAGCCACATTCTTCACCAAAATATCACAAGAACAATCTCTAGGCAACAGACTAAAATTCTTCTCCTCTGTAACCTCTTGAGCCAGATACCCACAGTTCAAATCTCATTAAGCACCACTGTCTTCCATGCTCTTACTAGTATAACCCATTAACCAGCACTTAAAGCATTCAACTGCTTTTCTAATCCACAGTCCAAAGGTCCATATTCCTTCAAACAAAAGCATAGTGAGGCCTATCAGCAATACCCCACTCCTGGTACCAGTCTCTGTCTTAGTTAGTATTTCTATTGCTGTAAAGAGACACCATGAGCATGGCTACTCTTATAATGGAGAACATTTAATGAGGTGGTTTAAAGTTTCAGAGATTTAGTCCATTATTATGCTGTGACAGGAGGGCATGCAGGAAGACATGATGCTGGAGAAGAAGCCAAGAGTTAATACATCTTGATTCACAGGCAACAGGAAGTGAACTAAAATACTGGGTGTGGCTTGAGCATATATGAGACCTCAAAGCCCACCTCCACAGTGATACACTCCCTCCAACATGGCCACATCTACTCCAACAAAGCTACACATCCTAATAATGCCACTCCCAATGAGCTTATGGGGGCCAATTACATTCAAATCACCACAAAAACCAACAAACACTTAGCTCTATGGCATCCCACTCTTCTGTTTTTCTTACCTCTCTGGCTGTATGTCACGTATTTTTCTATGGCTACTTTTCCTCTATCACTCCTTAAATGTTGGTGTCCTCTAAGGTTCTCTCCACAGCTTAGTTCTCAATTCATTGTGCAGACTCTTCCTTGAGTAATTTATCTGCTGTTTTAATTCCAATGTGTCTGCTTGTATCCACACCTGTGTCATCAGCCCTCATCTCTTCTGAGAATCACTGGAACATCCATTTTTCAGCTCAGCAATTCCAACTAGTTGTTTTGTAGCTTCAGTCCAAGCTAATCTTGTTCTTCCTCATTTCCCCATTCCTGTGTCCCCCAAATTTTTCCTCTTCCACCTGTATTCCTTTAGAAGAACTTAGTGTCACTGTTATCCCTCATGTACAAACAGAAACCTGACCTTTCACTTCTCCCTCAGATATTTTGTCCCAAAGTTCTATTTACATTTTAAAGCCCTTTCAAATATGTGCTCTCTTCATTACTTCTTACTTAACATAATGAAGTTTTTCAGAACAGCCCTCTTACTTCAGTCCCTATCTCCTTTGAGTTTATCCTTTCCATAGCTATTTGAGTATTTATTGTACCATGAGAATTTCATCATGACAATTCCCCATTCAAAATCACTCATATATTCTTAATTGTGTGCACGCTTGTTGGAATGTCACATGGAACTTTTATGACCTATTCTGTGACAACTTCATCAGCTTCCTTTCATTCCACTCCACGTTCAGTCTGTGTGCTCCAAATATCATACTATCCCATCCTTCACACATACCCTTCTTCCCCTAAGTAGCTGCTGTTCTTTTAGACCCATCTTTCCTTGCTACCCCCTTCCAGTACCTATTATGACCCTACTTTATATAGTCTGTAGCAGCTTGTAATTATTCTACTCTGCTGCTTTTTAAATTGTCTGTTTGTCTTCCCCTTACTAAACCATAGGCTCCTTCAGGAAAGGATTTAGTTTACATTGGAAAGCTAAACCCTAGAGTGATGAGTTTGATTTATATTATGTAATATATGTATGAAAACTAATCAAATCATTGTATAGCTACAAACATATATCTTATTTTATTATATAAGTATACATTGAAATCCTTTGAAATGAAAAAAAAGATTGCTGTATTAATTGTCATATATTTCTGCTTATTTTGTCTGGACTGCATTTTCACTCTTTGAAATTTAGGTTTTCTTGGAAATTTAAAGTCCCTTCTAAAAAACTGTCTTCAGTGAACTTACCTATTCACTAACCAGCTAGTTTCCCACAGTTATACATAATTGAGGGTTTTTTTCCTTTCATGAAAATATGTCACAAATTAAAGAATTTAAGGGTTGGAAAAAACTATTATAGGCTCTGTTTTCAGTGATTCTTAACTCATCTAAATCAATCTGTAAATAAACATATCCTAATAATACAATACAATATAATAATAGCAATACAATGTGAAGTTAGTATTCCTAAAATCTTCTGACCTGATTTCAGTTCCACAGAGAAAGAGGAAGGAAAGAACTGACTTCTGAAAGTTGTCCTCTGACCTCTAATGAGTGTATACTCCCACACATCCATAACACACACACACACACACACACACACACACACACACACACACTGCATAAATAATAAATAAAACAAAAAAGAGTATTTCTGGGAGGCATGTTGAGAATGGAACAGATGCAAAACTAGAGAAGAGACCAAAGGAGTTGACTATAGCTATGTGATAGGTTGAAAAATTTGAGTAGTAAAAAGCATTGAGATGAGGCTGGTGTTTAGATACAGATAGAGTGAAAGCAGAGTGGGTATGGCAGATGATGTCAGTAATTGAGGAGGTGCTATAAGAAAAATAATAGGAATTTCATATTGGACATGTAAACTCAGGGTGCTTGTGGGAACTTCTCAGGCTTGAAATAAAAATCTGCCTAGGTATTAGACTGAGGTGTTATCAGGATGCAGAAAAAGGAAACAGTTAAAATGGAGGGGACTACTTAAGAGCATTTGGGAAATGGAAAGAGCCAAAGGCTGAGGGTGGATTCCTGGTTAACACCCCCAGTTTAGGGGCTGATTGATGGGGGAGAAGATGTTATAAAGGACAAAGTAAAAATTTTAAGGTGTTCAGGGAACTAGGAAACCAAAAAATGCCATGGAAACCAAACAAAAAGGGAAAGAGAAACAGCATCAAATGACATGGGAAGGTTTTGTGAAATAGAAAATCATGTTGAATGATCTGCTAAAATGAAAATAACACAATGTCTTAGTTACTTTTCTATTGCCACTACCAAGGCAACTTATATAAGAGTTTATTTGGGCTTGCTTACAGTTTCAGAGGGTTAGAGTTAATGACCATCCTCATGTCAGGGAGCATGGCAGCAGGCAGGTGTGGTGCTGGAGCAGTAGTTAAGAGCTTATGTGCTGTTCCACAGCCAGGAGGCAGAGGAAGAGAACTAACTGGGAATAGCATGAACTTATGAAACCTCAAAGCCAACCCCTAGGGACACACCTCCTCTAGAAAGACCACAGCTCCTCCTAACCCTTCCCAAACAATTCCATCAACTAGAGACCAAGCATTCAAAGATATGAGCCTATGGGGGCCATTCTCATTTAAACCACCACACGCAACATTTTACGTCTTTTTTCTTGTCTCATCTAGTAGCTTCATCAAAAAAATCAAATTTCAAATTTATTGAATACTGATTCCCTTTAACAGAGAATCTTAGAATTTTTATTATGTTGACTTATATTTATTAACCAGATGCTAGACATTGTTCAAGGGCCATCATTAAACAAGACAGATTGGGTACACACAATTTGGAGTTTATCATTGAAATTTAAAGTAGCACAATGCTTGGGGGCCAGGGTCTAAATCCTGGAAACATCACCAACAGCTATGAGACTGAGAATAAATTACTTAATGTTTCAGTCTTCATTTCCTCATCTACAAAATGAGTTAATTAAGGATTATTTTCAATATGTTATTATAATATTAAAAGAGTTAATGCATGTGAAGTGTTCAGAACAGTGCCAAATATACAAAAAAGCTTAATAAATATTAGTTATTATTTTGGTGTGTGGGGGAGGTGGGGGAAATCAATAAATAAGAAAATAACATTTTGGGATAGGTGTAATAGAAATAATTAAAATAGCTAAATTTTAAAGCACATAAAGCAAATTAGTGTGGCTACTTTAGATTGGATAGTGTCATTTGAGACAATAATGTTTATGTTAATTTTTGAATAAAAAGGATCATTTATAAGGATTTTTTTGCAGTGTTTGCTCCAGATTGAACAACTTTATCCTTTGGTCCAAATCTGATCCACATTCTCATTCTGAAAGTAAAGTTTTATTTTTTTATGTATCGTTATTGTTACTTTTGCAGTAACAGCAGAGCTGAGTAGTTGGGATAGAGATCATATGCCCCATGAAGCCTGAAATATTTCCATATGCCTACAATAGAAAAAGCTTTGGCTATCTCTGCTCTAGGCAGAGGGAACAGTTACTGCAGAAGCTATAAGCATGAACCAATGTAGAGTGCTCAAAGAACCACAAGAAATACTGAGATACCAATGTGTCTGACTTTAAGCCAACTTTTATTTCCACTTGTCATTGCCTTGCAAATCCCACCTTTTCCCCTTCTCTTCTACTTTTTGTTAGACAGGATCTCACTATGTAGCCCTGGCTGGCCTTCAACTTACTATGTAGATCAGACTAGCTTCAAACTCATAGAGATCTGCCTGTCCTTGCCTTTTGTGTACTGGGATTAAAGACAGGTACTACCAAACCTTGTCACACACTTCCCTTATAATAGTGACTCATGTCTAGACTTTTAATTTGATATTAATACTTTCCCCTGCCTTTGTATATTCCTAAGGATTACCAACAGTGTGTCATTGATATCTGTGTGTATTCATGTTCATGTGTGTTCAGGCATATATGTATATATATATATACACACACACACAAGTGCTCATGTGGAGGCTAGAGTTACCTAAACTTTAGGTGCTAGCTCTCATGGACCATCCATCTTATTTTTTTGAGACAGAGTCTCATTAGAACCTTTGGCTCCTATTTAGACTAGGCTGGGTGGCCAGTGAATCCCCAGGGATCCACCTATCTCTACCTCTCCAGTACTGGGATTAGAAGCATGTGCCATTTTGTTCCTATTCTGTGTTTGTCCAGGGATCAAGTTCAAGACATCATACTTGCATGGAAAGCATCTTACCAATTGAACCATTTCCATAGTCACTTTATCAGTGTTTTCCAGATTGTCAGTGATGTAGTAATAATTCTATGAGGCAATAACATTTGAACTAATTTAGAGCAACACTGTTTACCTACTGTAGGCCAGTTCATTCTTAATAGGTTGTCTTAGGGTTTCTATTGCTGTGAAGAGACTCCATGACTATGGCAACTATTATAAAGTAAAACATTTAATTGGAAGTGGCTTACAGTTTCAGAGGTTTAGTCCATTATCATCATGGTGAGAAGAATGGTGGCATGTAGGCAGACATGGTGCTAGAGAAGGAGCTGAGTGTTAGTTCTCCATTTTGATCTGCAAGCAGCAGAAGGAAACTGAGAGCCTCTAAGTGAGCTTGAGCTTCTGAGACTACAAAGTGGGCACCAACTGTGACACACTTCTTCCAACAAGGCCACACTTCCTAATAGTGCTGTTCACTATGAGCTAAACATACAAACACATGAGTCTATGGAGCAATTTCTATTCAATTGGTTTATACTAACCACCACTATGTTTATATTAATAGGATGCACAGTCTCCAATCATTATCTTATTTTAAAGATTTATTACATATATATATATATATATATGTATATATATATATATATGTTTTGTTTGCACATACATCTGCAGAGCAGAAAAGGGCATCAGATACCATAAAAGGTTGTGAGCTGCCATATGGGTGCTAGGAATTAAACACAGGACTTCTGGAGGAGCAGCCAGTGCTCTTAAACACCGAGTCATCTCTCCAGCCCCTTTGTTGTCTTATTTTAAAGTTGCATTCCTATCTACTTCATTTCACAAGTGAATCCTTTGATTAGGATTTACTGCTTTGAATCTTGATTTAACATTGATCAATATTTATCACACACTCACACACACACACACACACACACACACACACTTTATCTAAATATCTGTGACAGTGCTTCTAAACTGTATTTTGAAGATTGTAGGGCATTGTAAGATGTTGTTTTACTGTGGTGTTAGAGATGGAATCCAGTGCCTTACACATGCTAAACAAGCATTCTACTATGAGCTACATTCCCACCCCACTGTGAGATGTTAATAAGTGGATAGACCATAAATGTTTCATGGTCCAACATGTTGGGGGAAATGTTAAACAAAGTACAAATAGATTTTATTTCTGGCAGAACTTCTTAGAGTCTTAATATGCTAATGTGTGCTGTGAGACTCTGAGGGAGACTGTAGCATTTTCTACCCATCTTCGATCAAATCCTCCTTTTCTCATAATACCAGTTACTGTCTTAAAGGACACTAAATGTATAGAGCCAGTTTGAAAATCAGAATATAGGCAGTTGAGGTCTGAGTCATGTGTCCGACCTCCTGTCATGAGCCTGTTATGACTAGTTCTGTCAAGAGAGCGTCTCCCTATTCTCAGTGTGTATTGAAAATGAGGGTAAATCTAGGTCAGGTTGCAAAGGTCATTGCTGGACCATACTCTTTTATCAGTTTATTTATATTATGTGGAAAATACTAGCATTTACTGTGATCCAGGTCCTGTTTGATGTGTTAGAGGTACACCAGTGATAGAGATAGGCAAAACTTTCAGTCTCATGGAATACACATTTGTGTTTGTGCATAGATATGTGAGTGCATGTATGTGAGCGCATAAAATAAACACGTGATTTTTTTGAACCTGGTAATAAGTTTCCAAAAGAAAAGACTAGACTACTACATTAGAGGATGATGAAGACAAAGAGAAGGGGCTACTTTAGATAGAGTGTTCAGAAAGGGTTGGCTGATTAGGTGTTACGTAATCTGAGGGAAGACATTGGATAGCCATGTGCAGAGTGGAAGGAAACATTGCAGAAGAAGGAAAAGAGCACGTGGAGTTCTTGGGGGGTGTCTTAAGAGCAATGTGCAGTTCCAGGGGTGTCAGAAGGCCAATGTGCTTACATTGTCACAGGCAAAGATGAGAGTTGGGTAAGATGAAGTTGGAGAGTTTGGCAGAGAATGGCTATATTAGTCAGGGTTCTCTAGAAGCACAGAACTTATGGAATGAATTTCTCTCCCTATCTCCCTATCTCCCTCTCTCTCTCTCTCTCTCTCTCCCTCTCTCTCTCTCTCTCTCTCTCTCTCTCTATCTATCTATCTACCATCTGTTTGTCTGTCTGTCTGTCTACGTGGGAATTTATTAGAATGACTTGCAGGCTGCAGTCTGATGATGGCTAGCTGTGAGAGGAAAGTCCTCGGATCTAGAGTTGCTGAGTCCCACGAGGCTGTGTGTCTCATTTGGTCTTTTGTATATGCTGGAATCCTGAAGAAGTAGGCTGCAATGCTAGTGAAGGAATGGATGTGCTGACAAGGTGAAGGCAAGCAGGCAAACAATGAACCCTTCCTTCTTCCATTGTCCTTATCTAGGCTTCCAGCAGGAGGTGTGGCCCAGGTTAAAGGTGTGCCTTCCTGCCTCAAGATTTGGATTAAAGAAGTATGTCATCCTGCCTCAACATCCAGATCAAAGGCATATAGTCTTCCTGCCTCAAGATCCAGATCACAAGTGTGCCCTCCATTTCCGGAGGCTTGTAGTTCATTCCAGAGATAGTCAAGTTGACAACCAAGAATAGCCATCACAACAGCTAATGTCTGGTCTTGCATAGTTTATGCAATCTGAAACTTCCTTTAATGGCAATGGGAGGAGACTCAAGAGTTTTAAGCAGAGAATGAAGCTTTAAATGATAGGATTTCCATTTTGAAAGGATCACTGGCCAGTGTGATTAATGTAAGTAAAAGTGAGAAAATGAAAATCTGACTCGATTATAAGTTAGTTGTTGGGCACTGGGGCATGGAAAGTGTCAAGGATGACAACCCCAGTCTCGTATAAGTAGTTGGAAGATGCCACTAAATGAAATGAGGATCGGTAGAAAGTAAGAGTTCATTTTTGGCCATATTGTTAGCATTGCCTATAAGGCAGCCAGGTAGAGATGTAAAATACTTATAAGAATATGCAAGCTTGGACCCGAGGGAGAAGTCTGAACTAAAGATAAAACTAGGATCCATCAGTATATGGATCATACTGGAAATCACAGGACTAGAGGATGTCCCATAGTTGTATTTATGGAAAGGGGAACCAAGGCTTGAGCTCTGAGGTATGCAGTTTTCAGGAGGAATAAAGCAGGAGGAAGAAACAACGGAAGTTGAGGAACAGGTAGTGAGATGGTAGGAAAACCAGGAAAGGTGTGATGTTGTGGAAGCCAGACAGGAAGTAACTGACACTGCTGATTGGGAAGGCCTGGCCAGCAGTGAGCGTTAGGCTTGACCTGGTGGCACATTAAAACTCCAGGAACAATACAATGCAGATAGCAATCATACATGTTTATTACAGCAATTCAGAAAAGTCACAAAACTGATGAAAGCAGTAACAGAGTATAAAGAAAATAATACAGTGCACCAGGCACATGCTATTTCTCCACGTTAGGAACACAATTATTTTGAACCACTCTCTCAAGCAGCCGTTGGAGCCTGTTCACCACTAGAGTTTCAGAACAGTGTCCTATTGACGAGCCTATGCCCAAAGTGCTTTTCTTCTCGCCATCCTGTAAAGAGCTGCTTGGTTAGAAAAGCCTTTGGTCAACCTCTGGATTTCAGACAAGTAGCTGCTTCTTTTGAGAGCAGTATAAGGTCCCCTTCTGCAGAAGCAATGATGCTCTTGTATAACAAAATCACCCTTCTGTGATTTTTTTTCCCCATCTGGAACAGACAGGCCTCTGTGCTGTTCTCTGAAGAAAGTATCTGGAGCCACTCCCTCCCCTTACATTCTCAGCTGGAAAAAAATAGCCCTGAGCTGTCCCTTTCACACTGCGGGCCTGTGGTGTGGCAAGTCTGCTTCAGATGAATTCAATTAAACACCTCCAGCTGCATCCGTCAGACATCTTTTTTTATGGGCCAGATTTATTTTGTTAATAGGATCAACATATGTTACATACAAAGGTAACCATTAAATAATTATAAACAAATAATTTCATCACACATTCGCAGCCAATTTTGCATCTCCTGCCAGATACAAAACATTTACTTTAATAAATTTACAGTGAGCAATTTGCATAAAACCACTGAAAGTGGGGATATTTTCAAAGCAGCTGCTTATGTGATGTGATTAGCAAAATCTCCCCATCCCCCATTCCCACCCACACAAGCCATTAGTCATTCCTTTGAATTAATACATTGAAGGCCTCTGTTAAAATTAAAATATTATCTCCTAATAGAGAGACAAATGAAGCTATTAACATTTAGCTTGAGTTAGTTGATTGAATTCCTTAATCACTTAGCAAGGTCCTTTGTGAAAGCGACCCAGCAGCTGTTAAGTTTTGAGGAGGGAAAGGAAAGGTCCAGAACGTTCTCTTGGGAGGGAAGTTCTGTACAGAGCTCTGGTAAGTCAGGGCCCCTTTCTGAAATACTGGAAACTCAGGTGCATGGGAGATGGCTAAAATTCAAAGGATGGGATCATTTCTCAAAGGTGAGAAAAGCCATTAAAAGCAAATCTCCTTTACTGTCAGTCCCGCCAAGAGTGAGCTAGATTTACTCAGGTACATGCCTAATGCAAGTGGTCATCTCTTTACCTTTTAAAAAAGTCTCCATTGCTCTGTGAGGATCTTACCAAGTGAGACTGAAGAACAATTCACAGGGCCCAGCTGATTTCACTCTTCAATTTGTGACTCAACTTTTTTTTTTTTTGTAGATATACTTTCTCTGTTTTGTTTTAAACTATCAAAGAGCGTCCCCGCCCCCTTTTTTTTTTTGTATTTTAGAGACAGAGTTTCTCTGTGTAACAGCTCTAGCTGTCCTGGAACTTGCTCTGTAGACAAAGTTGACCTTCAGCTCACAGAGATCCTCCTGCCTCAGCTTCCTGAGGAGTGTGCTGAGATCAAAGGTATGTGGCACCATGCTGGTCTCAAAACAAATTCTTTTTTTTTTTTTTTTTTTTTTAGTTTTTTGAGACAGGGTTTCTTTGTGTAGTTTTGGTGCCTGTCTTGGATCTTGCTCTATAGACCAGGCTAGCCTTGAACTCACAGAGATCCGCCTGGCTCTGTCTCCCAAGTGCTGGGATTAAAGGCATGCGCCACTGCCTCCTGGCTCAAAACAAATTCTTAATGCAGAACATCCAGTTATCAAAAGATTTCCATAAATACTAACATTAGTTCTAGGTTCACAGTGTGTACAGGGTGTTACTGGGCTCTTCTATACATGTGCTGACACACATACATTTTGCTTACACAAGTGGAATGATCTACACTTGTTCAGTACACTTTCCTTTTTTCATTTGTTTTCTGTGGTAGAATATACATAACATATAATTTACCACTTTAACTACTTTTCTGGTTCAATTAGTTGCGTTAAGTACTTTCATGAAAGAAATTATTTGTAGAAAAATTTAAAAAATCCCAGACGGAAACCATGTATGCTTTAAACAACTCCTCATTCCCTCCTGCCCCTGGCTCCTAGTAACTGTCATTCTTTCTATCTCTATGATCCTTCCTCTTTTAAATTATTTCTAAAAATTTAATGAAAAAGTTTGAGAAATACTAAACAACATATACAATACTGGATACTACCTGTCATGGTTTGGGTCTGAAACATTCCACGAAGAGCTTATGTGTTGAAGGCGTTGTCCTCACTGGACCAATCAATTCAGAGGTGGGCCTTCAGGAATGAACTTTAACCTTCTCAACTGATTTGTCCATTGATGCATGGTTTAAAGGATGATTGGGAGGTGGTAGAACTCGGAGGTGGGACCTGGGTATTACAGGTAGTAGGCCCTTGGGGTGTGTGCCTTTGAATGGTATGCAGGGTCTCTGCACTCTTCTTTCCTCTCTATCTCTCCTTTCTCCTTCCTATGAGGCAAGCTACTTTGCTCCATCATAATGTTCTACTTCACTGGGCTCACAAACAATAGGACCAGTGACTATGGACCGAAAATCCTGAAATCCTAATCCCAAACAAATCTTTCCTCCTAAATTGTTTCTTAGGTTTTCATCACAGCAACAGAGAGCTGACTAACACATTTTCCTTCCTAGGACTGAGCTCCAGGTAATCAGCACAATCAGTTTCTGAGGTATCTTTACAGAGAACACGTACATATATACAAAGTCCCTCCTTTCTTTTCTCACTACTAGTAGCTTATCACACCCAGTTTTGTACTTACCTTTTTTTTCACTAATATCCTAGGTCTCTCAGCAGGCAGGCTAACTCCAGACAAATGTATGTATAGATACACACACACACACACACACACACACACACACACACACACACCAAATATACATTTTTTTAACATTTATGTAGTATATTTGCCCACTCTGTTATCCCAGAAACAGCAGACTTTTCTGACTCATTAATTTAGAAAAAAACAAAACAAAACAAGTGTCTCTTTGTGTCAAAAGTCCCATGACATAGAGTTTACCCCTCTGACCATTTCCCAGGATACAGTATAATATTATCAACCCTATGCAACAAATCCCTAGAATTGCCCCCATCATTTTATTTTGCATTTTACTGGTGGATAGTCATGTTGAACATATTATCTGCTATTTCCCCCCTTTTTTGAGAAATACCCATCCCTTTGTCCTTTGCCCATTTTAAAACATAGGATACACACACACACACACACACACACACACACACACACACACACGTATATCTATATGGATGTATCATATATGGTTTTCCAGTATTGCCCCCCATTCCCAACTGTGTTGACTGTGTGCTCTGCTGCGTAGGTGTTAGGTGCTCTGTAGTCTCCTTTGTCATTTGCTTTTTTTGTCTGTGCTTGGATATGACGCATTAACTTTCACATCTCTCAGTGCTGCACTTCCCTTAAGGTAACGTGATTGGGTTTTTCCCTTCATTTCCACCCCAGAGTTCTCTAGCATGCTGTTTAACAGTGCTGTTGGCTGACTGCTATTGGGTCCCTGACAGGACACACCCAGCCACCTTCATTTTTTTTTTTCTGGATTTGTTCCCAAGCACAATAATAGGAGGCTCATGTGAGAAGGACTGATCGCTTTCCTCTTCTCTCTTTGTGAGTGAAGCTCAAAACAGTATCCTCTGGAGCAGCTTCCTTCTCTCATCCACCTTAAGTGGGGCAGAGGTCTTTGAGCCAATGATAGGTCAATAGGCAGGCTGACTCTAGAGCAATGGGAAGCTCCTGGGTTCCAAATGGACCGATCATTTTACTAGTGACATCGAATTCCTGGATGGCTAGCATCTGCCTCATTGACCTCTTGTTAATAGCCAACATGTCTTGTTGGTCAAGGATCTGAAGGTGTAAAAGAAACCTTATCCGCCATACACTTTTAGGGTTTTAATCCACCCCAACAATTTGTGCCCAAGGCCAATAGAACACAGCCATTCTCGCTTTGTAAAAAGAAAAAGGGGTTGGGTTTCCTTCAATTGTCTGCCCTTCTCTGTCTCCACTATTTTTGTTTTACTCTCTAGTTAACTTTGCATAGAACAGCTTCACCAGTAGGACCTGTGCGGAGGATCCAGGCAGACTCTTCTCATTGGCGGGTGTAACGGCCTTTTCCTTGCTCTAATCTGGGGGTTTGTGGAGGTAGTGGGTGGTGGGAGGGAGAAGAGTTTGGCCATAGTCTTCCCTCTGCACTTCACACACAGTACCCGCTCGCAGACACACGCACAACACACACACACACACACACACACACACACACACACACACACACACACACACACACGCCTGCTCATGCCCCTTCTCCCTGTGTCTTCCATCAAGATGACAGGGCGCTGGAGAAAAGGCTGCTGGAATCAGCTGGTAGGTACAGTAGTAATCTGAACCCCACCCACCCGCTGCCTTTGCTTGCTCAGGTTTCTCCGGTCACTCCTGCCAGGGGAGAAAACATGTAAGCGCGCCTCCAGAGGAGGGGCTCGGGGAGCTGGGAGTGGCGGGGCGGCGGAAGGTGAGCCTAGGAAGGTGGCCCAGCACCCCTTCTGCCCGGGCCCCTCCCAGTGCTCCCTTGGGGTGTCAGCTTCGGCTCCGCTTGCCCCCACTCCACCCTCCTTTCGAAGGGATTGCCTTTTTTCCCCCCCTCTGCGGCGGCGGAAATGACAGTGTGGTGCTGCGGTGGTGTCATGGTGCTGCCCCTGGACTGAGAGGCGAAAACTCTTAAGTTTCGCCCGGGAGACCCAGACGCGGGAACGTCTCGGTCTCCGTGCTGTCCCCTGTAGGGCGCGCGGGCTGGCGGATCCCGGCTGCTGCGCGGCGGCGGCGGCGGCGGCGGCGGCGGCGGCGGCGGCGGCGGCTGCAGCAGCGAAGGCGGGCGGCGGCCTAGAGTGGTGGTGGCGGCGGCGGCAGCGACAGCGGCCCGGGAGCTCGCACGGGAGCCCAAGCCAGCTTGCTGCGGAGGCCGGCGAGCGCCCGGCGCTCCCAGGCGCTCCTAGGAGATGGCTGGCACCCGGGAACAATATGGGTAAACGCGTCCCCTCGCCGCGGCTCTTGGTGGGGGTCTAGTGTCGCCGGCCGCCAGGGCTCGGCCCCGGCTCCGGCTGCTCTTCAGGTGCTGCCGGGGCCGGCGCTGGCTGAGGACACCCGGGCTCGGCGGGAAGCGGGGAGCAGGGGGGAGGGGGAGACAGGGAGACCGGGTCTGCAAGGCTCCAGGAGGCAGTAGCACGGCCCAGGGTGTCTGTCACACTGGTGGTGACCTGGGTTCCTGCCGCTGCCCTCGTGGGAAGGAGTTTGCACTCCTAGATCCCAGGCAGGAGAACGGCCCGAGGCCTCCCGCTTGGCCAGGCCAAGCCGGGAGAAAGCAGTGGAGCGGCTCTCCTGGCGCCTAGTCGCAAGTCTGGGAAAGGGCGCAGCCGCCTTCCCACGCTCCCGCAATCCACGGCGTCCTCGGCCCCGGCGGCACCCCTAGGTTGGCGGTTTGTTTGGCGGTACTGGCGCCGCAGCCTGTGATGCTGTGGACACCCGGCTGCCGGGATCCCGGGAGAAACTTAATCCCGTTTTCACTGGGGAAAGAAAGGATCTTCAAGTCTCTGTCCCGGTGGTTCCTTATTTCTGGCCTAGCTGTGAAAGCAGCGCCGTGGGGGAGAGGGAAAACTTGAGTGTGTTCACAGGACACACGGCTACTGAAGCAGGGACATGGGAGGCTTTTCCATTTTGGGTTCCTAAGAATTAAGTAAATAACGGCAGAGCAGATTTACTCTAGCATTACCGGTGATGAGCTGGTTTAGGTTATTTCGCACTTAACGTGCAGCACATTATATATTTATTTTGGAGGCGTTTCTATTTCGAGCAGGAAATTAGGACCCTGAGATGGTCGGACTCCTCACTTTTCGCTTTCTTCCGCACTCCTTATGCACTGTGGCTATTATGTCTCTTATTCCTGCCTCCCAATATTTGCCCACCCATATCTCTCACCAGAGTCCCCACACTCAGCTTTTCTCTATCAACCTGTGCACATCCAGCAACGCAGATTCTTGCTTTTGAATCACTTTTCTTTCTTTTAAATTAAGATTTCTGGCGGTGGGGCTGGTGAATGGCAGTTGTGTGTCTCTGAGGGGGAGTATTTATAAAGGAAAACACTAGAAACTGTAATAATAGACAACTGTTGAGTGGGGATTAATTAATCTGATTCTCAAATTGAACCATAAGGGCTGGCTGATTTTAATCCCATTCTACTTCCTCTCCGAAATCGAAACTGATTGCTGGTAATATTGCAATAGGAGATGGGGTTGCCAAATAGAGAGTTCATATTCCTCACTTCTGCTTACAGAGCTTTTGCTATACTCTGGATTAACTCCCCACACACACCTTTTTTTTTTTTTTAACCTCCTCCCTACTCATCGCTGCCCTGAGGGAGAGTCAGTCTTTGCTATTTTTATATATTACTGCTCAATCAATTAACTTAATGCAGACTCATAATGTGAATTAAATGTCTCTTGATTGTTTCTTACAAAACTTGATTCATGTGGTTGAAACACAAGTCTTGGAGCCAAGAAGATCAGAGAGTCCATTCCAAATAAGATGTATGTCGCATTGGCTTTACGGCCTTTGGACATTTGTATGACCTTTCTTTACAGGTGCTGACTGGCATAAAAGGCATCATATTATGTACTGGGTATTGTGAGTATTGGCTTGGTCCTTTGAAGATAAAAGGACTCTATAAACCTCAGCACTATACTTTTCAATGAAAGCACTTCATTTATCCCTTATTGGGTTACTGGGTTGACTGGGTATAAATGGGAACACTAATTTACAGAACCCTTAATTTGCCATTATTAGTCCCCTTGGGATTCAAATTGCCATTGTAATTTAGACCTTAAGTAAATTTGTTTCACTAAATGTATGTGTAACTGGATGGAAACATATACAATTAGGCATAGAAAGTAATGGTGATGATTTTAAGTCGAGTCATTAATCATATTGATTGCGCTCTAACTTAACAATCTGAGTCAGATCATTTGAATATACCACCTCACCCATTTTTAGCCAACATGGGGGCAGTTAGTTAATGCCCAATAAAAAGTGGCTTAGATAGTTTTAGGTCTGGCTATACAAGCATGATTAGCACCTTGCAGCAATGAGTCAATATTTTTTAAAGCACCTTTAATGTACAGAGGCCTCTGCTGGCTGTGTTGAGGCCCCAGACATGACCCAGTATTTTGGGCTCATATTTGGCCTATGCTTAAAGCTCTATGGTTAGGACTGGGACAGGGTTAGGGTGGGGGAGTGTGATGTGTGGAGTAGGAAGAGAGGTTATGGGCCATGAAGGGCTCTTTCTCCTATTTACTTTCATAACTACTAGATTCCTACCTAGCATGTTGTACCTTGCAAGACCACTTCTGAGAGGCACTGCTGCAGATAGAAGTGACATGGTTGCTTCACAAACAGATCATCTGAACAGTGCAAATTGACTTAGATAAAATTGGTTTGGTTAATCCTTCCTGTAAGAACAGGGCAACTTGCTCCAACTTGCAGATCTTAAAATAGTGCCAGTGGAGTCTCATAATTATGTCCAACTAGTGTTCTGAGTAGTGAACCTTTCCATTCCCTCCTCCCATAAAATCTGCTGACACCACAATTAAGAAGGAAACTACAAAAGAATGTTTTTTTTTTAATCACTCAGCAAACATCATTGGCTTGACGAAGAGGAAAGAATACTGCCTTTGGTTGTCAGGTCCCTTAGAACTAAAATTTCTCTTTCTCAACAGGAAGGTAGAACCCTAAAGGCAAGGGCAGGGATGAGGCACAAAGTTATGTCTCAGATGGCTGTTTTGAGAGATAACTGCTTGTTTTTGTGTGTCTGTCATTCAATTTTTATAGATCTTGCTAAATTTCTAGATGTTAGCCATGGGACTCAGCTGCTAGAAGAGGCCCTAGTGTGCTCCAACTCCATTTAGTGTTGAGTTTTCCTTCTGTCTTTTGTGCAAGAGAAAGCTTTGAGTCTATGATGTGCCTCCTTAAGCTGAATGTCCAGTGTATCATCAAAGTATGAGGTGTAACATGTTCTAATGGAGATAACACAGTTCAAGAGCTTTTGAAGGCAGTTACTTCAATTTTTACACTTATTTATTTGTGCGCATGTGTGTGCATATGAACATGAATGTGTACCATAGTGTGCTTGTGGAAGTTAGGGGGAAATGTATGGAAATCAGTTCCTTCCTTCCACCACATGCGTTCTGTGGATCAAACTCAGGCTGTCAGTCTTGGAGGCCAGCAATCTTACTAGTGAGCCATCTCACCGGCCCTAAATATAGTCACATTTTGAAATTTTGGTACAAAGTCTGTATTGTGCTAACGGTCTCTATTTCTGGATCCTCAACAAATACTGTGTTCATTACTGAGTTTCTCTCTGTGTTGAAGCATAGCATCAAGTGAGAAGTTCAGATGAGTGGTGGCGAGAGAAGGAAATCCTCCTTAATTATCTGCCCTGTGCAGATTGCTAGACCCCTTTACCCTCTGTCCTCCCCTTCAAGGGTTGATATATGTGTCACTACCCATTTTCACATACTAACAGTTTTCTGTGAGCTGAAGAGCTTTGTGTTCTGTGGCTTTTTCTGTCTGCTGCTTTTTCATCTTTTTGTTTTTCATGACCATAATCACATAACATTTTTGGTAGTCAAACTTCCAGATCCTATATTTTTCCCTAGAAAGCCTGTAAACTGAGGAGGCTACTAGATGGCATGAGATGCTTCAAGTAAACATGGCAGAGGGATTTTTGAAACAAAAAAGTGACATCATCCCACCATCATTTGCTCCATGGGAGATTTGCTTGAATAGAATATACACTATGATGTTGGTTCAGCATAAATGGGTTAGAAAAGTGTGGGTTCTTGTCTCTCCACAGCATTCTGCTTGCCTGACCTTGGGCTTCGTCTCAGCCTCTTTCTGCAGGTCAGAGTCCTCTGTTTGATGATGAAGAGTATCCTCTGGCTCTGGATCATCCTCTTACAGAGACCAGATGATCCGATAACAAACCCATTATATAATGAAAACTCTTCCTGAAATCTAAAATCTCAATGTTTTCAATTTGCTCTGATAGGAACATAATATGTAGGCATGAAAGACAATGTTAATTCAAGAGAGCTAAATGTGTGCATGTATATATATGTACAGTCCAGAGATAGAAAAATGGTTTCTAGTCCAGAATCCTCTATCACTTTGTCTATAGCCTTTTGTTCAGTGTTGCTAGGATCCATGTGGTTCCCCGGAGAATAGAAGCTTGATTTAAAATAGGCCTCTGTTTTCTGTCCCTTGTTATTGACCAGAACTTGGGGTCCTTGCAGCCTAACTTTCAATAGAATGCCCTACATACATATATTACAAGTTTTATTATGTAGAAGTGGAAATGACTGCCCATCCTGGTAGACCACTAAATACTTTAAAAATCACTGAATATTAAAAAAAATATTTCATTGAAAAAGAGGGGATTGGAAATTCAGTCTTAAAATGGATTAACATCTGAACTAGTAGCATAGGTAAATAAGTTTGTTCTTCATTTGGTCCCCAAACTTATAACTTTGCCAGTGTAATCTGCATTAACATAATGATGTTATGAATTATACTTATAATTCTTGTCAAACATTATAGTTACCTCAGAAATTCCATTTTTGGTTACTTCGATTAATCATTTTTAATAACATTTTTATTCTTTGAAAATTTCATATTTATACAATGTATTTTGATCATACTTTGATTAGTCTTTTTTGTATTTGTGGCAGACTTAGAACTTTTTGGTTTTGCTATTTTGATAATCATTTTAATGATGACTACATTATATAAAATACTTGAAGTGTTAGGTTTAGGAGCTAATTATTGGAAGGAATTAGCATTAAATTCATGTACTATAAAATGCTAAGTAGGCTTTAATACCTATTAGGTAGGAACTGGATCAGGTTCTCTATACCGGTCAGTAATTAACTTCCAGTTCTGAGCTCTCACAATGTATGAAGGAAGCCTAAAAGAAAACAGTAGAGCTAATTCCCCCCTCAGGAGGACCCTACCCTAATGGGAAGACATATGAGTGACACACTACGGCTAAATCCACAGCTTTTCTGGGAGTTTGTGGAGAAGTGTAATTGTCCTCTATCATGTCAATTATATGTTTGGGATGAATTTCCAAATGTTATTAGCTTGTAAAAACGTGTTCTGGGTATATCATGTGTGAATGTGTGATGCAAATAAATGTAATTCAGAAAACAGGTTAATTTAGTTTATCCTCATTGGATCATCACACGAGAGCCTATGCTATGCATATGACAGGTGCTTTTACTTAAAGAGATAAAGAAACTGTGGTCTAAAGAATTTAAATGTTTTGCCTAGTACCACTAAGGTAGCACTGTTTAGATGTAAGACTCTAAGAATGAAATAACTGTTTTTAAAACTATATAACTACTATGTAAATATAAGATTATTATTATAATTAATTATCATAATTGACAACCTACCTAGCCTCCATTTTTTTCTTCTATTTTGAGTCCTCATCATGTGGAATATAGAGAATTCTATGCACTTCTCATTAGCTTAGCCAAGGGACAGTCATACACCTTATCCATCTTTAGTTCCTTTGATGATAATGTTTATCACTTCTTAACCTGTCTAGTTATGCTTGTAAATAAGAGTCATGTTTTTAGTACTAGTTTATAGCATCCAAGATCTCTTTTTTGCAAGATGATAAATAGAAAGAACTCTATAAGAATAGGATATGTGATCTAGAAGGCATCTGAAAGGATTATCCGGTGATCCTAGTTCAACTTGAACAGCAGTTTGCACTTGAAGAAACAGACTAAGCCTGGACTTATGTATTCATCATCCAAGGAAGAAGCATAGTTTCTGATATTTTCAGGAGAGTCTCATGGGTAGTTAATGCTAATATCCTGAAGGATAGTTTTGGTATAACTGTTTTTTAAAAATAAAACTCTAGCTCATTTCTTAATCAACAGCCCAGAGGTAAGGCTTAGTTTTACATTTATGGCTTTTCTAGGAGAAGAAGGGTAGATTGGTGAGAGAAAGAGAGAGAGAGAAAGAGAGAGAGAGAGAAAGAGAGAGAGAGAGAGAGAGAGAGAGAGAGAGAGAGAGCGAGCGAGCAGATCCATACTCAAAAGATCTGGAAGATGACAACTATGTAGGCTATTAGTTGTTGGGCTAAGTCGGTATTTAGTTATGTTCAAACAGCATTGGAAATAATAGAATTCGGTCAAGTGCAGATCACAGCTGCTTGATCATAACTCCTGATCAGAGCTAGCCAATGCTAGATTTGGAGGGCAATACTTGAGTCAAGTTTTCATCTTGTAAGTGTGAAATGCGCACTGCTTTGAAATCTGAGTCACTTTCATTGAAGCATTTTCTCTTCCTTTTAGGTAGAAGTGATGATGGGCCTGACAACTTTCAGCACTTGGGAGGCTGAGGCAAGAGCCTAGCCTAGGTTACTCATTGAGACCCCATCTCAAAAGAAAGAGAAAGAGGGGACGGAGGGAGGGAGGGAGGGAGGGAGAGGCAGCCCCTTTTTGTGTTTCTCTGCAGGCACAGAGCTTTGTCATACCTCACCACTAGGTTTACTTTCACTGGTAACCCATCCTTCCCCTCTCTTCTTCCCACTTCTGAACAAAGCTCAAACTGAAGATAAATAGTGAAGATGAAATCTGCAGGAATAATTTTCTAGAAGAAAGAAAAGAATATGCACATTTGTCTGTGTACCAGGAACTAAATCATCTGGAAGGAAACTCTAGGTTGTATGCACATGGCATATCTTTCTTTTTCTTTTCTTTTCTTTTCTTTTCTTTTCTTTTCTTTTCTTTTCTTTTCTTTTCTTTTCTTTTCTTTTCTTTTCTTTCTTTTTTTTTCCCCCCAGAACTCAGGACCAAACCCAGGGCCTTGTACTTGCTAGTCAAGTGTTCTACCATTGAGCTAAATCCCCAATTCCTGGGCATTTATTTCTTAATATGTCCGTTGATTCTACCATTTTGTGTATTTAATTAATGCGTTTTATGACAAGCAATTGTGTTTTCTGGGGAAAGTGGCGTGATTACCTGTCATTGGGTCATATGCTACCAGATTCTGTCTTTTGTTATCTTTAGCACCCTGTAATTCCAAATATATCAGGGATTCAGTAACTCTGAAGTTGCAACATTTTCTCACTGTTTTGTTTTTTGTTGTAAATCTTCCTCTGCTAAAAGCATTTTGTGATATAGGTAGAGATTAACTGTTTTTTTTTTTTAGCAGCCATTTAAATATATATATATATATATATATATATATATATATATATATTTCGAGACAGGATTTCTCTGTGTAGTTTTGCACCTTTCCTGGAACTCACTTTGGAGACCAGGCTGGCCTTAAACTCACAGAGATCCTCCTGCCTCTGCCTCCCGACATTTAAATATTTTTTTAAGTGAAAAAGAACTGAAGCTTAAGAATTTTCTGACACTTGTTGAACATTGCAGTTGTCTCAAGACATTGCAAGACCTAGACAGGGACTTGCTGACCTAGAAAAACAACTTAAGTTAGCGATTCAAGCTGGGAGTTGTGGCGGACCTGTAGTTCCAGCACTAAGCAGGTGAAGCAGGAGAATCAGGAGCTCAATGTCATTCTTAGCTACATATTGAGTTCAAGGCCTGCTGAGATGCAGGAGGTTCTATCTGAAAAAAAAAAATGAAGTAAGCTATCAAGAGGAGTCAAAATTGTCAAAATCCCAGAAAGGAAGTCAATACATACACATAGTTACACATACTCCTTCCCTCCTCTAAGTCTTATTACTAGTATGCTTTTTATTCCTATGAGTTTCCCTATTCTAGGCATTTCATATAAAGGGAATCACACAATATACTACATTTCTGTGCTGGCTTCTTTCATTTGAATTTTTTTTTTTTTTTTTTTTTTTTGGCCAGAGCTGAGGACCAAACCCAGGGCCTTGCGCTTGCTAGGCCAGCGCTCTACCACTGAGCTAAATCCCCAACCCCAAAAATATTTTTTAAAAGATTATCTGTATTGCAGCATTTATCAATACTCTATTCACTTTTAATTTTTTTTAATTTTTTTACTCTAATTAAATAACTTTTTTCATTATTTTACGTACAAACCACAGTTTCCCCTCCATCCTCTCCTCCAAGTGCCCCCCATGCTTCCCACCTACTGCCCTCCCTTTCCACTCCTTGTCTCTCTCCGCTTTCCAAAAGGGGCAGGCCTCCCATGGGCTTGAGCAAAACATGGCACATCAAGTTGAGACAGGACTGAGCTCCTCCCCTTGCTTCTATTCTATCTTATGGATAAACCATGTTTTGATCATTCATATATTAGATGACAGGCTTTTGTTGTTTCCTTCTTGGCAACTATGAGTATGCTGCTGTGAACATTGGTGTATATAAGTTTTTGAATGAACACATTTTTCATTTTATTCGGTACATACCTGGCAGTGGAATTGGAATTGCTTGATCAGAGGTTAGCTTTACATTTAACTCTAGAGGAAATGCCAAACTACTTTCCAAAGCAGCTGCACCATTTTACATTTGTGCCAACAACAACAATAACACACACACACACACACACACACACACACACACACACACACACACACACGGGATTCAATTTCTTCACATCCTGGCAGACACTCGCTACTTTCCCTTTTTGTTTGTTCGCTTTGTATTATAGCTATTCTAGTGTGTTTGTTTGGTTTGCATTTCCCTAATGGCTAATGATGTTGGGTATCTTTTCTTGTGTTTGCTGGCTATTTGTTTATCTTCTTTGGAAGATCCTTTGCCTTTTCATTCTGCTAATGGTGTTGTTTACAGCTCTAAAGGTTTAAATTTGGATGAAGTAGCATTTATCTGTATTGGTTGCTTGTGCTTTTACTGTAATCTGAAAATTCATGTTGTCTAATCTAAGTCATCTCAGATTTACAGGAATCTTTTCTTCTAAGACCTTTACTCTTTTGGTTCTTTTACTTAGATGACTAATCCATTTTCATTTATTCATCTTGTAGGTTGAGTTTTTTTGTGTCTGTGTAGCCCAAGCTCTCACTATGTAGTCCAGAGTGGCCTTGAACTCATCATAATCCTTTCCCCCCCACCTCTCAAGTGCTGGGATTATAGGCACACAGCACCATGCCTACTTTGCATTATTTTTGTATGTTGTAAGGTAGGTTTCTAACTTCATTTCTTGTGCACATGGAGATGAAATTCCCCCAGAACTATTTGTTGAGATTATTCTGTCTTCGCTGAATTATCTTGGAACCTTTGTCAAAAATAAGTTGGCTGTAAATATACAGGTTTATTTCTAGAGGGTTTTTTCCCTAAGTTTGAACATTTGCTGTGCTATTTGCAAGCAAGTATGACCTTGGGCAAATTACTTTTTTGTAATGATGGTACTTCTTTTTTAATAAAACTGTGAAAAAGGTAATTGGTATTGTAATGATGCTTAGATAGTAGTGGAAGTAGGGAAAATGGAGGATAGTTGCAGACATGCTGAAACAGGATTAATGAAAGTTAGAAGCCTTAATAAATGAGAAATGAATAAACAGATGTTTGAGGAACTTGCAAAAATTATTCAGTCCCTCAAATTGGCTAATGGTGTCACTGTGTCTTAATAAAATGAAAGAGAATGGAGGGCCAGGCATGGTAGCACATGCCTACCATCCCATCTCGTCACTTGGGAGACAGAAGTAGGAAGGTTAGTTGGAGGTCAGCCTCAGTCTATTGTCAGTGAACTTAAGTAACCATCTTAACTGATTGCAGTTCTGTAAAAATAATATAAGGGGTAGCTTCTATAAGTAATTTTCTGTACTTTGTCTATCCTTTCTGTTGTATTCTTTTGTTTGCTTGTTCTTGATGTTAGAGTTTACTGTTAAGGACACCCCTGAGAGTCTGTTGAAGGCTATGGACAATCCTCTTTAGATAATAAATACATATGACATGCACACACTCTGCAGACATTTCTAGGAGGTTCAGAAACCCCTAGTTAAAACTCCTAATTTGACCTTATATAAGGCAATTGTGCTCCAGAATGTATTTCCCCAAGCTTAATTTCATAGTGAGGTTCAAGGGTCATATTGATTTGAGAACACATTTTAGAGCTTCAAATGAAATTGAAAAGGTATTTCCCCACAGAGAAGTATTTATACAGCACCCTCTTAAGGCAGAGGAACTGTGGTCCTTTAACTGATTTTCTATAGGTGTCAACATGTAGAAGTGACTTTCAGCATTGCTTCTGACCAACCTAGGTAGTTTTTGACACAGATACTGTGGAATGCTTGAAGCCCTGAAAGGGTTGTAATGGAAGTATAGTGTCAGATGGAGATAGTCCTAGCGGAAGGAGTCAGAGAGGCAGACAGATTCAGAGGGACACAGAGAGCCGAAAATAGAAGCGGAAGCAGGCCATTTAGAGTCCCTCTTGTAAATAGTCAAGATAACTTCAGTGAAGGAGGTAAAAGATGATTAGAGTAAAGGTGTGGGGGAAAAAGCACAGACATTGGCAGGAGACTGCTTTATGCTCTTGGTTTGTATTTCTGGTTGACTTACTAATGACCCTGAGCCTTGTTTTCCTAAGTGTGATGGGTCTAGTAATAATACCATATTCACAGTCTGAAAGAATTTAATGAATAATGTACACAAAATGCTTAACATAGTACTCAGAACACAGTTAAATAAATAATCAATACTATATACCTTCTTACTTTTGGTTTGAGTAATACTTTATTAGCCATTATTGATTACCTATTTTGTGCCAGTCACTATGCTATGAATAAAAATATGAAATTGTTGATGTTCTCCAGGAGAGGAGGGAGTTAGTTGGAAATATAGATATGTTAATGAAAATGTTCTAGAGGCCCCCAGTATTTGAAATAATAAACACTTTCTAGGCTTGCAAGAACATTAATCATTTAGGAAAATTTGAAAGAGGAAATGATTGCTTTTTTTTTTTTTTTTTTTTTTTTTTTTTGCAATGATGGTCAGAGAGTGTAAGTTCATTTGTGGCCATGTTCAATTTGAGCATCTAAGGGGTATCAGGTAAAATTATCCAAGGAAATAATCTTACCTTGTGTGGAAGTTGTAATCTTTCTTCTCTAAAGGCATCCAATTATTAGATTTCTATATAGACATATGTGTGAATATATGTCTAAGTATCTGAAAATTGTAAAATGAAAATATCACATCTTTTTTTTAAGTGTAGCTAAACAAACCTTTGAACCTATTAAACTAACTGGGAGTGTCTGCCTTATAAGAAAACCCTTCCCATTTACAGCCCAATTTACTGTAAGAGATTCTATTAAATAGATGGTCAGTTCAGTGCATTGAACAGGTTTGATTTAGAAACATCTTTTGTGTATACAGTTATTGTACTTAAGTGCTAGATATAATTGTACACAGTATTTGTGATTCCTGTCAGAGGACTATGCACATATCACTAATCAGTGACAAAATTTGAACAAACACGAGTGCAAGAATCAAAAAAAGTGACAAATTGGTGTAGTTCTGTCAGTTGGGAGATTTCTTTTTCTCTCTGGTCCACACTAAAAAGAAAGTTACCACATCTGAAGATTTCTGGCTGTTCAACTTGTCTGTTTCCATCTAGATCTTGATTTGCATCTGATCATGCTTTAATAAGCATGAAAACACACATGGAAGATGAGCTTTGCAATAGGAAAAAATAGTTAACAATAAAACCAAACCAAAGCCATCGTTGATAGAAGTTCTTCCTAAGTCTACGGTTGAAAATTTTCACTACTCAACTTGAGGAAATTAAAGAGTTTCTGAAGGTGAGGGTTTGAGAAAGTAAAAGAGAAAACTATCATCTTTTGTCTCTAATGACTCAATTTACTTAGAAATAGGCTAAAACAAGTATCTATGTGTGGTAATATGAAGTGATTCAAGTTCACACTCTGAAGAAAAATATATTATCCTGAAATCTGCAAGCTGCATTTCCCCAAAGCTGTCTGCTTTTTTTTTTTCATGTATACACTTAGAATGGAATCATTTCAGGAAGGAGAGAGCGAGTTTGAAATATAGCCTTGTTTTCCTTCCACTGGATGTAAAATAGGAGCAGCCCTTATATCTTGCCTTGACGTGAAATAGAGAGCAATATTGGAGAATAGGGATTGAGAAATTTGTAGGGCCTCCAACTCATCACAGTCTCAGAGAAGAGATGTCAGTGGAGAATTTAGGAGAGAATGATCCATGCCAATTGTGTGAGCCGGAATGTTAATGTTAATCAGGAAGCCAAGACACAGAGGTGGCCACTTGCTTCTATTTATTAGCGAAGGAAAAAAAAATAACCTCAAGCAAGTGTCTAAAACAAGATTTGAAGGAGAGTGGGGGTGCAGAAAGCCTTCTTGATTAATTTCCCAGCAATTCCTATTGCTTAAGCATCCCTGGGGAGTCTATCAGGCCGAAAGTCTCCATTGGTTACAATATAATTATTCTACAACCACTTTTCCTTTGGAAATGCTTAATGACTCTTACTTTGTATTACTTGCAGGTGAAAGCCCAGCCTCTGCGGTTCTTAATGCCTCAGCAGGATTATTTTCACTAAAGATGGAAACACTGGAGTCTGAATTGACCTGTCCAATCTGCCTCGAGTTGTTTGAAGACCCCCTTCTGCTCCCTTGTGCTCATAGCCTGTGTTTCAGCTGTGCCCATCGCATCTTGGTCTCAAGCTGCAGTTCCGGTGAATCCATTGAACCCATTACTGCTTTTCAGTGTCCTACATGCAGGTATGTTATCTCGCTGAATCACCGGGGCCTGGATGGCCTCAAGAGGAATGTGACCCTGCAGAACATTATTGATCGCTTCCAGAAGGCTTCAGTCAGTGGGCCCAATTCTCCAAGTGAGAGCCGTCGGGAGAGGACTTACAGGCCAAGCTCCGCCATGTCTAGTGAGAGAATTGCTTGCCAATTCTGTGAGCAGGACCCTCCGAGAGATGCTGTGAAGACATGCATCACCTGTGAGGTCTCCTACTGTGATCGTTGCCTTCGGGCCACACACCCTAACAAGAAACCTTTCACCAGCCATCGCCTGGTGGAACCAGTTTCAGACACACATCTTCGAGGGATTACCTGCCTGGACCATGAGAATGAGAAAGTGAACATGTACTGTGTATCTGATGACCAATTGATCTGTGCCTTATGCAAACTGGTGGGTCGTCACCGAGACCATCAGGTCGCTTCCCTGAATGATCGATTTGAGAAACTAAAGGTAAGCAATATCCTCGCCACAATTTCGATTTAATACATAGTTGTACATTTAGCAAGAGCCCCAATAAACTTAAATAGGATAAGTATGTTAACTTCAAGTTGTTTTCATGGGGAATAACCTATTCACTGCAAGTTTTCACTGGCACTCATCTTTTGCATAAGCCTGATTGCATTTATGTATTTCTGTGCAATTCTGGGAAAGTAAGCCTGTTGTCCACTTCACCAGGGTAACAGCAGTCTCTCTTCTCTGGGACACATTGCACATCACAGATCTTTGCTTTGATCTTTCTACCTCTTCTTTTCAGTATGTGAGTACCTGTGTAGGTGTACTGCAATTAGCATATGTGCTAATTTGCATACGTTTGGGTGGGTCTCTGTGGAGGTGTGGGTGGAAGTGTCTGAGTGTATCTAGGTGGATGAGAGATTTGTGGAGGACATTAGTACATGTGTTAGCAAGGACTGAGGATGTGGCTTGGTAAAGTGCTTGCCTAGCAAGTGCCAAGTCCCTGGGTTCTATTTCTGGCTCTGCAAAACAACAAAAAATGCCTAGTCAGTATAGCAAAGAAAAGAATACTTGGCATTAACCATTGCAAATTGCCTTTGAACACATAACTTAGAGCTAATTTTTATACCAACATATTACCAAGTCAGGAGTTGTGGTCAAACATCTGAACTAAAAATTTAAACTGAAAGTAATGACTGTTAACTTGGTATTTGCTCTTGTGCCCATGTTTGTTATTATAGGCGTAGGCTAAAATACTCGTTTGCAGTCTCCATCTTAGAAGTGCCAAGTCTTTGACTAGTGTTCACAATAACATTTGTTTTCAAGTCTGAGTGCCGAGTTTTAAAAGTCCTCTTACCTCACCTTGATGTTCACAAATGTCAGCTCTAGCAAACTTGTAGCAGGAATTTTAAAAGGTCTTATTAATAAAAACAAACCTGGATCTGGGTATAGGGGTGAATGCTGGAAGATCCAAGAAGCAGAACAAGCCACAGCTTCCTCATCTAGACAATTCCTCAGCTGATCCTGTTTCCTCAGACTGGAAGCTTCTGTGTCCTCATCTCAGTTGAACTGTGCTGCTCAAAAGCCTGAAAGCTTAACCATTCTTGTTCTTGGTCCTCACGCCTCATATACCTTTCTGCTTTCTGCCATTACTTCCTGGGATTAAAGGAGTGAGTCACCATTCCTGGCTGTTTCCAGTGTGGCCTTGAACTCACAGAGATCCACCTGGATCTTTGTCTCCCAAGTGATAGGATTAAAGGCATGTGTGCCACCATTTTCTGGTCTCTGTATCTAGTGGCTGTTCTGTTCTCTGACCCCAGATAAGTTTATTAGGGTGCTTAATATTTTGGGGGAACATAATATCACCACACAAACTGTTCTATTTCTATTATCTTCCTGATGTGTGGTATAATTTTTCTCAAGAAGGAAGCCACTTAACATAGATTCCAGACAAAATAAAATGTTTAGTGCTTACTTTGGCAGCACATATACTAAAATTGGAATGAAATAGAGAAGATTGGTTAGCATGTCCTGGCACAAGGATGATGTGAAGTATTCCATATCTTTCCGTGATTGGAATATATGTTGTATGGAAAAAAATTATTTTCAGTTAAAAAAGCTTAAATTTGGTAATGTCTAAGGACTTCCAGAGGACTAAAACCTGTAGTGTACATTAGATGCTATTACATAAAAAAACAAGTGTATAATTCCCTGCAATTGCTATATAATTAAAAACAATTGCTATTTCTTCAATGAATATTATATTATCACAATTGAATTATAAAGTAAAATGAAATCTAACAAAAATAAAATGTTTAAATTAATAGCAAGATTCAATAGCCAAGCTAGAAGAAAGGCCCAGATTCCATGCAAGCAAGGCAAAAAAAAAGCAATGGAAGTTTTCTGTCATAATCTGGTGAACTTATTATTCAAATTTACATTAAAGGAGGTGTTGATAAAGGCAACCATACTCAAAATGTGATACGTTTTCTTGTCTGTAATTTACTGCACACATACTTAGAGTGTTACACTCTAAGAATTGGTTTGTGCCTCTTTGATAATTATTTGATTCCAATACATAACTTATTCTCTTTTTAGTTAAGAGCAACTGTATGCCTAATGTGTATAAGAATCAATCTCAATCTTTTGATTTCAGTTGGTGAAACTTTCATTCTTGTAGGGCTGCTGAGAGGAATGTTATTGGCTGAAATTCTTAGAGTCAGCAAATTGTTGGGCCATGGACCTGATCTAGTCAAAGCCTTACACTTGGAAGTTTCATGACCCAAGACTCTGTTACACAAAGTGATGTGGTTAATGTTAGCAGACCTGTTTAGTAATTGGGCTGGAACTGAAAACCAGTCTCCAGGCAGAGTCAACTATCTATTTTTTCCTCTGTTGTCTGCTGTTACACTGCTGTTTCCCCTCTGAAATATGACTTCAAACTGTAATCTGTGCTCCCAAAATTGCTCATTCCATAGGTCACAATACACAATTAGCAGCATCAGGAAAAGGACACAATTACTTAATGTTCAGCTTCACAATGGCAAAAGATGGGGGTGGGTTGTAAGAAGAGTGGGAGATATGGAGAGGATGGAGCAATCACTGCCAAATATTGTCGGGTGTTAGGATCATAATAAAGCATTGGCCTTGAAAAATATTCCGGACAGAAATACCGGCATCCATATGTACTTCTGAGATAACAAAGAGACTGAGTAGAGTAAGCCTGTATCTACAGGACACTGGCTTCTTGAAAATAGCTGAAAACACGGGGTGATTGAGCAGGCATTTGACAACATGCAGCTATAGTCCCCGTCTCCAGGGTTGGGTAAACACAAGTGTATTTTATAAAAAGATGCCTTAGCCTGTGACTCATCAGTAATTTTTTGAGAAAGAGTGGCTGTATTTTTTGACAGTTTCCCTTTAATTTTTAGGAAATGTGCAGAAAAGTCTGCTTATAAATTAAGTGGAAACTATTTTTGCTCATTTTTGGATAGAGACTGGAAACATCTGAATCATTCCCAACTGTGTGGTTTGTTATATTGTCTGGAACATCTAGGGCTTTGGAAAGGAGAAGGAGGTGCTATGCGTGTGTGTGTGTGTGTACAAGAGAAGGGGTGAGGGAAGAAGGGAAACTCACGGAGAAACAGAGAGAGGCAGAGATGGGGGTAGGGGGACTTGGAGAATTTACTCCATCCAGTGCTAAGTGGGAAAAGATATTAATTCTTCACATTCAACAGAGAAGAAGCCTGACTTTTAATGTCATATGTAATATTTTGTTTGAATTTAAAATTAGAAAGCATTTACGATTATTCACTTGATTCCTTTCTAAGGAGACTAGAGATAGCCAAGTAGCTGGCAAAGGCTGTGTGGGAGATGGCCTAAGAACATTCCCCTGGTCCTGAGAGGAACAGAAAGTTCTGTCAGAAAAGGGCAAGAATAATCATGAATACTCTACATACACACTAACTCATAACACACACACACACACACACACACACACACACACACACACACACACACCACAAAGTTGACTTGTGGTCAATAACTGACATAATGTTTATTTTTATTTTTGACTCTGGGGCTTCACTTTTGACCTTTATAACTACCTTTTATGTACAACCTCCGTGATGAGGATTAGTGACCTGTAATGCTCTTCAACAAAAAGCAGGCAAACCATATGGTACAGAAGAAAGGTCAGAGTAATCAGAAGCTAGCTTGCTTTTTGAACATGTCCTCAAAATGGAGTTGAGGACTTGGGGGGTACTTATATAATGTTTTATGATTTTATTTGTTTAGTCTGCTTGTAGGGTTGAGATTCAGGACACACAACCTTTAGAAGACTACCAGTGGTTTAATTAATTCAAACAGTACTTGTGGTCCTGACAGTTACACATAACTTAGTTCATGATACATGCTATAATTTATAAAACTGCCTCACATTTCAGAACTTCCATTCATAAACTGTTCCCACCTTATAAAAGATTGATATTATTATATTATCTAATGTTGGGTTTATATGGAGAGGCCAATTTCAGTGGCTCTCTCTTGCTTTTTATCAATTGCTGCTGATTTACATTTTCCCCTCACAACTCTCAAATTTGCTAGTTTCATCTACTCAGATGAGCGTCTTAACGGTGTACTAAACATGCATCCCCTCTTTTTTCTTACTGCTTTCACTAGTGTTCTTCTCTTGGCCTGCTTAGGAACTCTGCTGGTTTATCAAAGCTCAAGCCAAACTCCACAAGTCTGCTCCAACATACTACAGAAACATCATAATTCTTTGAGGCCAGATACAAAGTCTTTGTTTCTTCGGTATCCTCCTTAGTGTCCACCCAGCACATGTACATAATATCTCCTTAAGTAATCCAAATAAATTATGCCTTCATAACGACATTGGGTTTTTTTTTTTTCTATTTCAGGTTTTTTGTTTTTTTTTTTTTTTGTTGTTGTTGTTTTGAGGCAAGGTTTTGTTATGTAACACAGGCTGACCTTGAATTCATGATCTTCCTGAATCTGCTTCCTGGTGCTAGGACTATAGGTGAGAGCCACCATACCATGGATTATAGTTATTTTGTAGGACGTATACTAGTGCCCATAGCTTGATTTGGTTCTTATTTTATTAGACACAAATCAGTTTTGCTATTAGGAATATCTTGGAAATCTGAAAATGCCTTCTGTGAGCTACTGACAATTTTCAAACCCAGAGCGTGAGCAAAAGTATAGCATGTCCTTAATTTTAAGTGCCTATTCATTTTGATTACTGGATTTTCCAACTGCCTAACCCTATGGTGACATCTGTATAAATCAGATGTGATTATTATAATTCTCTTTGAGAGTGATGTCTTCACATTTCCATGCCCACAGCCTGCCAAAAATATAGCTGATGAAAACCAGGGGGATAGAGGAATTTCCTGAAGAGGATAAACAAGCACATTTTCTTTTTCTCCTTTCACTTCCTCTGATTCATCACTACAAATAATTCTTAAATAAAGCTACATTTACATATCAAGAGTCTTGTTGTTATAGTATATTACCTGGAATTAGAGTAAGCTTCTTCCATGAGGAAGTAAAATACACACACACACACACACACACACACACACACACACACACACACACGAGAATAGAGGTTGAGACAGAGCTAAAGATTCCCAGACAAAGAGAACGGAGATACAAGACTTGGAGAATGTTCAAAGGAAAGCTACAGTAAGAGTTAAAAGTTTGAAAAATAAGATATTCTAAAATCTTGTCACCTTGATTATTGTCCTTTTTCCTACTCAGACACTCTACCATCCTCTCACCTATTCTCATTCCACCACCTTACCCCTGTCAATTGTCTGTGCACTCACTTGACACCCACTTCTATTGGCTAAGACAGATACCCTCACAACTATGTACCAGTGAGCATTTGATTATAGTTGAACCAATATGAGCATGAATATAAACATGAGAAGATACATATCTTTATGAGAGACTGGGTTGGGAAGAGGGTATATTTGCATAAATATGTATGCATCATCATCTGTGAGTATGTGCATTCTTGCATGAATTGGTGACTGAGAATGGCTCTGTGGCATTGTACTAGTGTGTCTATAAATATGTGTCACTGTATGTGAAGCTGAGAGAATGTCTGTGATATCTACTGGTAAGTTGGGCAGGTGGGGATCATGAGTATAAGACACACTTTCTGTAGACATCTTAGGCAGATTCTCTAAAAAATCTATGACATTGTATAAGTGTGTCTATAAATATGTGTCACTGTATGTGACTAGAGAGATTGTCTGTGATATCTACTGGTAAGCTGCGCAGGTGGGGATCATGAGTATAAGGCAGACTTTCTGTAGACACCTTAGGTGGATTCTCTAAAGAATGTATCCTAAGACTAAGGGTAACTCTAATAAATGAGCCAGACATCTATGCTCAATTAGAAAACTTTAGTAGAGGCCAGGGTGGATTATTATAGATGAAGGTAGAGGAAAAACTTGTTTCTATATCTTGCTCACTTGAGTCTAGAATCACAATAGTTAAATATAACAAGAAAACCAGCATTCAATTTGATACATTATCTACCAGACTTAAAGAAAAAAGAAAAAACTGAGTTGGGATTTGTGCTTTCTGAGGTATGGTGATGATTGGGATGGATGTGTGTGGATAGGAAGGCTAATACCTGTAAACTCAAGATTGTAAAGTTACTATTGCTTATAAAGCTGGCTTATCTCTTGTCTTTTAACTGTTCAAGACTTCTCCCCCATTATCTGTGGGTATAAGTCCAAACAGGCCTGGTGTCGGATGCCTACAATCTTAGTACTTGGGAGGTAAAGAAAGGAGGATCAGGAGTTCAAGGTCATTCTTGGTTCATAGTGAGTTTGAGTACACTCTAGACTACATGAGAATGTGTCTCAAAAAAAAAAAAAAGCACAGAAAAACAAACAGGCAAGGGCATGTTAGCACATGCCTGTAATTTCAGCACTTGGGAGGAGCAGGTGGGAGGGTCACTGCAAGTTTAAGGTCTGCCTGATCTATAGAGTGAGTTCTGGACCAGCCAGGTCTACATATCAAGACTGTTCTCAAAAATAAGAAAACAGAACATGATTCTAAAACAAAACAAGAAAATCAGAATAACTCTGCAAATGGCCTATGTGGGTGTTTGAGTAAATGTATTTTAATTTCATCTCTACTAAAACTGCTTTCTAAGGCTCATCTGAATCCTTGTTTTTTTCCTTCCAAGATTTCATCGATTTCTCTCCCTCTGCACTCATGTAGTATTAATGGGACCCTGTGCTGGAAGATATTTTCTGTTGTCCCTCTGCTTTAAGAGCAAGTTTATCAACTAGAAACTCCAATTATTTGTGTTCTCACCTTTCTATTTTGAGATCATTTTGTCCCAGGTCTTTTAGTCACCAGTGTCTGAGCTAAATCACTACTTTAAGGATACTTCCAAAAATGATGGATGATTCCGATTACTCTTGGGTTGGTGAGAATCTTGTCTGTTACTGTTGGACAAAGGAACTGATTACATAAACACAAAACATGTAAGGAGAAATTAAGGAAACAAGAATTACTGAAGTTAAAGGAGTGATGTTTGAAGATGAAACTCTGGTAATGTGTCTTAAGTTCATGAACACTTGATGTAATGAGATCACACCTTTGTTCTTTGTCTTACCTGAAGATAGAAGAACCATTAACAAACTGTAGCATCAGGGATTTGGGATCAAGACTCCTTCATTCACTTAAGAGACAGTGACTACTTACTTTGTTTATTGAACATTTTGGGCATTGTAGCAGGAGCAGGACTTACAAGAAATAAGACACAGTCTTTGCTACAGTGGGGCTTTGAGCTTAGTAAGGAAGACAGACACAGTAATTGAAAAATCCAATTCAGTTTGATTGGTAGCACGATGGAAATTTGCACAGGATACTCTGAAGCCCAGAGTTTAGGTCAGGGAAAAGATGTTATCAGGTTCAGAACTGGCAATTGGAGAGGGATTTGTGATCAAAGAAGGTCAAACTGGAAAGACCTGAAAGGGCTTGATGAATGACTACAGTGTTTTTAGATGGTGGAGAGAGTTAAAGAAGGATGTTTGAGTTGGGAATGTCTTCAAAAATGGAGGCACTGAAGAAAGAAATAAAGGAGTTAGGAAGAGGCAACATGTAATTCAACATTCATTCATCAAACATTTGCTGACCGCTTATTAGGTGCCAGGCACCAAAAAAGGTATTGATGTTGCAGTGATAAACACAGCTTAATCTCAGCCCTGGTGTACTGAGGAGAGACAGACAATTAAGGACACAGTTTTAAGACAGTGCAAGCATGAGAAGTTATGAGAACCTCAGAGGACAGTAGGAGAGACTTTGGGTAGTTTTTGGACCTCCTTATTGGAGAGTGGGGGCAAAGTGAGGGAATGAAGATGTTCTGGTTAAGAGAACAGCATGTGTTCAAACATCTTATGTTATAAGACTTGAAAGGGCAAGGATTCTAGAAGGAATTGAAATTCAAGTTTTTCCAGTGGCTGAGAAATCATGGCTAGAGGAGTAGATTTAATTGGCTTCAGAATGGAGGTATGACCATGAAAAAGCAAGCTGAGAGGGGGTCAAGGATTGACTCTCACAGTACACTCATGGTCAGCAATTATATATAGAGGAAGAACAGAAAAGGTGAAGGAGAAAGAAAAGATTGTAGCCAAAAGATTGGCAGTGGTGAGGGGCAATGGAGGTAGAATGGGATTCTGAGGCCTCTACGAGAGTGGAGTTGGCTTTTGCTCACTATTATGAGTGTTATCAAAATAAGTGCTATATTTAGATTTTTAGAAGGTCTAAGTAAAATTTACCTATTTAGGCTAAATATGTAATTCTGGTATGCATCCAAAGGGGAAGGGAAGCATGCAGAATGGTTCAAGTAACATTGCTGGTCATGATAGAAGTGGAAGTGTGAGTCTGTTCTCAGTGTTTGTAGAGACATCTGGATGAAAGTTGGGGGTGACAACGCATGTCACCTGGCTTGAGAGTCTGACCATTTTCTAACAAACCCTAAGTAGAGTTGGCCTGTGTGATACACATTTAGTACATCATCTGCATCTCATTGTAGGACATAGCTTGTGTCTATACAACAGCAAATAAATGTTGGGGGAAAGAATAAACTCTGGCATAAGGGTGTGGGCTTCAGTTTGTCGACCAGATGGTGTGTTCTGTTGTTGAAAGGGCATATGTAATTGATATATAAAGTGACAGACTGAAGCAAAAGCGAAGTAAGTATTTCTAAGATAAACACTTGGGGGGTGGGGAGAAGAAAAAGGTAGAACATGACCTGAAAAACATATTAAGATTCTGGCTTCTGGTTTTTGGAAGAGCAGGTAATGTTCATGTATGGATAGGATGAAATAAAAAGAAAAGAAAGAAAGAAAGAAAGAAAGAAAAAGAAAAGAAAAGAAAAAGGAAAGAGAAAAGGAAATATGCTGAAGAATGGGCATCATAATACTGACTCAGATATTTGTTTTGCTTGTGGAGACAGGTTCTCATGATGTTGGCTAAAACTCATGGATGATCTTCCTGCCTCAGCCTCTGGAGTTCTGTGATGATGGATTATTTTGTAAATTGGCTTTCTCCCACCACACTGAAGTTTGAACATAGGGCCTTATATATATATATATATATGTTAAGCAAGTGCTGTACCACTGAATTATGCACCTAGATCTCAGATGATGCTGATGCTGATGATTTTTGTCTGGTCCGTGTTCCTCATCTACTCCATGCTTCCTACTCTTTACCCTGGTCTCTATTCACATCCTTTTCTTGCTTTCCACAACTGAATTACATGACATGGGGATCCATGGAAGTTTCCTTCATCTTTAATAGCTTAACTTTGGGGTTGATTTTTTTCTTTCTTGCTCCCAACCCCTGCCACAAGGTTCAATTCCCATATCAAAACCCCAAAGTTCTGATGTTGCCTAGGTTTAGACAACATTCTTCCTGTATATTTTGGACATCTAGATAGAATACAGGCCTTTGATGGCAATAATAGATATTTTAACAGAACAAACACAAAATCTGGACCCTTTTCCAGGTCTTATGACTGTATCAGGTAAGTGTGTATAAGTGCACATATGTGTGTGACTACATATGCCTCCATGGAATGGAGCATGGCAAACGGAGAGTAGGGCCCTTTAATGAAGAGCTGGTTTTTTTTAACGTATGACTAAATTTATTGAGGGAGTCAATAAGAAATAATAATGTTACCTGAAGTAACCTGTGTCTAAGGAAGTGAGAATTTTTTTTAAAAAAGCAGTGATTATTTAGGTGAGTCAGAGAAGGCATTTTGAAAAATGGGATGCTGTCTGAAAGAAGAGTGGCCTGTGTCTGGCCTCCCGGGTAGAAAATCATGTTCTTTAGGAAAGGGAACTACAGAGCACAAAGAGGCCAAAGCTATACAACACAAATGAAATGGAATTAGGGTGAAAATGGAATCAGTGTAGAATGCCAATTTAGCTAACACAGGCCTCTTACAATCTCAATTATGGAAGCCAGCCAAATCTTCCCTTCTTCTTATGTTGTTTAGACACATGTACAATTTTGTGAGAGCTAGAATGTAGTCATTAGAAGGTGAAGAGTGTCTCAGAGTTTCATAAGCTAAAATGGCTTCTCACCCTCATAAAAAGGGAACTGTAGAAAGACTCGGAGGTAACCTCCTGCTGCAGGAAATGGGAACTTCATCCTGCTCTCTCTGCCAACCTCCTGTCTCTGTTTCCTCCCAGCAGATATCTCCATTCCAATCTCCCCTGCCACTTTGGCTTTCTTGATGTCATGGTTCAACTGTTTTGAGAAAGTTGTACTAACTGGGCTTGGACAGAGGGAACCTAGCCCAGTCATTAAATGGAATACATAGATAGGAGCAAAACAAAACGATTCTTCAAAACTGAATTACAATAACAAAGAGACATGTTTATTTTGACATGAAAAGATTTTGTGTCTGTGCACACACAAACACACATACAAATCAACTTCATTTACTCAGACATGCTATAGACAAGATCATTACATGGCCAAATCAATCCAAGTCATTCAAACCTAGAGTGTCCCAGAAATTTTAGTTCTGTATGATTTGTGAGTGCTGGGCATTTTGGAAATGATGAGGAGATAGACCGCATAATTGCTTCAGGTCACTGCTTCCCTTCGTGTATGTTCATTATTGAGAATCAATTCCAATTTGAAAGGAGGCTTTAATTCCTTACAAATAAATAGGAAGTAAGTAAATGTTCAATGTTTTCCCCCAAATTACGTCTCATAATGTAAGAAAACAGTGGCAAAAAGCCATCAACAGATGGTGTTTTCATTAGCCAAAGATTTATTTTTCAAAGCATTTTTCATATTAATGAAGCAAGGTTGAAATTAGAGTCATCTTGTCAGTTCTAGAACTGTGTTGTTAAAATGGACTGGCATTCTGCAAATTGCTAGGGGGCCAGAGCAAACTAACCATTTGCCATCATTTCGTAATGGTAACCCAAGGCCTGTAGTCTAACCAGACCCTAAATTATGTGTTCAGTCCTAATTTTTGTTTTCCGTAGCTTTATACAAGCCACAACTCTCAGTTCAGGGCCATAAATGAGGAGTGCACAGCAGGGATCTTAATCCTGCTCTGCAGTATGAATTATTTATGATATATCAATTTCAAGGCCAGCTTTACAACAGGTCTCATGTACTTGTTAAAAAAAAAAACAGCATTCTCCCAGTGGAATCACGTGGAAACACACTGCGGTGGGAAACACAGAATTTTAAATCATTTTTCTTCTCTGGGTTTATCAGTCAATGGACCATTTATCAAATAGGTCGATATAATGATTTTTGGTACTTGGGATTTCCATTGATCTGGGAATGTAGACTACTCTTCGGGAGGAAATTTTTGACTGACTGGCTTCATTAGTAATTTCCCCCTCTCTAATTTACACTAGACCCTTTGATCAAACTGAGATCTATTCTGTTTACTTTATGGTCGAACTTTTGGAGAGGAGTCTAGGCTTGCCACCTTCTGATGTACTCTAAGCCTGTATGCTTTAGTGTCTACTTCCAAAACCCTACCGAAACTCCTTTTACAAAGGTTACTTGTGACCTATGATTACCCAATCTAGCCCACCCCCCACCTTTAAAAAAATAACTTTTCACATTTCCTTTGGTCTTCCCATATTTGACAGTGATGAATCTTTTCCTGAAACATGTTTCTCCAGATTATCCTCTGAGTTTGGCCCATGCCTGCATTTGCAACTGCCTTGAATGTTACAGTATCTTCACAACCAGTGTCCCTGCCTCTCAGGCTTTCCTGTTTTGCTCTGTTCCCCATATTGCTGCTAGGTTAATATCCTAAATGTAGCCATGATTATGTCATTTCCTTGTTCAACAGCCCTTGGTAAACCCCAATACGAAAACAAATAGGTACAAAACCATTTGTACATTCAAGACTCTCAAAACAGGGCTTTTTTTCCCAGGTGGGTTCTCATTATGAAGCATTGGTTGGCCTGGAACTTGCTCTATAGCCCTGACTAGCCTGGAACACACAGGGATTTGCATGTCTTTGTTTCCCAAGTGCTTGGATTAACGATTTGTACAACCACACCCAGCAAAACATGGCTTTGATCTCCATTTTCATCCTTATTCCTTGTGTTCTAGTCAAACTAAACTCTTGATTGATCCCTGAATAGGAACAATGTTTGTTTTTTTTCTTGAGAAAAGGAGCTTACTATGTTGTTCAGTACAAAGTAACTAAACAACAGTTCAAACTCCTAGACTTAAGTCGTCTTCCTGCCCTAGCTTTCCCAGTAGCTGGGACTACCGGTGTGTGCCACCATTATTTTTATTTTTGCTCATCTCATTCATCGTGCCTGGAACATCCTGCCTTCCACCATCCCTGTCTGTTAAAATCTGTTAAATTCCTGCTTATCCTTCAAGAGCCGTTACTGCATCCTGAGCACATGAGATACTCATATGTTTTTGTTATGGTAAATCTCTGAACTGTCATTTTTTCTTTTTCTCTTTGACATCTATTCAGTTTAGTGATTATGCCTAATTCAGTGATTGCTGCCCTCCCCTTGTCCTTTTCCCCCACTCCTTTCTACTGAGAAAAAAGATCTAGATGATAGAAGAATTAAAGAAAGCTGAGAGAGATACCTCCAGAAATAAATGAAATAAAGCAGAGGTGGCATGGGTTACTTCCATGGAACTGAAGCTAGGGAAACCAAGAAAGATCTGTGTACTAGTGACTTTTCTGTTGCTATGATAAATACTGAGACCCAAACCAATGAATATAAGAAAGACTTTCTTTTGGTTTAAGGTTCCACAGGGATAAGAGTCCATCAATGCGGGGAACCATGGCACCAAGAGCAGGCATGAGGACAGGACTAGGAAGCTGCTATACCACTCCATCTGTTAGTAAGAAGCAAAGAGAATGAACTGAAAATGGAGCAAGGCTATGGATTTTCAAAGCCCACCCCCAATAATACACTTCTTCCAGCAAGGCTGCACCTCCTATAACCTTGATAAACAGTGCCAAAGTGTTCAAATACTCGAGTGTATGGAAAATATTTCACATTTCAACCATCATAGTAAGACATGAAGGGAGCCAGGCAGTGGTGGTGCACGCCTTTAATCCCATCACTCAGGAGGCAGAGGCAGGTGGGTCTCTCTGAGTTCAACGCCAGCCTGGGCTACAGAGTGAGTTCCAGGAAAGGCTCCAAAGCTACACAGAGAGACCCTGTCTCAAACCAACAACAACAACAACAACAACAAAACAAAGGCATGAAGGGAAACGAGTTAAGCTGGTCTTCAAAATTCCATTTGAGAACAATTGAAATCAGATTAACGAGTGTTGCTGTACATACATTTATATGAATATATCCTTTTTGACATATTCACAAAACAATGCCAAGGCTATTAAGGAGCCACAGCTACTTCCTAGACAGGAAAAGATCCAAGAACATGAGATCTCTCTCTTTGTCTACATCCCTTTACTCCTCAGTGTCCTTCCCATCCTCTCTTTCAATAGCATGAACTTTGAACAGCTATAATCATAGCAACCATGGAGACAGCAATGAAACAATGAGCATGACCAGGGAAAGAATACTACTAGAATAAGGATCAAGGAACTGGAGTATTATGTTTGGGACAGATTTGGTAGTAGTGAGATTGTGGATAAGAGAGTAGTATATACTGAGACCAGTTCTAGAGGGGAAGCAAAACTAAAATCTGGAGATAGAGAAGAATGAATGTCTATGATCAATATAGAGAGACGTAATATTTTATTTTTCACTGAAGGAATGGGAGAGAGTAACTTGTTCAACTGGAAATATGTTAGAGTTCTAAGTACTGGTACAACTATGTTACATTCAAAATATCTGCAAAGTGATTTTCATGTGAACTTAAAAGCTGTGTACCAGTAAGTGATGGTAAATAGTAGACATTTTCCAGATAGAATCAGGCTTTGTGTTTGAAACTCTTTGTGTCCATGGAAGGAAAATTGTGCAGTGTAAAGTTTGATTTAGGTGACTATTACATTCAAGGTACAATATATTTTTTATGAAGAGGCCTACTAATAAGTATATAATGTTATAAATAAAAATGCAAATCATTGTAGAATATTGACTCAAAACTGTGGATTAATTAGAAATCCAGGTTTCAGTCCTAGCTTTTGCTACATATTTGTTTCATAGCTACAAAACACTTTACCCTCACTCTGTCACTCACTTCCTCATCATTAAAATGCTAGCATATCCTTCTTTGTGAAGTTTTTATAGTTCTGATACATATGAAATTGTCTGGCAAGAAGCATTCATTCAATAAATTATGGGGCTGGGGAAACAATTCAGTTGGTAAGCTTCTTGCTGTGCAAGCATGAAGACTCGAGTTTGATCCTCAGTAAAACTGAGTGTGGTGGTGTGGACTTGTATCTCCAGTGCTGGGAAGGCAGAGACAGGCAGATTTCTGGGGCTCACTGGCTAGCCAGCCTAGCCCAATTGGTGAGCACCAGGAAAATGGGTATCCTTTTTTAAAATGCAAGGTGGAGGCTCCTGATAAACAAAATTGAAAGTTGTCTTGTAGTTTCCACAAGTGTGTACACACATATGTATATGCACTTGCATACATGTGCACCCACACAAGCATGCACCTACACACATACAAATTATAGTTTTCTTAGTCTACTTAAGCATAAAAAATTAACACCTTATTTCTCTTGTGTTGCTGGACTTGATTTTAGAGCAAAAGGAGAGGACTAGGAAATGATTTGAAAAGTTAAAGATAATATAAAATTATAAAAAGTTTACATTGCCTTAATGTCAGTAAATTCCCTCACTAGCCTGCAAAGTCATGGATGTTACCTCTTCCCCAATTGGGCAGACTTACAATTCTTGGTCTGTAGCAGACATGGTAAATCTGTGAAATATGAATCTACTGAGCTGGTGGTGTGACTCAGTAGTACAGCACTTGCTTAGCATGTGTGAGGCCCCTGGTTCTGTATCCATGGAGGAGCATATACCTACAATCCTGGGACTTTGTGGGCTGAGGCAGGAGGATCGCTTTAAGTGTGAAGCCAATATGGGGTATAGAGTGAGGCTCTGTCTCACCTTTGTGACACCCCCCACACACAAAAGAGGGAGAAAGCTCTGTCTTTTGACTAATCGATTTCCATATTACATTGATTCTCAAGTTCATTTTTCTTTTTTCCCCCTTTCTCCTGTTTCCCACTGGCCTCATACCTTCTGTGATGGCAGCAAACTCTGGAGATGAACCTCACCAACCTGGTTAAACGCAACAGCGAACTAGAAAATCAAATGGCCAAACTAATACAGATCTGCCAGCAGGTTGAGGTATGTAACAGTAATATTTGCAATTCTTTTATTGGATCTAAATTAGATGATCTTTGGAGGGACTTTGATTTTGCCAGACTGTAGCACAGCCATTTGGGATGAAGAACTGAGTGGTAGTGTAGATGATCTCATGCCTTTAGGAATTTTGTTCTAATAAAGGTCACAGATATGGATGGTTTTTCAAATTAGTTAAATGAGATGTGGGTAACAACTGATGGAGGGGAACTCCCTTCTTTTCAAACAGTCGGTGGTATGAGAGTCATATAGGAAGTGATCCTTCATCAAAATGGATGTTATCACTTGTAAAGTCATTGCTGGACAATTTGGGAATCATGAATCCTCAGGGCGGGGTGATGTTTATTCAGTATAAGCGTTCTTTCTGATCATCACTGCTTCCTCCCTTCCTAGCTTATTCTCCCTTCATCCCACAGCCCTGGTCCTAGCTATACCCTCACTCATCATCTTCTCACTTAGTTTTGATTCCCTCTAACTAGGCTTTTTGTAATCAACAAATAATAAATATGATTAAATTGTCTGTGAATTATGAATTGCTGCACAAGTATAAAAATATTACCAACATTGAATGTTAAAGGAGCATAGAAGGGGAGGTCAGTGGTCCTTGGCAGGACAGAATAAAAGAAAGGTGTTATTCTTTCCTCTTTCTCTTAAAAGCATGTATAAAACTCCATATATATCATTTTGTTTTGTGTGTGTTTATGGAATAACTGATAATAATACTTAAAGTCTAAATACAGACCAGTAAAATATAGGATTTCTCATGGGCAGTGATTGGGTAATTTTTTTTTCTGATTCTATATAGAGTCCTATAATCCACTCTTAATCTTACTTGGATGACAGATAAGTATAAGAGATCAAGTTTGTTTTGTTTTAAATGATGAAATAATTTTATCATGATCCCGGTTTGGGGTTTCTGTTTAAGACTGAAGAATATCTCCTAAGGCAATGAATCCTTATGCATAAGTAGTTCCACATTCCCAACTGATTGGTCTTCTTAAAGTTTTCGGTTTCCTCTACTACAGTGAACATATTAAATGATGAACATCTGCTAGTAAGGTAATCCCTGCTGGGCACTGATCTATATAGAGTCCATGGGTACTGGTTAAACTCACAGGTGAAACTGCAGAATGGGATACTGTGGGTATAGAGAGAAGCATAAAGAACGAAAAGGAGCAGTGGAGTGTTGGAAAACTGGATTCCAGACTTCCCTCTTCTATGCACTAACTGCTAACATGAGGCTGAGTCGGTTCGGACCTCTGCTTCAGTGTTCTTACCTGTAAAATGTGTCGACGAACTGACACCGTGCTTTTGGTTGCCTTTTCCGATTTCACAAGTCATAGCTTTGTCAATGGTTACTTTCTTTATGTTGTTCTTTTCCTCTACTATCTCATTCTTTCCAAGAAGGAAGAATCAAAGTAGAAAATTATTATTTCTGAGTAGTTTTCAACCAATCAAAATCCCTCTGTGTTTCATTTTATCAAAGCTTCTGATTATGCCGTCAGATTATAGTGTAAGAAATCTATAGTGTTGAGGGGACAAGAGAGTATTGTAAGCAGAAAATTGGATATGAGATCCCTCAGTTTAGAATTTGCATGATTAACAGGGGAGTAACAGATAAGAGCGAATAAAATAGGATTAAAAATAAAACTATTCTTGTATTCATTCTAGTCAAATGCCTACAAAGTATAGAGAAAATAATAGGGAAAATAAGCAAAGTTGCAGTTTATCCCATTGCTCTTTCATGTTAGAACCTCTCTAAAATCTCTTTTCTTGATACCTGGGAAATTTATCATTCTGGCCAGCCTCACCTAAGTATAGCATTCTTCCAGCCTTTCACAGGCCATTCTGGAAAACAGTTCTTTTTATTATTTGCTCTGCTCTTTTGAAGTGGTATCAGCAGGCTTCATAAAATAATCCATCATTGTGTTAGTAGGGGATGATGCACTCTGGCCTTTGGATAACAGGTGATTTTTCTTTCTTTGGGTGCTGGGGCAAATGCTAGGCAAGTCTTATATCATGGAGCAACATCACAGCCCAAGAAGTAAGAGTCAGAAAGGAGCTTTCTGAAGTTAGCATTCAGAAGTTAACCCATACCATAAGTAAATGGTGCTAGCACTGCCATGTGTAAGTAAAGTAAGAGAGAATGCCACGGTGATCCAGCAAAGCAGCTATTTAAATAGCACCCTTAGGGATGCTTGTTAAATCCCTTTATGTGAGCTACTGTCTGCTCTGGCCACACAAAAGATCAGCTTTTGCTACTCCCTTTTTATGTATGGCATCATGCTAGGTACAGGAAAATAGCTTAGGCATACTATCTATACACACAGTGGCTTACACACTGAAAAATCCACTCTGATGTGGTTACACCTGTACAGGGGCTATAGATGATGGAATAAAAACACTAGCTGGGATCCAACAAAGAACAGTGAGACAATACAATAGTGTTCAACATGAGTCTATCGTTTAGGAGTTAATGATGTCTAGTCTGTCCTGAATGAAGTTGGGGGGAGTGGTAAGGAGGTGACAGTGAATCTGGCAGGAGTTAGGGGAAAGGTTTGCAGGTGAATGTGATTAAAATACATTGTATAAAATTCTCAAAGAATTCATAATTTTTTAAAGAGCCTGTCCTGGACAGGGCCCCTCCAGGATGGTTTATGGTAGTCCATGGCTTTTCTTTATGACATCATCCCTTCTGAAAGCTTAGAGGTATACCCTTACCTTCCCCTTTAATAATAGGGTGCATCCAGACTACCTATTATACTCATTCAACACAGAGCCTGTATGTCCAAAAGGCTTCAGGATAAGCCCCAGGAAGGGACTTGAGATTTTTAAAAATACTTGTAAGTACTTTATACAGTGAAATGAATAGTAAGATAATGCTAATTATGAGAGCCAGACACTGAATGGTGTCTGGATTCCCCTCCCCCCCATTTTATCTCTTCTAGATTTGTCTGTAGAGAATGACTACTATATTCACAGTGTAATTCAAGCACTTCACATTGGGTGGTAGTGGAAGATGCCAGCTACAACAATTTGGCAAGAACAGGAATAGGTTCTATCCCTGCCGAATCTGTTCCCCTTCCTTATTGTCTGAGAGTGTTTTTGTCACAGATTGACTTTTCATAAAGAGTCCATAAATACTGCCTTCCCATTCTAGTTTCCCTCTATTCCCTATTCTTCTCAGAAAACAAACAAAGCTGGACTCTTCCTATTATTACAGAGACAGAGATTAACATCACCACAGATTTATTAACTGAATTGTATGTAGCTTATGCTTGAGGCTCAGCTGTCAGAATCCCCAAAATAGGTGGTTGAAAATACTTTCATTTAGGGCTGGAGAACACGGGAAAGGGGTAGGTAGATACAGGCCCATAGCTCTCCTTTAATCTGGTTAAGGAAGGGCATGCTTTGACCTTGATACTCTGGCTACTTGAACTCTATATTTAGTTCTTTGTCCTGGCTCATCAAGCATCCTTTGTTTATTTTTCCAAAGGAAATCTCTGTATAACGCATAGCTAAGGGAAAATGTATACCAACAGATGGTTGCTTCCTTTTGACTTCCAAGACGCCACAGTTTTGTGAATAATAGACATTCCTGAAAATTTGCCAGGGTAGAAAAATAGTTAACTACGTAGTACTCAGTGCGTCAACAGTGTTTCTTGAGCACGCACTATGTACTCAGTGTGCTGAAAGGTTTAGGGAATTCAAAAGAAACACGTGGCTGATGATCCCCAGGAACTTACAGTCTGGCTAGGGAAAGCACAGCCTGTAGCAAGAAAAGAAGAGCAGCATGTATCCGAAGAAGTACAAAGGAAGGTAGCACATTCCATCTCCCTTTGTTTACTTTTGTTCTGAGCTTTTAGACCCTGAGCACATTAAACAAACAAACAAACAAACAAATAGCACTTTCCTGAATATTTTGTGTGCTGCTTTCTTTTACTCCTCTCCCAAAGTGCCATAATACAAGGGCTAATCCACCTTGGAGGCTCTGTGAGCAAGTTGATATCATCTGGCTTCTCTCAAGCCTTTCATGGGGCTGGGCAGCACTGCAGTGTCCAGACAAGAAAGAGACAAAGAAAATGGAAAGAAAGCCTTTGGGTGCGCTGGGGGGTTGCTTCCTTTGCATTGAGGAATTTAAGCTTTATGTCTCTTAACAGTTTGTAGTTCCAATTGCTTTTGGAAATCTTTCTCTTAGGTCTTGAAAGTTTAGGTGCCTTTATATTCTTCATCTCTGTTCCTGTCACTTGGGGACTTGGTTTAGGGTGGGCATGAGTGTGTTTAACAGGAGCCTAACCATTTCTCTGAGTGGAAAGAAAAATGGATATTTTAAAGGAAATTATTTTTTAAAAGCACTTCTATCATGATTTCAGCTGTGATCCTTAAATACATAAGATGGTTGAGCTAGAATTAAGAATAGAACCTAAACCATTTGAACACACACACTGAGGACATAATAAAAATGAATGAGTAATTACAGTGAAGTGAGTCCAATCAGGGGAATTTTTTTAATGAGAAAATGCATTTTAGCTAAATGCTTAAGGAGGAAAAATTACTCTCTGGAGAGGTAGGCAACAGAGCTATTAATGAAGGTGCAAATGTCAGCTTGTGGTGGGGAGTAGTACCCCGTGCTCTTGGTGTATAACAATAAATAGAAAATGGTCCCTGCCTCTAAGGAATGTGCAGATTGGCTGAAAACCTGTCAGACAAAGTGGCAAATCAAATGTGAAGGAACCCTTGTTGTAATGAACACAAATGCATGATGACAGGCTGGCACAAAGGAAGAAACATCCAGATGTGCTCAGGGGACTTAGAAAAGAATGCAGAATGGAAATGAAAGTGGATTTATCTCGAAAGTGAATAAACTTTTGCCAACAAAAATGAGATAAATGAAGGGGCTGCATGCAGGAATATAAAGAGGAGACTGGAAGAAAGTTGATTCCACCAAATCTAAGATTTGAGAACCATTGTAAGAAGCAAGTCTGGAGAAATAGCTTAGACCCATAAAACGATGGGCTTTGTATGCCATAGGCAGATATAGTCTAAACTTTATTCTAAGGAATATAAGGATCTATGGGATGATTTTAAGCAGATGACTAGATTGATAAAGTCTGTGCTTAGAAAAATAGTCAAGACTGTGAGATGGTAAATGGAGCAGGAGTCATGGGTCACAGTAGAAGAAAAAAAGACTACTTAGATTTTTACTGATACAGGGAAAGTCTGTCACCATCTACCTTGAATCTGGAGATCTCATTTGATACAGGGAAGGATGAAGTACCTTCTGGAGGTAGTGACAGTAAGGTTAGGGAAGAAGAGAAAAAATCAAAACATTTCTAGAAGGTAGAGTTAATATTACTTGGTGATGCTATGGCTGACTGTGTGTAAGAGAGTATTAGGATAATCCACAGATTTATTTCTTCCTTGACTGAATGAATGAATACGTCTATTGCTTTTAACTATATGAGGAAATCCAGAATGAGTTCTTCTTAGACATTGGTGGTTTGGTGTGCTTGGATTAGAAAGTAAGATAGCAAATGCCTGGTAGGCAGCTGCTGGCTGAATATGGATGTCAGGAGAGAGGAGGAAAGCCATCAGAAATAGAGACTCAAAGTGCCAAAGAAAAAGAAGCCTTCACGATGTGGAAGATTTGAAAGAGTCCACTGCTACAAAGACATCAAAGAAGATACTACTGGCCTTTGAGGAAAAAGGGTATGTACAAAGAAGATGGAAGATAGATTTAGAGAGGTCAAGGAGAGAGCAAATTATAAGGAAATCCAAGATGTAAGAAGTTTGATCATGACCATGAAGGAAGAAATGGGCAGGTAGTTATTATCTTTTTGACATGCAGAGCAGTTGGACACATACACAAATGCAATCTTCTAGCTATTTTCATTCTTTCTCTGTGTAATAACAATAGGAATCACTAGATCTATTGCCTCCAACCATACATGTTCCACTTCCCTTCCTGATGACATCCAGCCACCCTTCCACACAGGACTGTCTTGCCAGGCTCCAAGCCTTGATGTTGACAGCTTGCTTCTAGAAATGGTTGTGTAGGTTCTGAATTTCAGTATTCTATGGTAGCTTTGGAGCTGAATAATCTGTAGTTGCACTAGCAGCATAATGTTAGGACAGATAGCTTTTCTTAGCCATAGTTTCATCATCTACACAGTTTGTACTGATACCTTGAAAGGTAGGGTAATTCATGTAAAGCACCTGTGACTGTGCCTAGTATAAGGCCAAAGCTCCATAATGGATAGTAGAAGGAAGGGGAAGAGACAGAGAGGTGGAGCAGGGAGAGAAGTAGGTAGGAGCCGTTGTCAACAGTAGTAATCACCTTAGGGTTCCACACTTAGTGCTAGAGAGTCCTCTCCTTGGCCTTAGGACTTGCAGAATTATTTATCACTATCCATGAGGCACAGGAGAAGATCAGTCATTCCAAAATGCTTGTAATCAGTTTCAAGATCAGCAAATGTATGCCAGAGCTTCCCTTGGAAGGACACAGTGGTGATAAAATTGTAACACCTAAAACCTGGATGTCTCAGACCCATGGCTCTTTTAATAAACTGCAAGTAACTTTTGCAAATGTGACAAACTAACATTTTGTGTTCAGTGAGCTTTCCCCCCCACTTTTATATGGTAGGTCAAAGTTCACTGCCATTCTACCAGAATAACGAAAGGATTCTTTCCATTGATACTTAAGTAAATGTGTCTATTACTCTGTCCAAATTCCTCTAGATTACTGCCTCTAAGGAAAGGCATAAGAAAAGTTGGAGAGAAGAACACATGCCTTCAGCTTGAGTAGTTTATAAAGACAGGGAGTTCTTTGGGATTTAGTGTTTGTTCAAGAAAATGTTCAGTGAGCATTTTTATAAAAGGTGGAAGAGCAAGAAAAGCATACTTGATCGCTCCCAAGAAGGACTTAGGGATACCAGTGCCTTGTGAGAATGAAATACCCATTTTGAAACCACTGTGGAATTATAGGTGGAGAAAAGTTTCCACGAACAATGGAAAATAAGTGCATACTGACCTAGTCGGTCTATTCAGCAGTGACTAATTCAGAGTATTACATTCAATCTTATTAAGTATATAGCAATTGACATTTAATATAGATGGAGAATCTAAATCTATTGTGCAATCTGAAGTGTGGGCACAACCTATTTTTATACTACAAAAGAAAACACTTTATAATTTTTCAGGCACATAATGCATTCAATCCTTCTTCAAAACTACTTTGTGACAAAATCTGATATATTGAAGTAAAATAACATTTTGAGCATGTTAACTGTTGCAGTGGGGATATTTAGAGGGTATAGATACATAATGAGGTTTAAGGATAAAATGAATTCAGACTAATATTATTCCCCCACTCCCTTATCTTTAGGACAAGTAAGATTTCAAGTGTGGTCACGTCTTCTTAGCCAAGATGGTCCATATAAGCATACATTCTCATTCTGTTCTAATATACTTCTTCAACATGACAAGCCTCATATTGTAGCCCCATTGCCCATTTGCTTACCATCCTTCTCAGTATCACAATCCCAGAATTCACTAAATGACTAGAACATTTGCCTAATTTTGACCCTTCCTGCTTGCTTAACTTTTCAGTTTGTCCCATTCTTTATTTTCTCTTAGAACAGTGGCAATTTAGCTAAACATTTATTGAACTTGGATTGTACCCTTGAATACCTCCAGCACTTCTCTTACCTCCAGTTTCTCTTACATCATCTCAACCAAAAGGGAAAAATTACTTTAGCCTAAAATGAAAATAACCATTATGACAACCACCATGAACATACAGCCATTGAGACATCCTTTTTTAGCTGTCTTGAGAGAGAAGTCCAGCAGCATGGTATGCTTAGCAGGGATTGGGAGGAGAATCATGTTTGGGTAATTTATTCTTGGCATTGTGCTAGAGGAATTCTTGTTTGCATTCTCAGTGTTTGAGACAACCTTATGATAGAGTAGGTAATATCCCCACTTTCAAGCAATGAATCCAAGGGTCAGAGGAATGAGATGCCCTACTCAAGGTCACATGTCCGGTAAACTGAGATGCAGTTCTAAATCTCTGGCTCTGAAGCTCCTGTTTTTTGCACTGCACCGTGCAGCTTAGAAAGCCTATTTATTCACTGGCCATTGATTTGTATAAGGAGACAACCCTGGAAAGCCCACTTTTTCCCCACTAAATCTCTGAATCTCTAGAAGAATAGATGGTCTGTTTGGGGACTTGGCATTCCTTAACCTAAGCCTCACAGGCACATATTCTTGCCTTTGGCCAATCTTTGGCAGCCCAGGTTAGGCCCCCATATCCTGTGAGGTTGTACTGGGGGAGAAGGAGTGGGAGAATAAAGAAGACCTCATGATCAAACTCTTATTGCTCAGATTGTTTTGGGACCATGTACTTACTGAAAATAAGGTAGTCAGCTCTAGGTATCAGCACTATCCAACCTATAGTCAGGCAGTTTACTATGGGAACCGGGTTTGCTTGCTGAAATTGCCTGACACTGTCCTTCTTCTAAAGGCTAGGCATCAGGACAGCACAGAGTAAAAGGAGTATCTTTGAGACACAAGTTTTCTAAACAGTTTCAAAGAATTTGGCAGTAAAGAGATGTTGCCTCAAGTATACTTAATATTATCACGATGAAAACAGACACTAAAAATAAACACATTACCAGTGAAAGTATTTCATTAGATTTCCTCTGCAAAAATGAATGCATTTTTGGTGTGTGTCAGTGGTGAACTTTTGTTATTTGATAATTGAGAAGTGCATGTACACTCAGGACGTTAGCTACTTACTTCTTCAGCACAGAAAGGCAACCCTACATCTCAGCCCATATGACAGTTGAACAGTATTTGGGCATGCTGTCTCTGTCCTGGTCATCTCTCTAAAAGCATATATCTTAGTACCCTTGCTTTGTGCAAAACGTCTGTTTACTTTATAGATGGCTGCCTGGGTGTTCATCTTTGTGCTTGTAGAGGAACAAGGGGTGTGTATATTGAGATGTTTGTGTTTAAACTGGGTTGTGGGTGTTGCTTTGTCCCCTGGATTTTCTTTCCCTGTAAAGGGTTCTTTCGATTCAATGTTTCAGTTCCTTGGTGTTTTCTCCATAAAACCTGGAACAACAACAGAGAATTTGGCAATCTGTGTACAAGTGATCATGCATTAGCATCGGGCAGCAGGCATCTGAATGTCCAAAGATGTCTTAGTAGTAAGATCTCAGGACCAGGGAGAATCTTTGGACAGAAAGTGACAAGACTAGGCAGAAAGGATGACAATGGTCAATGGAGAGAAGCAATGTGTAAAGGAAGAGGAAACAAAGCAAGGCATTCATTTATTTTCTACTGATTCTACTACAAAGTGCTTGCCAAGTTCCTGGGGGGTGTTCTAGCAGCTGAAGAGCCCTGATTCTTTAAGCCCTCTGGGGGCTCTTCTGGGTTTCTGATTGCTGCCTGGTCACCAGCCAAGAGCTCCAACCCAATTCAGGAGGATTCCATTGGCTTTCTAATGGAATGGAACTTACGTTGTTTTTGATAGCCTAGATGGGATGCTGATATTTAAGAAGCAAACATCTGATATCACAGATGAGTAGGCAAATTGCATACTGTGTGTTTGCCAGAGAATAGAATTAAGCACCTTCATGATTTTACACTCCATTTCTGTCAAAAACAGAATATTGGCAGCAAAGCATCTGAAAAGAGCCCACTGACTTACAGTGAGTATTGCCAAGTTCCATGCTAACCTAGTGACACATTAGGCTGGAAGGTCAAAACAAATGATGCTCTCGGAGGATGGGGATGGAGGTGGTGTTGATCGTTTTGTGATTTTTTTTTTTTAAGACAGGGTCTCACTATATAACTCAGGTTATCCTGGAACTTACACTGTAGCTCAGGCTGGCCTCAATTTCTGAGCAATCCTTCTGTCTTTCGCCTTCTAAGTGCTGGAGTCACAAGTTTGAGCCACCACTTTATGTTTTGTACTTAAAATGAACTCCTCCAGGGAGACAGTAAAGCTTCAACCACTTTTTCCCTCTGTGCACTTTTATCAAAAAGCATTCATTAAACTCCATTGTGTGTTTAGCTTTGTGCTAAGTGCTATTGGGGATTGTAACAGGTGTCTTAAGTCACAATGCTCATCTTTAAAGACATTATAGTCCAATTAGCAGAGCCTATGATATAAAACAGCAGCAAGCACTAAAAATAGGAGTCCATGACAGCAGGATTGAGAAAGGCTAACATACCATCAACAATAGATAACACTTATTAATATTTCATATGCACCAGGTAGTGTGCTAACTACTTTACATGTATTATTTCACTTAATCCTCTCAAATACCTTGGAGATAGGCACTTTTATTATCCTTAGTTTTCATTTGAGACAATTCAGCTGAGATAAGGGACTTGCTCAAGGAGTACAATAAAAGATGGGACATGGAGGGACCTGGTCACAAAGGATTGCATAATAATATTAAGAAGTTTAGAATTTACCCTAAGGTCAGAGAGAAGCCAACTAATATTTAGCATGAAACTATTTAAAGCATGGAATTAATGTGTGTATGTTAGGGGGGGTGATTAAATTACTCTGTGTGACTGCTGGATTAATAATTCTCCAGGAGAACTAGGGATATATCTTAGTGATGGACTGCTTGCTTAGCATTCATAATACCATGAATTCAACCCTAGTTTTGGGTCGGGGGAGAAGGTACCATGAAGATAAAAAACTGGAGCAGACTAGTTAGGGAATGCTGTGCTTGGTACAGGATGCCCTCAGTACACATTTCTTGGATGGGTAGATTAATTTAACAAAGATGCTTTGTTAGATTTAGTGGGGTAATAATTAGAAAGGACAGAGGAAGGAATGAATTGGAGTTATACTTAGCAAGTGAAATACATGGAATGTCATGATTCATTGGATGTACAGACAAGAAAAAAGAGACAGTTCAGAACAATGAATGCCAGTGTTTCTGAGGAGTTAATCATGTGGCACTGCATTCACATTAGGGAAGATTTAGATTTAATGGGAAGGAGATGAATTCAACTTTGGAAACACAGTTTGTAGTGCCCATTTTTAGTTAAACAAAAAAATTTCAGTAAGTAATTAAGTATATGGGTTCAGATTTTAGGAGAGGTTTGGGATGGAAATATAGATAAGACAAAATAAGGATCTTTTTCAATGTAATAGACTTGTTCTCCAATTGGATTTGCTGGGCTGAAGATGGGTCAGTAGTTAAGAGCACTTGTGCTTGCAGAGGACGAGAGTTCAATTCCCAGCCACCATATTGTGGGGTTCAGAACTACCTATAACTCCAACTCCAAGGCATCCTATGCCCTCTTCTGGCTTCCGTGAATATCTACATGCACACGCATGCACACATAAACCTATTTTTTAAAAAAAAATTTTTAATTGGGAGTATATTTTTTTCCTTTTTTAAATTTTTTGTATTTGTGTTTTAATTTTACACATCAGCCATGGGTTCTCCTGTCCTCCCCACTTCCGCCCCTGCCCCCACCTTCCCCCCAGCCCCTCCCCTCCATTCCCATCTCCTCCAGGGCCAAGACTCCCCTGGGGATTCATTTAAACCTGGTGGATTCAGTACAGGCAGGTCCAGTCCCCTCCTTCCAGGCTGAGCAAAGTGTCCCTGTGTAAGCCCAAGGTTCCAAACAGCCAGCTCATGCACTAAGGACAGGTTCTGGTCCCACAGCCTGGGTGCCTCCCAAACAGATCAAGCTATTCAATTGTCTCACTTATCCAGAGGGCCTGATCCAGCTGGGGGCTCCACAGCTTTTGGTTCACAATTCATGTGCTTCCATTCGTCTGGCTATTTGTCCCTGTGCTTTTCCAGTCTTGATCTCAACAATTCACACTCTTACAGTCCCTCCTCTTTCTCGACAATTGGACACCTGGAGCTCCACCTGGGGTCTGGCTGAGGATCTCTGCATCCACTTCCATCACTTATTGGATGAGAGTTCCAGCACGACCATTAGGGTATTTGGCCATCTGATTAGAGAGGCAAAAATCTTTTAAAAATTGGATTGTGCTAATGGTTGCATAAGTCTTTAAACAATCCAAAGCCATTGGATTGTTGACATAAAATGTATTGATTGTGTGGGATGTAATTTATATCTCAATAAAAATAGGCAAGAAACTAGCAATTGAAGCCTTAGAAATAGATGAGATCAGGCTGGGCATGGTGATATGCACTTGCAATCCCAGACACTTAAGAGACTTGTGGGAAGATTGAAAGCTCGAGGCTAGCCTGAGTTATTTAGTGAGACATTGTCTCAAAATAAAGTAAAAAAAAAAAAAAAGGTGTAGCTCTGTGGTAGATTGCTTGCCTCATATGTGAAAACCCTAGATAAATCCTTAAAACAGGAGAGATAAAAAGAAAAACCAACCACCCATACCAAAAATCTCAACCATGAAAACACCAAAAATCGAGTCTGCAAGAATGCCAGCATTCTAAGAATACTGGCATTTAAGATGTGTGTGAAGGAGCTGGAATGTTAGGAAGAAAACTGAGATTAGTGTCATGGAAGCTGAGGGAAGACAGACCTAGAAGAAGTAAATGGTTGTTCAGCGTTTGAGATGATATGAAAACAAGTCTCTTTAAATGCCAGTGGAAATTAACCAATTGTCAGAGAGAGATTGAATGGCAGGAACAGGGAAGAGTATCAACTACGTAAGTGAGGAGCACCAAAAGAGGAGAAAATGAGATCCAGAGCACAGCAAGAGGGTGAGCTTTCTAGAGAGACATACCCCTTTCCTTTCTCTAAAGGGCAGAAGAAGGGAAAATGGTTGACAAGGGATGCTTCTTGGGTGTTTTGTGATATAATTTTTATTTTTTTCTGTGAAGTAGGAGTGCTATGATTTTGCTGCAAGTGAACATGAAGGTGCTGAGACTTGAGGTTTGAAGACTGGACTGCTGTGCTTATAGCTGGGCACCACAAAATTAAAGGGGAGTTAGTCTCTTCATAGGCCACACATGCACAAGACCATAGTAATGAATAATGTTTTCCAGGGGGGGGCACTGATTAGATAAGAAGAGTTTAGGAGCTTGTGGAATTCTCTATACAACTAAATCTCTCTCTCTCTCTCTCTCTCTCTCTCTCTCTCTCTCTCTGTCTCTCCTCTTCCCTTCCATCACTATGTGAGATAGGGCCCTCATGTAGTTGGATTGTATGAAGCCAAGGATGACCTTAACTTCTGCTTCTGCCTCCCAAGTGCTGGGAGTACAGGTGTGTGCACATCCAGTTTAAATGGTGGTAGGGCTAAAACCCAGGACCTTGTGCAAGCTACGCAAGCACACTACCAACTAAGCTACATACTCAGCCCTTCCATAAAACTTTCTTGCCACATTTGAAATGATTTTACTTTTTATAGTTAAGACATTAATACACCTGACATTATTTTAGGATATATGAGGTCTTGAAATTTACTACCAGGGAGATAGATAGTGTGTAAAGGCCATTTGTTAAAATATAAAAAGTCCTTTTCTCATTAAATGGGTGTGTTGCCTTAGTCATATATTGAGTCTTCATATGGACTTAATTCTAATTCTATACTGTTTTCTGTCCCATTGATTTAATTTTCTACTCATCTGCCAATGCTTTATTATTTTAATTATAGTGGTTTTAACAATTGGACAGGGCATGATGACACACACCTATAATCTTTTACTTGGGAGGCTGAGGCAGGATCATCATGACTACACCACCAGTCTAGGCTACATAATTCAGGCCAGCCAGCCCTATATAGGGAAAGCTTGTCACAAAACAAACCAGAACAAAACAAAACATATTTAGCATCCGGTGTCTGTTTTCCATTGTTTTCTTATTGTTTTAGATACTTGTTTTTTAATATGAATTTTAAAATACTCTTATCCAGTTATAAATCATACTCAGTTTAGGTTGTAATTATATCTTATTACAATTACATATTAATTTTTGGAAGAAATATATTTTTATGATGTGAGGTTTTTCATCAAGAAACCTGATAATAGTACATCTCTATATTTTTTAGTTGTTATTTTTGAAATCATTTCTTTAATATTTTTTTCCAAATAGATACTGTCCCCCTTTGTTAAATCGAATCCTAGGTGTTTTATAGACCTGTTGGAAATGTGTTACTTTTTCATTTTCACTTTTAAAAAGCATGTGGAGAAAAGCTTTCAATTTTATGTGTTTTCTTGCTGTACTGATAATTTTAGATCTATAGTAAAGTGGTCTCTTGGACTACCCAAGATGCTTTTATCTTCTTTACAAAAATACACCAATTACTTCATTTTCTTTTACCTCAACCAAACATCAAGAGCTATGATGTCAGATATTCTCACTTTGTCTGTGATTTTACTGGGAAGGGCATGTCACCATCTAGTATGATGTTGGTGATTTGAGCATCTTCAAGCAACTTTTTTGTTTTTTGAAATTTAGAGTTTTCATTTGTTTTGACTACTGAATTGTTTTTTAATCTTAGAATGTGTTACTATAATTCCATATGTTGGTAAATTTTCTAATGTTAAGTCATCCTTTTTTTTCTAAAATGATACTTTATTTCTTTGTTGCCATGTAAAATTAATTTTTAAATGCAGTTAGAATTTTAAATATATTCAGAAGTGAAATAAATCTATAGTCTTATTATTTCTGATTATCTTTTTTGGCTTTGAGTACTGTGATATTATACTAGATTCACCAGATTCATTTGAGATCTTTTTATCTTTATCTGTGGTTTTAAATGAATACAATGATATGGGACTAATCTGTTCTTTCAAGAGACTCCAACTGTGTGAACCTGGAGCCTTTTAAGATCTTCAAGTAACTTTCCAATTTCAAGTAAAGTTGTTAGTCTCTTAATATTTTTCACTCCTAAATATCTAAAATTAGATAGTATTTCAATAATTTTTCAACTATGTGTCATAAGTTTGTATGTAATATTTCTTTGTAATTACTTTAGTATCTATCCAGTAGTGTGTTGAAACTGGCTGCCAGTTCCATGCCATTCCTTTGCATTTGGGGCTTAGTGGCTACACACTGGTGCTTAAAGTCCACCATAGTGGAAATTTTATACTATAAAAACAAGTAAGTGCTGCAAATTGTGACCAATTGTTGTATCTTTACCAGCCCATTATTTATTGTCTATAGTTATGGGCATCTCTCCCTTTCTGTTGTTACTATTGCAGTTTTTTTTTTGTGTGTATGTATGTATGTATGTATGTATGTATGTATGTATTTTTGAGACAAGATCTCACTATGTAGCAGAAGTTATCCTTGTATTCTCTGTGTAGACCAGGCTGGCTTTGAACTCAGAGATTTACTTTCCTCTGTCTCTGGAGTGCTGTGATTCTTTTATTATTTTCCTTTTTCATTTCTAAAAGTGAATTTCCTCTCTTTATTTACTTTGATTTCCTTTTCCATTTTTTTTAGTTAAATTGTTAATTTGTCTATCATTTTATAGTCTTTTGAGTCAAATTTTAACAGTTTGCAATTGATGTTTTTTGTTGTTGTCATTGTTTTTGGTTTTGGTTTCGAGACAGGGTTTCTTTGTGTAGCTTTGCACCTTTCCTGGATCTTGCTCTGTAGACCAGGCTGGCCTCAAACTCACAGAGATCGACCTGCCTCTGCCTCCCGAGTGCTGGGATTAAAGGCATGTGCCACCACCACCCAGCCCAATAGATGTTTTGTATTAAGACTATGCCAGTGGTTAAGAGCACCAGCTGCTTTTCAGGATCCGGGGTCAGTTCTCAGCACCTACATGGTAGCCAACAACCACCTGTACTCCAGTTCCAGAGGATCTGATGCCTTCTTTTGGTTTATTCCAGCCTCAAACGGACATGGTGCACAGATAGAGGTGCAAACAAAACATCCAAACACACAAACTTTAAAATAAGACTGTGTTCTTTAATTATTTTCTATAGAATTAACGATTTCAATTTTGATGTTTTTAGAGTTAAGAGCCTGTTTCTTAATTTACAAGTAGTTAAGGATTTGGAAATTTATTTATTTTTGTGATTTTTAGTTCTCTTTTGCAGAATAAAGATCATAGATGACAGAGTTTAAGTTCCATACTGTTTTAATGACTTGAATTTCAATCACCTGAAATTCACAGTGCTGTGTGAATCAATGAAATACCATTTTACAAGTGCCTGAATTTTTATAATGGACAAGATAAATGCTACCACCATGGTTCTGTCTCCAGCGTCTCTAGCCTGTGTAGTTGTGGCTGCCTTTGATCTTGCTGGTTAGCCCAGGGTAGCCTCTAATTCAAAATCATCCTGCTTCAGCAAACTGAGTGCTAGGATTACTAGTGTACACCACCGTGTCCCAGTTTCATTTAGCATTTTAAGACAGAGATTCATGCAGCCCAGGCTGATCTGGCGCTCCTGCCATTGCCTCCCAAGTGCTGGGATGATGGGCACAATCCATCATGTCCAGCTCAATGTTTTGTTTAAAGGGTGGTAGAAACAGTGCATAGTGCAAATGTGTGCTTCTATTTTTCCACTATAAAACATGATGATTATTCAAATCTGTGTGGCCTTTGAAAATCCAACACCAAATTCTTCTTCATACATACCAGATTACAATAAATCAACTGCAAAGTTACTTCTTTATATAACTGGTGAAGATAAACTATGGAACAAGCATTAGATTCTAGTATTAAGAAATTGTGTCACTCCTTATGCAATGAAACATATTTTTGAGGTGTCACCTAAAGTAGTGGGGAGTGGAGTCATTTCTTGCTTTGAAACACTGCAGCGGAAAGGGAAAAGAACATATTGAACCAACAGAAATGTTGATGGCCTTTGAAACTAAAAGATGAGCACATGGGGGTTTTCTCATGCTGTCTAGCTTTAGACATGCTTCGACAATTTCACAACAAAACTGTTGAAGATGGCAGTAATGTTTTCACTGAAACCAGTTAAAAACTTTCAAAATGTATAAGGAAAGCATTTTAAAGTCAAACTCCATAGATTTTACTTTTTTTTTTTTTTTTTTTTTTTTTGGTTTTTTGAGACAGGCCGTGTGCCACCACCACCTGGTGAGTTTACTTTTTTAAATCAAAGTCCTGTACCACCACTCCAGTACTAGCCCAATTTTCTCTTATGCCCACTGTACCTTCCTTTTTGCCCATTGTTTAATTCTCTTCATTGCAGAGAATTTGATAACAAAGAAATAACAGGTACAAGCTAAACCACATTGACAGTCTAAAACTAGCCTACGGGAAACTAGATAGTAGTAGCTCTGTCCTTTGCTAGAAAGTCTGTTTGGAATATGGCTCTGAAGACATGAGATCTGAACTTGGTAAGAAATCACAGACATGAAGTATCATTTATTCAAATCAAAGTAAGTACATAAGTTAGCTCCCTACCCAAATAAGAGCAACCCAAACTTTCTGGTTCTAGCTTATTAAGTGGAAGAAGGCTGATTTATCTGGTTTTATAGCATGGAAATAATGTCTGAGTAATAGCTTAAACTCTTAAATTATTTAGAAACATGTTCTCATGTTCAAGTACATGAGTGTGTGTATGTACATGCCCCTCCACATGTATATACACCAGATATAGGCTCCCAGTGTATGCCAAATAACTACCAAAAGATTATGGAGAGCTAAGAGAGAGTTCACTGGATAAAGTGCTTGCTCTGCAAATGTGAGGGATGGAGTTCAGAACCCCAGAATCCACCTAAAAGGTGAGAAGTCATAGTAATGACATAGTTAACTATAATCTCACCACTCAGGAGGCAAAGACAGAGGATCCCTGGAACAAGCCAGCTAGCTAGACTAGCCATAATTGGCAAACTCTTGGTTCAATAAGAGACCTTGTCTCAAGAAAAAAACATGGAGAGCAATTGAGGAACACACCCAGTATGAACTTCAGAACTCCACATTTGTATATGCATGCGCACATGCACACACACACACACACACACACACACACACTCCCCCATGTTCACCCCCACACATATAAGAAAGTATACACACATGTGAACATGGACACACATTTGTAATATACATGTTTAAAAAGATTATGAGAGCAACCATTTTCAGTGATAAACCAAAAGCTGAAATGTGAGCCAACCTGTGTTACAGTAAGACAAGTAGGATCATGAATCAAAGCCTGAATTTCAGCTTTGGCCAAAAGAAGTGTTGCCTGTTTTCAATCCAGCACAGCAAGTTGGAGTGAGAGAGGAATGGGGAAGGCAATCCATATTTATTTAACTCCTACTACGTACTAGGCACTGTGAGGTCCCTATCTCTATTAGTTCATTTGTTTTTCACAACTGCTTCTGAGATAGTTAGTGCTATTTCTGTTTTACAGGTCAGAAAGATAAGCTCAGAGATAAGTGACTTGTTCAAGGTCATCGGTCTTGTGTAAGTTTCAAAGCTGGGATCCAGACAATCCTACTTGACTTCAAATATGGAGCTCTTTCTACTTGCCTCTGCTGCCTCCTGGGGTAGAAAAAAAGTGCTAATAAAACACAGAAACAGCACATGAAAATCCTCCAAAGAAAGAGGGGCAGTTTTCCAAATAATAGTTTTAGCTACAAAGAGCATGATCAAAGGGTAGGACAGCTTTGATGGTTCCAATGGTTTGTGGGTGAGCTGGGGATGTAGTTACATTGCTAGAATTGCCTGCCTAGTATGCACAAATTCTTGGGTTCAATGTCCAGCACCGAAAAAGATCCTAGTACTTGGGAGGTAGAGACAAGAGGATCAGAAGTTTAGGGTAATCCTTAACTACACAGTGAATTTGAGCTCCCACTGGACTACATGATACCTTGTCTCGAGAAAAAAAAAAAAGAAGAAGAAAGAAAGAGAAGAAGAAGAAGAAGAAAGAAAGAAAAAGAGAGAATGGGAACATAGATATCTGTTTTGGAATTAGGAAGCCCAGCTTGTGTTGGAACCAACACTTGCTAGCTTCTGTGATTTTGATAGTTTACTTTACCAGTCTGGATCTCAGTTTTATCATCCATAAAATGCAGACATTAGTATCTGCTCCATATACCTCATGGATGTTGTGAAGATAAATATAGACATGAAATATCTCCATGATGACTCTACATAACTGTTATTCTCCCCATGCTGTCACTAGGTAGATATAGGTGAATACGGTTAAGGATGTAACTAAGGACAAATTTTTATGGAAAAGAAGCTCTATAAAGGTAGGCTTTTGATTAGCAGCTATTGGGGTGGGGAGACACAGGTTTACTTGCCTTGCCCTACTGGTGGTGGTTCAGAGAGTTATGTAATATGAGCATTATACAAACACATACATATGGATATATATATATATCTTCTCACAGCAAAGCAACAGCCAGTGGAATCTCTGGGTAAGCCTTTGGTACCTTGTGACTCTGGAAGTACTTTTATAGTATCAGAGTTACTGTTATTTTGATAATCAGTCCTCCTGCCTACCCCAATGCCAGGCAGGCTAATAGGTGGATTTCCTGCTATGCTACATAGAATGGAGATTGAATGGGGGAGGTATACAGTCACTGATGTGTTACCAAGTATTTTTAATGAGCCTCCTGTATGTATATAGAGATGTACTCTGCTTGAGCTCAGAGCACAGAACAGATGGAATCCCCTCCCTCCAGAAGCACAATAGAGGAGACTAAAGCTGAATGCAATTGCAGTGTTACATTTTTTGTAAGTAAGAGAATATGTTAGTTACCTTTCTTTTTTTGACACCTATTTCTTCTAGATTCCAGCTAATATCTTTTGGCCTCAGAGCCTGGGGATTGTGTTAATTATGGGGTAGCCCAAAGCAGAAAAACAAGTTTGTACCAGCCAAATTCCTTTCTAGCCAACCATATGAAATGTAATTGGTGTTTTGTCAGAAATTAGTCATTGACTTCCCTCCTGTCATAGCCCTTTTGCTCTGAATGAAAATAGTAAATAGGTAATGGTGTGGTTCCTAGTAGGGAGAGAGTGAATCCCTCTTGGCATTGACCTTTTGTTCTGAACGATGATAATAAGTATGATGTTGTGGCAGTAGGTTAGGAGTCTACCTTATTTTTAGAGGCAGAGCTAACCCTGTCCTACAGCTTTGAGGTCACTGCATTTGAGAATGAGATCAAGAGGTGTAGATGTAGAAAGAGGAGTAAGAGAAGGGACCTAAGAAATCCCAGGGGAAAACAAATCATGTATGACCCACTATGCTCCAGAAAACAAAGCAGATTATATTTTGAAACTGAATAAAAGTAATTCAGATGATAAAACAGTACTTGCTTGATTCTGCAGATGTTGTAAGTTCTATACCAGTAGGAGTCACTGTTATCATCATTGACGTAGTGGTAAAATAAGACAAAGCAAAAGAAAACTGATACTTAGTGTATGTATGTATGTATGTATGTATATATGATAGAAAATATATAAGATGATTTAATTACATCATTTAGTAAACATATACAAACTCTCTGAGACTAGGTATTAGTATTGTCCTCTATAGAGGAGGAGAAACTGAGGCCACTTCTTGTTAAAGAGGCTTACCTACCAGTATGTTTGCTTTAAGGAACATTTTTAAAAATCCATTTCCAATTTTAATTGAATTTTGTCTTTTAGTCTTTAGTTACCCCAGGATTTCCAGGGAACCTTTCTTCCTTTACATTGTCCTTAGAAACTTTCACTTAAAATATGTTCTGGATGATGTGCACATATGTATGTATGTATATATGGACACACATTGATATATTACTATAGATCTGATTCTTTCTCTCTTTTTTTGAGACAGGGATTTCTCTGTGTAGCTTTGGTGCCTGTCCTGGATCTTGCTCTATAGACCAGGCTGGCCTTGAACTCACAGAGATCTGCCTGGCTCTGCCTCCTGAGTGCTGGGATTAAAGGTGTGCACCACTACCACTGCCCAGCCTGATTCCTTTTTTTCATCATTAGTAAAATTTCATTGGTTTTCTTTATACCTTTAGCTTTCTGACATCTCTCCATTCTTCTACAGGCTTTCCATGTCATTGCCATTTCTAATCATTTAAATAGGAAACTAAATCTTTATATTTCATACTGTTATAAAAATGATCTCTTTTATTTTATTTTTTAAATAAATATTTTTATTTTATAATTAATTTAATTTTATATATCAGCCACGGATACCCTGATCCTCCCACCTCCCCAGCCTTCCCCCCCAATCAACCCCCATTCCCACCTCCTCCGAGGCAAGGTCTCCCCTGGGGAGTCAGCCCAGCCTGGTAGATTCAGTTGAGGCAGGTCCAGTCCCCTCCTCCCTGCACAAAGGCTGAGCAAAGTGTCTCAGCATAGGCCCTAGGTTCCAAAAAGCCAGCTCATGCACCAAGGACAGGTCCTGGTCCCACTGCCTGGGGGCCTCCTAAACAGTTCAAGTTAATCAACTGTCTCACTTATCCAGAGTGCCTGATCCAGTTCCATGGGGGTTCCTCAGCTATTGGTTCATAGCCAGACTGATTCTTTTTCTTAACTCATCCCTATCAAGTGCACTAGTCTTTACTACCATATGAGGTAGTTGAGACCTTTGCAAATACATCCTCAAGACATATTTGTCATTTGTCACAGACTTGGAGACTATTATGAGACTTCCTATTTCACGACTCTTCTGGTTCTTGTCCTTGGGGCTCTGCCCTGGTCCTTCTCTATCCTTTCTCTTTACTCTTGACTGACCCGTGTAGCTTAGAGAAATGTGCTTTCTACTTTAGCTGGTTTCATTTTTCTGCTTGGGCTTTTGTTTTTTCTGGTGATCATCTGCCTTTTCTGAACATGGAACAAGGACTTTGGTTTTTGTCATCTGAAATCCACTGATTCTGAAAGAATCACTTCTTTCTCTGAATAATTCCTTTCTTGTCCTTAGGTGTTAGACTTGGAATTTCCCTGGATCTTCTAGTAGAGATTGCTGGCTCTGAATTTGTGTAGAGAATATTTGGATACTGTATCCTTCTTCTGGAGGCAAAGGTATTGGGGAAGAATGCTTATGATAGATGTGAGTGCAAAGAGCATCAAAATTTTCCCAGCAGCTCAGTCTGAGACATGCCTTTCCCTCCTTCTATCATTCTGGAAATCACAGGCAGGACAGCTTTTGATAAAGCTTGACTAGAAGTCAGATGCTGTTTCTGGTACTGCCACTGCCACCCATAAGCTTCCTGAACTCAGGCAGAGCAGCATGTGTACACCTCTACTATCTGTTGTACTACAATTTCTTGATCATATACATTTCATGTGTTGAACTGTCAGCTTCCTGAAGGTGGTGGCCATGGCTTTGCTATAGTCATTTTGAAAACTACAATTCCTAATGGTTCTTTCTGATCCATTCTGGCACCCCACTACCATCCATTTCCTAATCTGTATGAAGGATTGGGCTTTCTAAAATGCAAATGCATCATGCCATTCCCTTCCACAAAGACAAAAGTGGTTCCTCATTGCACTTAAAAGATTTATATGACCCATCATGATCAGGACTTTGTTTCCCTAATTTATGTTACTAGTTTGGTTTTTAGCATCTGCACTTTGTGTTTGGTTCACCAATTTCACATGTACTTAAGCATATGTTTATCTTTGGCCAGGCACTTGAAGTACAATGATGAGGTTAGACCTTGTCCCCACAGGAGTTAAACTGTTTTTCTTTTCTTCTGGCTGACAGTTTGTCCCATAAGGCTGTGTTCAAGTGTCTTTCTGCCCCAGGAAGCTATTTCCCACGCCCCATGCCCCACACCCCATGCATCATTTTAGTTTAGGTGCCTCCCTTCTCTTTGCCCAGAGTACCCTAAACATACTTTCATCTCAGCACTTCTGTGTAATAATTTTTTTCTCTCCATTAGGCAAAACTCTAAGAGTAAGGTATCCTGTACTCCTTTAAAACTTTTTTATTCTTCTCTCATACAATACATCCTGACCATAGCTTCCCCTGCCCCCCCCCCCCACTTCTCCCAGTTCCCCCACCTCCCCTCTACACCAGGTCCACTCCCCTGCCTCATCTCTGTCAGAGCCTGCCAACAGTCAGCTGGGTAGCTGGGTGAGTGTTTGTGGATGGTAGAGACAATGAAGAAGACAGACAAGAGTCGAGAGGTCTGCTGGTCAATGCCAGACAGCTCCGAGTTTATTTCACAGCCAGCTTATATACAGTTTTGAAGGACAGAGGTAGAACAATGCACAGCACAGGCATTCAGCCACCATCTATCCTGCCTTGCATCAAGGAGCAGGCAGTTTCTTTTTCTATCTCAATATACCTCTTGCTGGCATCAGCAGCCTGCATCTAGCTAGATAGTGTGTTCCTTCTTGTGAGCTAATCAGGACTTTCTCACAGCCTTAGAGCAAACAAGCCTGAACTCTATTGACTCAGAATAGACTTTGATTCAAACTGGGAAACTGAGTCAGTTGTGGGCTCCCACAGTTCCTCCCTTTTTATTTATTTTAAGACCCCACTGTGTCTCCCAGATGACCGTGGCTGTCTTAGGTGTTTCCTTACCACACTCCAATCTTACCCATCATGGGAGCATGAATTCCGTCGTTCATGTCCTGTCTTAGGATGAAAGGAAGCAAAGAAAACTTACCGGTCTTTGGCTGCCAGCCTCTGGTGTTAAGTCAGAGGAATGTGCAGAGTTTTACTCTGTGGAGTTCTGAGTTCAATCTCCATAACAAGTTCAAAATCAGCTTGAGAATCATAGGCAAGCAGATTATGCTTACTAAGACACATGCTCCAATACCTACAACACTGCTTAAGAGTGAAGCAAATGATGACCATGATGGGATAGCCCTTTTAAATTGTTCTAAAATATCTTCTGCTATTTAAGCTACATCAAAATCCAATTTAGCCTTTTCCATTTCTATAATCTCTTGATGTAATTTAGCCAAATCTAATTATTCATTATAATCATGCCAAATTCCTTTAAAATGTGCCTTAACCCTTTTTCATCCAATAGCACTTTCATTATACACAGAAGATGTAACACAAATCCACTCATAATTAGAATGACATTTCAAATGTTCTCTAGTTTTCAGGCTTTGAAGATCATCTCCCAAAAATTGTACTGCATCATACAAAGCAATTTATGTTCCATTTTCACATCTATATCTTCTTAAGTCTCTAATGTCATAGAAAAGTTCATAGATAATTGATTAACAAACCCTGTTGTCTGGATGGATTGAGACAAAGGCATTGAAGCAACAGTAGTAGTAGTAGCAAGTATAATAACAAGAGCTGCAATTCCTGCTATAACTAATCCAGTAACATGCTTCTGTCTGCTTAAAGTTTTCTTGATTTCCTCAATCACATATAACCCTTTACCATCAAACCATGGACCACTCATATATACTGGCAATATTACAAAAGAAAGTTGTTTTAACTTTACATGAATAAGGTTATATATTTGAGAAATACAATTGGTAAAAATTCAATTAAGACTTGATACATTAAACACAGAACCATTCGTAAAAGTATTTGCTTCACCAACTAAAAGAACATAGGCCATTTTGACACAAGCTAAAATAGTGCCTTTAAAAGGTTTCAAGTGACTGGAATGCCCTGCAACTGTTCCCATGTCAGCAGCAAGTTTACAAACATAAATTTGTGGAGATTCAGTACTGGAATACCAAATTCCAACTGACAGTCCTTGGTCCCAAGATTCTGCTGTAGACACTGTATAAGAGTCACTACAATTGTTCTGATTTCCAGACCAATAGACTATATTGCTGTGTCCATGTGATGTTATACTTTAAAGGAATAATGCCAGTACATCATCTCCATAACAAAGTCCTATTAGACTCTTGCAGTTCTTTGTGCATGGAGGAAATTGTTGAGGGGGTGAAATATTACTTATCCAATTACCTTGAGGCATCCCTCCAAAGTAATATTTTTTGCAAAACATACAGGAATCTCTTTACCAATACTCCATATAAGAAAATTGTGAGAAATCTGGAACTCTTGGGTGGCAAGTTGATCTAAAAGCCTGGTATCATTAATTGCAACTATAATTTCTTTTCCTTCCCAAGTTGCAGGATGTAAAATCGGTGGATCAGGAACATAGGCCCTATAGGTTTCACTCTCGCATCTCTGGATGGTCATCAGCAACATCAGGATCAGCATTTCTCTGCTCCATACACAGCACCAATCTTTCAGGCAACCAATGAGTTTCATTTTCATCCTGTGAGAAAACATAAACATGTCCTCATCCCCATATTAAAACAGGGTCGGGGCCCTTCCATAAGCCAGTACAAGGATCTTTACATTTAACTTGAGCAAATTTTGTGATGGTGCTTCATGCCAAAAATCAATCAGCTTCAGAATTTCCAGTAGCATATACATTTAAAACATGTTTTAAAAAACAAATAAGGCATGATTCAAAGCATTTTATGGTGACTGGGGGTATAACTCTCTCCTTTCTTTTTCTTTTCTTTTTTTTTTTGAAGTTGCATTTTGAGATTGTCATAGGTTTGCTCAAAAAATGCTTGTCCTTGAGGATTATCAGGAATACCTTTTTTATGTTCAATTTGCCATTGAGAGCAAAATTGATAAAAAAGCTTTACTAATATATCCAGACCCATTATCAGTTTTAATAACTTTTGGTATCCCCATATAGGAGAAACATTTCAGGCAATGAACAATTACATGCTTAATAGCCTCCATTAAAAATCCTGAATAAGTATCAATTGTCACATGCACGTATTTCAATTTTTGTAATATGAGTGACATCCATTTGCCATAAATTCTTAGGAAGATCTCAAGGATTTACCCCAAAGTGTGGTACAGTCAAATACTGAGGACACATAGTACATTTCTTAACGATTTGGTGAGCAGTTTCTCTTGTGAAACCAAATTGTTTTGTTAAGTTTTTACTATTTTGATGATATAAAGCATGTGATCAGTGAGCAAGCTCAACTTGAGATAAACTTATCAACTGAATAAATTCATCAGCTAAAGCATTACCTTCAGCCAATGGACCAGATTTAAATGTGCTCTAGTATGCTCCACAAAATATGGCAATTTTCTTAAATGAATTTCATCCTGAATTTGTTGAAATAACATTCTTATTTGCTCATTAATAGTTTTAATGTAAGAAACAGTTTCTATAACTTAAAGAACTCTACAAATATATTGACTATCTGTATATAAATTAAATAAATTATCTTTAAGAACTTGAAAAACCAACAGCTCAACTCAACAACTTGAGCTGAATCAGGAGTAGTTTGAACTACATACCCTTCACCATTATTCACATAAGCTGCTTTCACATTAGAAGAACCATCAGTAAAAACTAAAGCAGCATCTTTTACTGGAGTATATATTAATACTTTAGGGAAAAAAATGAATGCATCTGAGCAAACTATAATAGTTGATCAGCAGGATAATGATTCTCAATTTGACCCCAGAACTGACCAAAAGCTATTGCCCAAGAATCATTATTTTGAAATAGCCAATCAGTTTGTTGTTTAGTAAATGGAACATTTATTACATTTGGTTCCTTTCCAAAATACCTTCTAGAAGCAAGCCTATTCCATTTTCCTGTGGCTCCTGCTTCTCGTGGCCATCACCTGGCAAAACTGTTAAGATCTATAACCCTCAGCTATTTCCCATGATCACTCTATGTCTTTAAGACCATTATCATCTGGGAGACTCTTAAACTGCAAAGTTTACCTGCCAGAGCAAGGTGCATTCTTGTGTATAAAAGCATTGAGGTACAGCTTTAATATTTGATTAAATATTGTTTTTAAATCCTATCTTATACAAACTTTATTTTTATAACATGAAATATTATATAAAAATCTATCCCAATTCAAAATATTTGAGGCTTGTTGCCTCCTTAGTCTAAAAGGAGATACAATAAACAGAGAGCTCATTAGAACTAAGAGAGGTATTCTTTAATCTTATGTTAAAGGTTGTTGCCAGCCACATGGCTGCCCACTTCATGATGAGGTCACCAGCCAAGATGGAGGAAGACCATGTGGTTGTGTTTAAAATTAAACAACACACAGTTGGATCCAACTTTCATTTATACCCATACAGAGTTAAAGAGTTAAATCTAAGTCACATACATGTCCACATACATACATGTGTATATATTTCCATTTTAACATAAACATCTTGCAATGAAGAATCATCGGCTATTTTTAAAACCAAGAAAATCAAATTAACATAATATGGTTAAATCCCACATGTATCTTATAGTTTTCCTTCACATTCAGCATAGCTCACAACCCCTCTGATCGTCTACAAGTTAGCATTTACCTTCAGGTCACACCTTTCACTATTTTTGCTTTTCTGGTTCAGCCAGACATAGACAAATTCCGTTTTTTCCATTTTCTAACATTATTCCCATCCTTCACCTTCTCTTGCTTTTCAGACAACATGTAAATTTCCATCAAAGTCCTTTTCCTTGTGCTTTCTTCCAGGCACTTTAGAACATTGCATAGGTATAACTTTTCAAATAAGAATAGAAACATATAGATAATATGCATATATCATAACAAAGAACTTATTTTGCATTAACATATTAAAAACCTGTATCAATGTGAAACATTTCAGATTAGCAAAAGCTTTTCTTATCTTAATCAATAATAATTTGTAATCAATTCTCTTAAATGATGATAAGATTTTGTAACCCACTGAACTCAAATGACCAGAATTCATGTATTTTTTCTTTTCCTGTGGAGGCAAAATCATAATTTTTTTTCCTAAGCATCAGAGTATGCAGGCTGGTAATCCAACATTTTTTTTAAGCAGTATCAGGACAGAGAAGGGTTAAAGTAGGTTAAAGTTGGAAGTTGCTGGCCAGCAGAAGAGACCTTGAAGTTATCACAGTGAAGAACTTGGCTTAGGAAGGAAAGGAGGCACAGAGTGTGTCCTTGGCTGCCAGTGTTCCTGAAAAAAATTTTTTTGTTAACTTCTCTGACTATAATAATTAACAATTAACATCAGATTCTCTTTTCAACGTTTGTTCAGCTTGCCAGTTATAGGAATGAACTCCCTACCACTTCTGCAGCTTCCATCTCTGCCTTTTCTGCTCTGAGAACTCATACCCTCACCCTCTGAGAGCTGCTGGCTGGCTGCAGGCTTTTCCTGCTGGCCAAGACCAGTTCCACTCATGCTGTGGGCCTCATAGCAAGAGAGAGAGAGAGAGAGAGAGAGAGAGAGAGAGAGAGAGAGAGAGAGAGAGAGAGAGAGAGGTGGCCCTTGCCATGCCTCTCTCTCCTTCTCTTCCAGGAAAATGAGAAAGATTAGTAGACAGAAACAACTAACACTGACACAAACGTGAGTACTGTTACTTCAGCACTGAGAGGATGTCCTCACTCGCAGTTAGCGAGTCTTGTCTAATAGACTTTAATGGCTTCTCTTGCAATACATAAGCCACACCCGGCAGGAGCTACCTGCTAATCTCAGTTTGGTTGGGGGACCCAGTCCCCTTAAACTCATGGAACAGAACAGTAACATAGTAACAGTCCAATACAAAGAGTGCTCACATTTACATTTACCAGCTGCAGTGAACAGATCTGAAAGTAAGACATTGGCTAATGGTTTGAGGTCACGACCCACTTAATCTCTCCAGATGAACCAGTCATAGTCAGGAATGGAGGTGAGGGAGAATCTTGAGGAGTGAGAGAATCTTTATTACAATACTTAACAGCCTCTTCCTCTAATTCTGCCTCATTGCCAAAATCTAACTGGTCATTATCATCAAATAACTTTGTAAAAGCATCTGCATAAAGCTGTCGCTCTGACCGAGCAGAATGTTTAGTTTTAGTTTTACTTTGTTCAGGAAACACTTTATGCCTTTCAGGACAGAGGTCTAAGTTGTCCTGAATGAGTGTCCAGAGACTGAAAAATATCTGTTGTAAGTTTTTCTGGACCATGTTATCATAATACTGCTGTATCTTAACTCCAATATATTCTACAAATTCTAAAAATTTACACAATTGCTTAAGTCCTACTTTAGTATCTCTAGCCTTTAAGGTATTTTTAAGTAAATGTACAAACAGTTGTATTCTATTTCCTTGGCCCATACTTATTTTTACCCTTATTCACGAATTTTTTTTACCACACATCTGCTTTTTTATTTACACTTATCACTTTTACTCTCAAGTTAACTCACACCGCTTCCACTTTTTTCAAGTGCTCTCCCTTTCCTTCTGTGGTGTCCATCATGGACTCCTTCATACCTGCCCCCTCGCTGGGCTCCACTTGTCGGAGCCTGCCAACAATCAGCTGGGTAGCTGGGTAAAGACATGTGCATTGTAGAGACAATGAAGAAGACAGAAAAGAGTCGAGAGGTCTGCTGGTCACTGCCGGACAGTCCTGCATTTATTTCCCAGCCAGCTTATATACAGTCTTGAAGGATAGAGGTAGAACAATGCACAGCACAGGCATTCAGCCACTATCTATCCTGCCTTGCGTCAAGGAGCAGGCAGTTTCATTTTCTATCTCGATGTACCTCTGGCTGGCATCAGCAACCTGCATCTAGCTAGATAGTGTGTTCCTTCTTGTGGGCTAATCAGGACTTTCTCACAGCCCTTCAAGGAGACTCTGTGGGCTAATCAGGACTTTCTCACAGCCCTTCAAGGAGACTCTGCAGGCTAATCAGAACTTTCTCACAGCCTTGGAGCAAACAAGTCTGAACTCTATTGACTCAGAATAGACTTCAGATTCAAACTGGGAAACTGAGTCAGTTGTGGGCTTCCACACATCTCCCCCACTGAAAAGAGCAGGCCTCCCAGGGACATTGATTGAACATAGCACAACATGATACAATAAGACCAGGCACAAACCCTCACATCAAGGCTGGGTGAGGCAACCCAGTAGGAGAAAAAGAGCAGGCAAAAGAGTCAGAGACACCCCCACTCCCACTGTTAGGAGTCCCACAAAATACCAAGCTAACTAACTAACTAACTAACTAACTAACTAACTAAGTATATACAGAGGACCTGTCACAGAACAATGCAGACTCTGACACATTCACACAGAGAGCCCCTATGAGAACTGCTTAGTTGATTACTTGTGACCTTGCTCTCCTGGTGTCCTCCTCGACCCTCTGTCTTCCATAATTTCTCCTCACCATCTTCTGTGGGGTTCCCTGAGTTCCGAGGGGAGGGACCTGACAGAGACCTGGGCTCTCTCTTCGCCTACTGTTTGGCTGTGGGTCTCTGCATCTGCTCCCATCAGCTGCTGGAGGCAGCCTCTCTGATGATGAGTATAGTAGGCACCAATCTATGAGTAGAGCAGAACACCATTAGGAATCATTTCATTGATGTTTTTTTTCCAGTTGTGGTTGATTCTACCCCAGGTCTGTGGGCTATCCAGCTTCCAGTTCTTGGCCATCCAGGAAGTGTCAGGCATGGGATCTTTCTCATGGCCTGGGTCTCAAACTTGACCAGTCATTGGTTGGCTACTCCCACAAGTACTGGCCACTGTTGCTCCAGCACATCTTGCAGAATAGATTGTAGGTCATAGGTTTTGTGGCTGAGTTGGTGTCCCAGTCCCACTGTAGGAAGACTTTTTGGTTACAGGAGATGGCCTGTTCAGGCTCCATATCCTCCATTACTAGGCGGCCTTGCTAGGGTCATCCTCATAGATTCCAGGGAGTTTCCATTGCACTAGGTTTACACACAGTCTCCCAAATGCCCCCCAATTCCAGTTGTCCCTCCCCATACTCTCTCCCCATCCCTCCCCATACTCTCTCCTCATTCCTCCCCATATTCTCTCCCCGTCCCCACAACCCAGTCCCTTCTATTCCCATCCTCACTCGCCCAGTCCACCCGCAAAATCTATTCTATTTCCCCTTGCCAGGGAGATCTATGCATCCCCCTCAGAGCCCTCCTTGTTACTTAGCCTCTCTGGGCCTATGGATTGTAGCATGATTATCATTTACTTAACAGTTAATGTCCACTTAAAAGTGTGTACATAGTATGTTTGTCCTTCTGAGTCTGGGTTACCTCACTCAGGAGGATTTTTTTCCTAGTTCCATCCATTTGCCTGCAAATTTCATGATTTGTTTTGTTTTGTTTTTTGAGACAGGGTTTCCCTGTGTACCTTTGTGCCTTTCCTGGAACTCACTTGGTAGGCCAGGCTGGCCTCAAACTCCCAAGTGCTGGGATTAAAGGTGTGCACCACCACTGCCTGGACGAGGTTGTTGTTGTTTTTTTAACTGCTGAGTAATATACACAAGTCCATTGTGTAAATGTGGAAAAAGATTTTCACGAACTCCACATCTGATAGAGGACTAATATCCAAAATGTATAAAGAACTTAAGAAACAAGACATCAAAAAACCGAACAATCCAATTTAAAAAATGGGGTACAGGGTTGGGGATTTAGCTCAGTAGTAGAGCGCTCGCCTAGCAAGCACAAGGCCCTGGGTTTGATCCTTAACTCCAAAAAATGGGGTACAGATCTAAACAGAGAATTCTCAACAGAGGAATCTGAAATATCTGAGAAATACTTAAAGAAATGTTCAGCATCCTTAGTCATTAGGGAAATGCAAATCAAAACTACTTTGAGATTTCAACCTTACATCTGTCAGAATGGCTATGATCAAAAATACAAGTGAAAGCTCATGGTGGAGAAGATGTGGAGCAAGGGAAATACCTCCATTGCTTGTGGGAGTGCAAACTTATAAAGCCACTGTGAAACTCAATTTGGCTGTTCCTCAGATCACTGGATCTACCTCAAGACCCAGCTATACCACTCTTGGGCTTATACCCAAAGGATGCTCAATCATGCTACAAAGACACTTGGGCAACCATGTTCATTGCAGCTTTATCATAGTAGCTAGAAACTGGAAACAACCTAGATGTTCCTCCATAGAAGAGTGGATAAAGATAATGTGGCACACAAACTTTTTTATACCCAGCACATAGCTTGGGATTGGTTGTGTTGAGAAATGATAATTAAGTAAATAGTTCCCTCTGGTGGCTAGCTTATAGAAGTGCAATTTTTAATGCTCCAGCAGGATTAGCCAATACCCAGGTAGGGAAATTTCTTCCTTTCAACATAAAGAAAGGAAATATTTAAAAATATATAATCTCTGAGAACCTATGTTGTTATTCAGATATTTCTCCAATTTTTCATATTTCAGTAAACAATATTGAGATGACAAAACATAAGAATGAAAACAAATTTGGGCAATTGTGTAAAAAGAAAATGTAAGAGCTATTTGTCTCGTAATGAAGAAATATAACACAGCACAGTTCTCCCTCGGTATCCATGGAGGATTGGCTCAGATACCAAAATTCACAGATGCTCAAGTCCCTGGCATAGCATGGTTTAGTATTTGCATATAATCTAACTATATCCTTTTATATACTTTAAATATTTGTAGATTATTTATAATAGCACAGTGTAGATGCTATATAAATAGTTGTTGTACTATATTGCTTGGAAAAAGATCAAATATCTGTACATACTCAATGCAGAATCAAATTTGTTCAGATATTTTAAATATGAGGTTGGTTAAATCCACAGTTATGGAACTTATGGATGCGAAAAGTTAACTGTATAGACTTTTTCATTATACCTTGATTTCAGAGCAAGCACACTTATATTCATTCATTGATTCTTTTTAACAGATTGACTCATCCACCTGGGAAATGGCTCCTGGCACAGAGATCCTCCTGCCTCTGCCTCCTGAGTGCTGTAATTAAAGGCATGAACCACCATGCCTGGTCTTTCAACAGATATTTATAGCTTACCTACAGTATGTTAGGCACTAGGCTACATGTTGTGCAAACAGTAGGGAACAATGCCCTCTCCCTTAAGGAACTTGCATTCAAATTGTAGGGGAGCACAAAATAAAAAAACCCAGTATTCTTATTAAGTGGGATACAAAATGATTTGTGTTGGGAAAGGAAGAGATATAAAAAGAGACTGAGACTATATTGGATCCAACTATTTTATCACATATGTATAATTGTTAGAATTTCAGAAGACTACAGAAACGTTCCCTCCCCAGGCCTGCCTAAATCCTTATGGGGACTCTAGAGAGTTTTCTTTCTTTATTTACGTTTTCATTTTTTTGGGAGGAGTATGTTTATTTTGTCATATATATTCTTTTAATCACCACCATAATTAGGACAGTATTGTTTCATCATCTATCTACCCTTTAAACTCACATGTGCTACCTCTTTGTAAAAGTAGATTGATGTATTTATTTGTGTGTATGTTGTTTTTCCTGTATGTATGTCTGTGCACTGCCTGCATGCCTGATGCTCATGGAAGTCAGAAGACAATGTTGGAGTCCCTGGATCTGACATTGTAGATGATTGTGAATCACGGATATGGGTGCTGGAAACCAAACCCAGGTCTTTTGTGAGAGCAGCCAATGTTCTTAACCACTGAGTCATTTCTTCAACCCATGTTATACCAATTTGAAGTGTAGTCACATCTGCCTTCCTTACAATCACTGGTCTGCTCAACATTATAATTTAGTTATTTCTGTAACGTTTTGTAAACAGAATCATACAGTATTCAAAATATTATGATTTTCTATGTCACTCATCATAATGTCTCTGTGATCCATTCAACTTGTATCAGTAGTTTTTTTTTTTCCCTATGATTTGATATGGTTGGGAGTGCATTCTATTGTATGAATGTTTCCCTATTTGCTTATCCTTACTCTCACCAAGGAATTTCAGTTGTTTCCAGTTTGGTCCTATTATTATTATATATAAGTTGTGTGTACACACTTGCGTAAATGTTCATATTTATGAATACATAGGAGTATGAGCTAGAGACTTTGGTATCTCCTAAATGGTTTATAACCAATTGTTGTGTAGTAGACAAGTAGTAGAGGGGAAAGAACAAGATAAGGAATTCAGTTGGCTCTGTCAATTATTAGTAATACAATGTTGAATGATTCCATGTTCTTTCCAGGACTCATATTTTAACAGTAAGTGATGAGGTAGAAATCTATGGGGTTTTTTTGCCAATCTTTTTTTCATATCCAATCTGCCCATAGTTCTGAAGAGATTTTTTAAAAAGTAAGTCTCTTCCCTCATTCCACACAGAAATTTTAACTGTGTATATAAAGTACTAGATGCACAACCTAGATTTACCTTTCCTGCTCTTTCCTTTCTTGTCCTAAGCAATTGCTTTGTATAAAAAGGGTGTATTGATGGAGACAGTAGAGAACTGAAGGATATAAAGGTTTGATGGTCTCATCCGTGGAGAAAAAGTACTCCAAAACCAGCACAGAATTGCCATATGCAATTATGTTAGAAAAGCCTTTCCTAAGACAGTTATGTGGAGCAAACTGTTCCATCTCTATGCTGTCAAGATTTTTAGTAGCTAGGCAAGGGTAAAATAAACATAGTATGTGTGTGTAAAAATATACATGTGTACATTGTTCACATTTCTACATATGTTACAATATGTGTTTGCTGTATTTTCCCACAAAACAAAAAATTAATACACAAAGTATGTCCAGATAATAATCCTAGATAATGTGATTATCTTGAGAGGAATTACTAAGAGGAAGAGAAGACTATTTTCTCTGCCTTTGTCTGCCTATCTGTGTCACTTACACACACACACACACACACACACACACACACACACACACACGAGAGAGAGAGAGAGAGAGAGAGAGAGAGAGAGAGAGAGAGAGAGAAAGAGAGAGAGATTAAAATCATAGACATGAACAGACTGCCTAGTTTAAAATCTTGCTTTTGACTCTAGCTATATGACCTTGTGCAAGTTTTATAATCTCTCTGTTTCCTAATGTCTTCTTCAAAAAGAATAATGAATGCTAGTGCCTTCTGCAGAAGGATAGTGGGAGAAGTAAAGTAGCTAAAAATACATGAAGTAATTAGAAAAGTGATAAGCAGCAGAAAGTGTTAAGTATTGTGTATTCATCCCATAAGCTGACAGGAAATTTGTCTCTTAGTCAATATCTGTCTGGTGCTCAACTCATTAGCATTCTTACACCACTAGAGATGGCTTAGCGTCCATTGCCCACTTGTCTAGCTCCAACAGCCATTTCCCCATCCACATCCTAATCTCTCATGCCCCTGCCTTACCAGAGAAATAAACATAGGAGCTGAGACTGTTAATTGCTTAACTATGCCCAAATAACCCTTGAATTCCCTTCTTAGGTTGTAGTTACCCAAGTACAGGAAGATAAACATCATATTAATAGTTTGATATATACCTTACTACTTAAGGTGGACACCTTCCTCCAAATCTAAAGGTACAGATCAGACATATTGGAGAAAGTCCTGCTTCCTTTAGTTATTTTTATTTAAACCTTCAGTAGTGTCTTTGAAATGTTACGGTGTTTTGAAAACAACATAAAAGATTTCTTTTCTTCCCTTTATGCATTTGAACCTAGCAGCTGTCTGCTGGAGGTGCTGGTGCTGATGATGGGCCTGTATGTGAATGTCCTTAAAGTGTGATCTGGCTTAACACCTTAGCTTTGATGCTGCCACACTCAGTACTGTGTCTGCTTCATAAACACCGCATTTTCTTGAAGGCATCACGGTAAAAAGCAATGATTTTTTTTTTCTGCTTTGTAAGATGGCAAAACTGTTCATAACAGCTTCTTGGTAATTCATCAGCTGTCCAATTTACCTCTCACTTTTCCTTCTCATCTCTCTTGTACGGAAAGCAACGACATGCTGAATGACTTCCAACTTGGGCTCTTTTCTCTGATGTTATGGAGTCTGAGAAGGTGGGACAGAACAGTAATGGGAAAACAGGAGGTGGGGAGATTGTTGCATTTTCTCTAACTTCTTTGAGTCCTGTGCCTGCTTTCTCTCCCCTCTGTATTGTTAATAATACTTCAGGTGTTATTATAGGACCAAGATCCTGACTAAAATGGCAGCACATCTTTCCATAGTATTTCTGCAACCTTCATATTTTTCTCTTTTTGTGTGTATAAGCACATGTGTATACATGTGCATGTGTGTACATGTGTGGAAGTAAGGGGCTGATATTGGGTGACTACTTCTACTCCTTCCTGCCTTATTTTCTAAGACAGGGTCTCTCACTGAATCTGGAACTTAGCAATTCAGTAGGACTAGCAGGCCAGTGAGTTCCAGGCACCATCTTGTTTCTTGTTTTTCTTTAACACTAGCAGTGAAGGTGCACACCACCATGCATGGCTTTTTATATACGTCCTAGAGATCTTAACTGGGGTATGCACACTTACATGGCAGGCACTTTACCCATGGAGTCATTACCCCAGCTCCATTTCTTTCTTTTCTTTAATAAAACACTATCTTGCTTTGTACTTCATGGTGGCCTTGGTCTCAGAAACCTCCTGTCTCTTGGCAGTTGTAAGTATAGGTGCAAGCCACTTTGCCTGATTTGAAATCTCCTTGTTAAACATTGTGTGTGTGTGTGTGTGTGTGTGTGTGTGTGTGTGTGTGTACATGCGTGCAGGAGCGTTTGCCTGTATGTGCATGTGCCTCTGGAGGTCAGGAGAAGTCATTTGAATGCCTTTTCAATTCCTTTACATCTTTTTTTGAGATCATGGTCTCATTGCTGAACCTGGAACTTGCTGTTTTGGCTAGACTTTTTCTTGGTCAGTGAGCTCCAGAATCTCTGTCTGTTCTTTCCCCTACTACATTCCGGTTACAGGTGCTTGTGGCTACACCTGACATTTTGCATGTATATTAGGAATCTGAACTCTGGTCTTTATGCTTGTACAACAAGCAATTTACCCCCAGACTGTCTCCCAAGCCCTGCATCGAAACTTCCAACCTTACTTCACTCCATTGCTCCTGCAACCTGACCTGCTTCACCAGCACATTCCCTACTGTTCTTCCTTATGCTTTTGCTTACTCCATTCACACCATTCTCTGCCTGGACTCTTTTCCTTTTAACCCCACTTCTTCATGCTCAACTTGTTACTTATTCACCTAAGCCAGATTGGCTACAGGAAACATGTCAAAATTTTTCTTGATGATCTTTTTCCACTGGCAATCGATGTTTCCTGGTATGTTCTCATTAGGGCTTTGTTGTATTCCGTTATATTGAGTGTTCTTTAAATTGTGATTAGTTGTATTCACACTTCATTCTTTCTACTAAATATTGAGTTACTCAAAGGCAGAAGCTGTGTTTTTTATCATTATAATTCACTCCTTGTAAATGGCAGGCACTCATTGTTTGCTGAAACAAAAAGTTCTCCCAATGATCTTTAATGCTGGAATTTTAGGAATTTCTAGGTGGAAGGTGATGATCTATTTGAGTAGATGATTTCTTGGTTGGCACTAACTTGTCGAGTGGAGGACATGAACATAAAAAAATGAAATTCACTTGAGTCCAGGTGTATGGGATAATTTACCACCAAATATGTATTGTTCTGCCTGAATCAGAAATCTCTGATTCTGAACTCCAGCACAACTCTGCAGGACTGATGATGTGACAGTGGAAAGGAAGGCGTGGGTGAGGACATTTCTTGCAGAAGCAGAGAGAAGGCTGATGAACTTTAAACATAGGATTGAAACAAAGACTTGGAGACTGAGAACCTGAGAGATTTCCCCCTAAAACTGTCAAGTGCATTTGTGATGGTTTATTGATTGACAGTTGAGAGGGTTTAGAAACAGCAAGGAGATAAGGCTTTGGGCATGCCTGGGAGGGGTTATCTAGATAGGGTTCATTAATGTAGGACGATCCATTTGAACTGTGGGATGCATCTATGTAGTGTCTTGGAGTAAATACAAAGGAGAAAGCCAGCTAATCACTAGCACTTACCATCCTTTGCTTCTGACTGTAGCTAGAGTTTTCTCTTTATAGTTAGAGTTTTCCTGCCTGGCCCACAGTCAGGACAAATCTCTCTTACCTGCCAGTCCCACAGTCACTCAGACCCAACCAAGTAAACACACAGAGACTTATATTGCTTACAAACTGTATGGCTGTGGCAGGCTTCTTGCTATCTAGTTCTTATATCTTTTTTTTTTTTTTTTTGCCAGAGCTGAGGACCGAACCCAGGGCCTTATGCTTACTAGGCAAGCACTCTACCACTGAGCTAAATCCCTAACCCCTAGTTCTTCTATCTTAAATTAACTCATTTCTATTAGTCTATAAGTTGCCATGTGGCTCGTGGCTTACCAGTACCTTACATCTTGCTTGTCATGTGGCGGCTGGCAGTGTCTCTCTCCCTCAGCCTTCCACTTCCCAGAATTCTCTTCTCTGCTTGTCCTGCCTATACTTCCTGCCTGGCTACTGGCCAATCAGTGTTTTATTTATTAACCAATCAGAGCAACACATTTGACATACAGAACATCCCACAGCATCTGACTGGATGAAATGTAACTTGCTGTCTCAAGTTCTACCTTATAAGACTCCCCTGCCATGATGCCTCTTGGACTGTGAGCGATGCAAGCTCTTCCTTAAGTTGCTTTTGTCAGGTGTATTGTAGTAGCAATAAAGAAAGTAGTTAATACAATATCTCTGAAAGGAACCAAGGTTCTAGCCCACTTACATTCCAATACAGAGTTTTAGCACTTGCCAAAATAACTATTTGCACTTAAAAAGGTCTTTGTAACCCATGGCATTTAAAACCCCCAATATATTTGTTTCCTTGCAATAGCCATCACTCAAAATCGTCTCAACAAAAGCATTTGTGAATTTATACTAGAGAAGACTAGACCTTTCTTTACAGAAAATCTTAGAACTGGGAAATTCTCAGTAGTACAGGGTTTGCTTAGCATGTATGAGGCCTTGGGTTTAATCCTCACTACTCAAAAGAGATGAGTGGTATACAGCTGGAAAAAATATGCAAGTCAAGGTCTCACTGCAATTGAGAGGAAAGTAAAGCATCATGGCATCAAGATGAAGGCCTGGGACCTTGCCAGGGCGGCCTGGGACCTAGTACTTCTTCTTTGAAAAGGTGAGCCTGGGAACCTTTGTCTTAATTATCACAAAATGCTCCCCAAAGTCTTTTTTGAGGTAGGTGGCTCCATACAAATAGGTTTGCATGTTGCAGAATACTATTTTAAGGTGTGTTGCATTATTTTATGTTGCATTTGTTTAACTCTGTGAAGCTGTTACTGTGCCTAAAACACCTAATGGTCTAATGAAGAACTGAACGGCCAAAAGTGAGGCAGGAGAAAGGATAGGCAGGGCTGGCAGGCAGTGAGAATATATAAAAGGAGAAAAAGAGAAGAAGAAGAAGAAAAAGGAGGAGGAGGAGGAGGAGGAGGAGAAAAGAGCTAGCAGCCAGAGAAGAAGGAAGACTCCTTGGGCCAGCCACCCAGCTACACAGCAAGCCATTGAGTAAGAGTAAGATTTACAGAAGTAAGAGAACAGGAAAAGCCCAGAGGCCAAAGATAGATGGGATAATTTAAAGATAAAGGAAAGCTGGCAAAAAATAAGCCAAGCTAAAGCCAGGCATTCATAAGTAATAATAAGCCTCTGTGTGTGATTATTTGGGAGCTGGGTGAAGCCCCCCCCCAAAAAAGAGCCAAACAACAACAACATTTGCAGAATTGCCCCAATGATATCTTCAAGGGGGATAATTTATTTCAAATGAAGCAAATTGGTATTTTTATTTCTTTTAGTGCTCTTGAGATCATAAATGTGACACTAGCAGATCTTTTAAAAATCTATCTACAATCTATCAACATACTACATCTATTTTTGCTCATTCACTACAAATGTTGTTTGTTTCCAAATAATATCTGTATGAATTTAAGGACAAACTAAAGCATAAAGAAATAAAAATCCTTAAATTCCTCTGTGAAGAATAAGCATGGCCTGAAAAATAGAGAACAGTGAGGTGTCCTTGTGGTGACTCAGATCTGTCCTCATCTCTGTGAGCTCACTAGTCTGTCTTTTTTTCTTTCCATGATAATATATTGCCTCATACATTTTTCTTATCTTATTAAATTTTTTCATTTATTTTACATACCAACCATGGGAGTTTCCCCTCCCTCCTCTCTTCCTATTCCCTCCCCCCATCTCCCGTTTATATCTCTCCTCCATTCTTCCACCTTTCAGAAAGAGTCAGCCCTCCCATGGGAGTCAACAGACTATGGCATATCAAGTTGAGGCAGAACAAAACTCCTCCCCCTGCATCAAGCCTGAGCAAGACATACCACCATAGGGAATGGTTCCCAAATGCCAGCTCAAGAGCCAGGGACAGGTTCTGATCTCACTGCAAGGAGCCTCACAAATAGACCAAGCTACACAACTGTCACACACATGCAGAGAGCCTAGGGCGGTCTCATGAAGGCTCCCTATCTGTCGGTTCAGAGTTCGAGAGCTTCCACTAGATCAGGTCAGCTGTCTCTGTTGTTTCCAAGGGTGATAAATTTTTATACTTAAAACATAGTCTAAATTTTATTAAAATCATTTAGCCAAGCCCACTAACTCAAAACAAAGAGCAAAGTTCAAATAAAGAGCTGGAGTCTTGCACAGACCAACCAATCTACATTTAAGACATTTAAGATAACCAGAGTTATTTTCAACTAAAGGTTCATATATAACTGAATTACTACATTTGCAAATAAAACTGCAAACAAAACATTGGGCTTTCAAATGCCTTCCAAGTAATTTGAGTTATTTTACTCACATCATGAAGACAGATTTTTCTCTGGAGTATTTCCTGTTCAGAAAACATTTCAAGACCTTGCTCTTCTGGGCTGCTTCTTGACATGGAAATATTTTAATGTCATTGCTTTAGCCTTAATTTGGAATTTTGCCTCTTCAGCCAACTTTCTGCTCTACTAGCTGTGTGCTTGGTTTTTTTTTTTTTAAATCTCCCCTGATGTAATGGCTACAAATCCCTTCCTATCCTAGCTCCCAGACTTCAACCTAAATTTTCTCAACAAAATATATTTACTATGGCATATTTTCTAAAGTTTGGTCTCCTTGTTGTTTGGTATTTTACTTGGCCAATTCTATCAATAAATATTCTGTAAGTATTCATTTTGTACAAGGAATTGTTCCAAGTACAGTGGATGTAACAAAATGGAAAATTCTCTCCTCAAGGAGCATGTTGTCTAATTGAAGATTTTTGAGCAAGGAAAGTGTGTTAGTTACAAAATACCTGGCAAAAGCAATTGAAGTAAAGAACATTGATTTTGCTTGATAGTTTGAGGATATGGTCCACATGGCAGAAAAGCAATGGCAGTGGGAATGTGAACTGCATGGTCACGTTGTGACAGCAGTCAAGAAGCAGAGAGACAAATGCTAGTCAGCTCTCTCTCTTTCTTATTCAGTCTCAGACCCCAGACCATGGTGTGGTGCTGCCTGCACTTGGCGTGAGCTTTCTTTCCTTAATTAAGCCTTTCTGGAAACACCCTCATATATACAATGAGAGCTGTGCTTCTTTGGTGATTTAAAACCCAGTCATGTTGACAATGAAGTTTATTCATCATGAGATGGTTTCTTATCTTTGATATGTCCTGTTCACTAAAAATAACTTCCTCCTCTTCCTCCTCCTCCTCCTCTTCCTCTTCTTTTTTTCAAGACAGGGTTTCTCTGTGTACTTTGGCTCCTCTCCTGGAACTCACTCTATAGCCCAGGCTGTCCTCGAATTCACAGAGATCCTCCTGCCTCTGCCTTCCAAGTGCTGGGATTAAAGGCATGCACTACCACTACCCGGCCACAAACTTAAAGTCATCTTTAAGTTTGTTATTAGCCCAACTGAACCAATGGTACTACCTCTTCATTAAAAAAGTGAACTGAGCTCTCCTTGGAGGAGGTGGGAATGGGAACGGGTTGGGGAGAAGGCTGGGGTGGGAGGAGGGAGGACAGGGGAATCTGTGATTGATATGTAAAATGAATAGAAAATTTCTTAATTAAAAAAAAGTTAACTGAGGACATCCATCATCTTACTTTCCGTCTCAAAAATATTTGGTGGAGAAACGGCTCAGTGGTTAGGAGAGTTTACTGCCCTTTCAAAAGACTGGAGTTTAGTTCTTATGCATTCATGTCAGGCCACACACAAACACTTTTGACTCCAGCTCCATTCTCTTCTGGTCTCTCTGGATATCCCACCAATATGCACATACAGGTACAGTCACATATACATACATAAAAAGAAAAAAACTAAATCTTAAAATGAATATTTCAGGCATATCATGTTGCATAAAGAATAAAGTTCTTGACATGGTGTCTGATTCAAGCCTTATTGTTTGGCTTGAAATTTCCTTCCTTTTTAACTTTTAAATCTCACATTCTTTCAAAGATTAGTACATCCCATCTCATTCTGGATCTTTTCCACTTGCTCACTAAGAGTGTGGTGTTTTCTTTCAGTTTCTGTGTTTATAGTTAGCATAGCTCAGCTGGTAATTACCTTATGCTACCGTGGTTGATTTATGACATACACATGCATACACACACACACACACACACACACACACACACACACACACACACACCATTCTTCCTCATCTAGATCGCTAATTGTTTGAAGCCAGGGCCTTAGCAGACTGCATCCCACAAAAGGTGCTTAATAAATGTTTGATGAAGAAGGCAAAGGAAGGGTTATGGGGCTGCAAGTAAGAATGATTTTGAGGGCAGAGAGCTTAAAGAGGCTTTTTCAAAAGTATGCAAAGGGTAATAAAGGACTCAATGTATTAGCAACTTGACTCAAATCCTCATTTCATTACTAGAGGAATTTTAGAGATATTGAAATGACAATAGAAAAGGACTTTGGGACTACTGAGAATTTACATGGACTATGAAGGACAAGTTTGGTGTGAGACTATTTCCTAGTGCTCTCATAAAGTCTCACCAACATGACTGCCTAGATGTGAGCTGAACAAGGACAACAACAGAGATGCCAAAGTGGATGGGGGGAGGACCATGAGGCCTCAACACTACACAAAGCACTACAGGCAACTAAGGAACGCTGAGAGTGGGAGAAATAGTCTTCCCCAGGGAAGAGCACGCCACTTGGTTATGTAATTCCAAACGGTGAACCCTGAAAATATACATACGCATAATATTATTCAGGTTGAGCAGACTGTATTTAGGATTATTTATGTATATGCATATATGCATATAAAAATTAGTGAAAAAAGAGGCCATGAATTTGAAGGTGAGTAGGGAGGGGTATATGGAAGAGGTAGGAAGGAAGATAGGGAAGGAGGAAATTATGTAATTATATTATAATATCAAAATTAAAATTAAAAAAACTTGTTTTAAAAAAGTTACTAATCCCAAATAACTATAACATAATTGACAAAAGATAGTAAATCAGAAGTGGAGATTAGACATGGAGGGAAAATGATAATTTAATCTTTAGGTATCATATATAGAATTTATATTAACATAGAGAGCCAACTGAACATATTAAATAAGCAGTAAAAAGGGGATTACCATTCAATTCACTCCAACACATATTGGCATACTGTGTACTATGTGCCATTCTCTATTCTGGAAATAGAAAAAACACAGCCTCTGCCTCCAGACTTTATGATTGAGTGAGGAAAACACTCTAATACAATTACAGTAATATGAATTAGTAAGCAGAATTACTGAATTATGGAAAGTATTATTTAAATATCAGTGGGAGAGTGACTGATTGTAAAGTTACCAATGAGAAAAAGTTACAGAAGGGATGATTACTGAGTTTGAAGAGAAATAGAAGTTTGCTCAATAAACGAGGACATACCTTGTCAAATGAAAGGATAATCTCAGGAAAAAGTATAGGGCATACAAATTCATGGCATTCTAAACAACAATAAGAAGTCTGAAATGATGAAAGATAAAGGGATGTCAGAATAAAGATGGGTAGTACAAAGGGGATCATGATTATCAGAAACCAAAGACAGATACTGTTATGGTAGGCTAGAGAGGAAGGATGTGTAATGGTTAAAAGTATGCACTCTAGAGTTGAATCTGGATCCAAATCTCATCTCTGTCACTCTGAATTGTATAGGCTCGAACAAGTCACTTAATCTCTCTGGGCTCGTGTTTCCTTATCTATCAAATGGTAACAGTGATACCTGCCACAAGTGATTGTTTGCGGGGATTGAAAGGTGATAAGTAGAAATGATTACAGTGGTGCCTGGCATAGCATGAGTGCTCTGTAAAGGTTAGCCTAAGGTATAAATTACAAGTAATGAGGCACTGCGCCATTCTCTTCTCTACCAGCAGCAGCCTTACAAAGAAATTTTAATGGGAAGTGTCTATATTTCCAGGTCCCTAGGCAATGACCCTGGGAGAACTAGATAGATCTCTTATTCTCAGAGGAATGAAAGTTCCTTGAGATGGTATGGTGTCTACCTTGGAAAAGTAGATTTAACTTAGGGAAAGAGTCTGAGAAAAACAACAATGGAGACTGTTTATATAGAATAAAGAAAAGCTGTCGTTATTGTACCCCCCCCAAAGTGGTAATAAAGAAAAGTAAGGTTGTCATTCAATGGCAAACATTTTGGTTAAATAAAAAATACAAAATTGGGGCTGGATAGATGGCTCAGTGGCTAACTGGCTGCTAACAGTTAACCTGACTGCTCTTGCAGAGAGCTTGGGTTTAGTTACCAGCTACCACATAGTGGCTCACAACCATAACTCTAGTTCCAAAGGAACCATCACTCTTTTCTGACCTCTGAGGGCATCAGGTACATACATGGCACACATACATGCATGAAGGCAAAACACTTATGCAGATAATAAAATTTTTAAAAAAATATTTTAAAAGGCAATATAAAATTATCCAGCAGGAACTGAGGAACTCTGTTCAGTTGATGGCTTCTCAGAAAGGAAGAGTCAGTTGGGTTTTTTTTTAAGGTGTAGGCCCTGGTGGGTTGACCACACTCCAGAGAGTGGCCCCCACCCAGAAGTATATGGGCAGAACAATTGGACTCAATGGGTTCTTTTCTTTCTTTTCTTTTTCTTTTTCTTTTTCTTTTTTTTAGTGTTCAAAAGAGGACAGGAAGATGAGGAGGGTAGGGATGTATCTGGGAGGAATTAGGGGAAGTAGTTGAGGGTGAATATGATCAAAATACATCACATGGAATTATAAAATTAACAGAACCATTTTAAAAATATCCAGGAGGGAGCTGAAGGAGCAAGGAGATAACAGGGTCCAGGGGATTTGGAATATGTAGAGGAATCTTTTGAAGAGAGAGTGTGACTGACAGTACAGTCCCTCCTCTCCAGCTATTCCAGTAATCTAGCTCCTTGGGTTTTGATGCACTCAAGAAAACCATTGCCTATTTCTCGGCTTTCTAGAGTTCTGCTCAAGTGGTCCTTGAATACACTCTTGGGATAATTGTGCTTCTCTGTGTCACTGCTCTGTGTGCTGCTGAAATGGAACTGAACCTTGTTTGCCAGCCCCTGCCGATATTTCTCTTCCACTAGCCCAGGCATCCATTTCAAAGAGCTCAGTTTGAAATATGGTATTGACACTTAATTAGCATTGCAATATGCAACAAATTATTAAAATTCTCAAAGCCTCTGTTTCTGCATTTGTGAAGTGAGGGGAAAAACAGCTTCTGCATTGAAAAGTTATAATGATCATTTAATACATGGACTATTTTTCTATGTAGTGTTTGGCATATTGAGTGCTTCAAAGATGTCAGCTTGTTTCTTCTTTCTCCATTGTATCTGGGGAGTCCCATAATCTCCTACATTCATTTTAGCACCTCATGGGACTTCATTTCATTCAATATCAATAGTAGTAGAGAAGAGGAGAAGAAGAGATCTGTCCATGGAAAGGCAATGAATAATGGCTGTTTATTCAACTCCATCCTGACTTTGTAGCAGAGATATTTTGATGTAGACAGTATCTTAAAATAGGAAAAGTATTTAGATATTGCATAGAAATTCTTTCTAAGCCAAGAAATATGAGTAAAACATTATGACAACTATGTGAAAAATATCTACACATTCATATGTTTCATGTGAAAATAGATCTGCACATTCACATATTTAAAATCAGAAGGGAACAAGGAAAATGGAAAACATTTTAAGCCAGTAGAAATACGTTGTTGCACTGGAATCTTAATATTACTGTGCCTGTGGAAGAGAATCTTCTTTCCTTGAGACACATGAATCTTCTTGCCTTCCTTTCTAAAGAACAACAGGAGGACAGGGTGCTGGAGTAAAGAGATTTTCACAGTGGGAATACCATTTCCCCATCTCATCTGTCCTGCCCAGCTGTCTATTAACCATCATCATCTACCAGAGGCCTGGAGAGCTTCCTATCTGTGGTGCTTCAATGCCCTTGCATCATTAATATCATCATCTCTACTCTTCTTCTAGGAGTGGATCTTTTTTTTTTTTTGGTTTTTTGAGACAGGGTTTCTGTGTAGCTTTGCGCCTTTCCTGGATCTCACTCTGTAGACCAGGCTGGCCTCAAACTCACAGAGATCTGCCTACCTCTGCCTCCTGAGTACTGGGATTAAAGGTGTGTGCCACCACCACCCGGCTTAGGAGTGGATCTTATCAAGGGAGGTATGGAAGAAGTTGTGCATGTTTAGCTGTCAGTCGGAACCTTTGAGAGCCAGCAGGGGACAAAGGCAACAATCACTGTCTAATACTTTGGACTTTCTTGGCAGGTGAATACTGCTATGCATGAGGCAAAACTTATGGAAGAATGTGACGAGTTGGTAGAGATCATCCAGCAGAGGAAGCAAATGATTGCTGTCAAAATCAAAGAAACAAAGGTAAAGTACAGTACTTCAGTGAAACCAAGGTGCAGTTGACTTTTTTTTTTTACTTATTTTAAAATTATAATTTCTCAGAGTAAAACAATATTCTTTTTACAAAAGTTGGAGTTAATTTCTGACGATTGCAGTTTGAAATTGGATCATAAAATAAAAAAGATATGAGGTCATAGGGAGAGATACCAAGTAGTAATATTTGGCCGTTGCCGAGTCTGATAAAAAATCATGGCAGCTCTGGGTGCTGCAAACATTCTATGCTTTCACCTGGATGTTGGTTTTGTGTGTGTGTGTGTGTGTGTGTGTGTGTGTGTGTGTGTGTGTGTGATCATTTACTTAGGATTTAGGTGCTTTACTTTAGCATGTTTTCAGTTTGATTTTTTAACCTTTATTTTGTGTGTATGGGTGTTTTGCCTGGATATATGTTTTTATATCATGTGCATGGAGTGCCCTTGGAGGCCATTAGCTCTCTTGGAGTTAAGGTCAGTTATGGGCCAGCATGTGGGTGCTGAAAATAGGACCCAGGTCTTCTGGAAGAGTAATCATTGCTCTTAACCACTAAGCCATCTCTCTAGCCCCCTCATCCAACATTTTAAGGCAATAAAGACAAAGAAATAATGGTAGAAACATGGGTTGGGAGTCTAGAAGAAATGTGACTGCCATCTTGACTGCTTAGGACTTAGAAAAGATGTTGGGAAACTATTGTGACTCTGTGGGAAGGATGCAATCTGATATGGTACAGGTGGGAGTGGTAGATCAGAACATGATGCTGCTGAAGCTAGGAAAGCAAGTTTGGAGACATACAATGATTTCTGGTATGACTTCTGGCATATGTAAACCAGACTAGTGATAGATCATATGGAAAGGAAAAGCATAATTGCTAGAGAGAGAATAGCATCATTTAACTTATTAGATATAATAGATGAAAGGGAGAGAACAGAGTCAAAGAACTGCAGATTTCTAAGCAGAGAACTGAAGAGTAAGGGTTAAAGAGATCAGGTTAGAGTCTCCAAGCAGCCTCTGTATGTTTTTAGGCTTGTTGGACTGCTGGTAAATGATAGTGATTATAAACCCATGCTGTGGGTACAATGGGAAATGTTGCAAGTACCTCATTTGATGACCAATACTTTGTGTCATGCTGGGTGGTTCCAGCTAACATGAACTGAAGTTTCCAAGAATACATTGTGGTAGGTGTAAAGACACTTAGAGAAATATGTGCAGCTACTCATAAATAAAAATGAGCTACTTTTGTTAAATTGTGCAAAAATATATTGCCAATAAAATGTAAACAATGGTGATCTCTAGGTGGTAGAATTTCTTTTTACATTTGTACTTATTTTTTTTGTAATTAACATACATTGCTTTTACATTCAGAACAATGTTATTAGTACAAAGAGGAGGTAGATAACAGAGAAATGGCTGAGTGCAAAGTAAATAATCAAGTTATAGATTGGGTGAGAGACTTAGCAGCCAGGATGAGAAGGTGAACAGTTGATGCAGGGTCCATGGGATATTAATAACCCTTACTTTTATAATCACTGGGGCAGATCTCCTTCACATTATTTTATTGTTTTTAATTAAACACAGTATGTTTTATCTCATCTTTTCTCTTACCAATCTTTTAAGGTTATGAAACTGAGAAAATTGGCACAGCAGGTTGCTAATTGCCGCCAGTGTCTTGAACGGTCAACAGTCCTCATCAACCAAGCTGAGCACATCTTGAAAGAAAATGACCAAGCACGGTTTCTACAATCTGCAAGAAATATCGCTGAAAGGTATATATGTTCCTCATATTCTTTTGAAATGCCTGCTTTTGTGAAAAGGGGCTGGCTCAAAGTCACTTAATTCTCTTCAGCCATTGGATAGTAGCTGCCACCTGAAGATTTTTACCAGTTAGGTAATTATTGAGCCTCAATGGTAAATTACCCTGAAGATTTCTGGCCCCTTTTCTCCATTTTTGCTGTCTGCCAGTTGTTTTAATACACAGCCTTAAGCTTCCCACTAGGTCTTGAGCAATCTGTTACCATTGTGGTGTATGAGAAGAGAGACACTGGATTACATTGGTAGGATGTGTCCTTCCTAAGCCTATGCACTTTTTAAAAATAAAAATCAAATTCACCCCTATTCTCTTGCCTCCAGTTTCTCTCGTATGCCTTTACCCTACGTTTTCCTCCCTGCTTTGTGTGTTCTCTTTTTTTCAAAACTATTGAGTTCACTTATTGTTGTCTGTATGTGTGTGGGTGTATGTAAAGTTTTTATTGTTTGCATTTAGGTTTTTCTTGCATAAATTCCTTAGAATAGTAATTCTTTGGCTTTTGTTTAATCACTTGGTCTTTTGAAAATTAATGTCATGAGCATTGTTCCAGAGTGTCAAAGAACTCATGGATCATTAACAGTCTATCTATTGGCCCAGAGTCAATGCTTTAAAGTAAATCATTGTCCAGTACAGCCACCAATTCTTCAAGGGGCTGCAGTACACCATTAGGCCATATTGTGGAGATTTATTAAGGCAACTCCACATAGTTAAAAAGGAGGTTTATTTTGGGAGTAACTTACAGCTAGTAAAGGGATTGGTTACAGGATCCAAGATAGGTGAGGTGTAGTCTAGCTGGGTTCTCTGGAGAACTCCGCTCAGTCTACCATGCAGCATCCAGGATCACCAGGAACGCAGAGAGCTGGCATATCTGGATCTCAGGTCTTAAGAGCTCCAGTCTTGGCCCCGCCTCAGGGGCAGGTCATAGGTAGGCATGACAGTTACCAGAAGCCTTACTGGGAGTAGTACTTCCAGGTCAAAGCTGGAACAGCTACCTACCCACTACAAGGCCAGATATGATCTCCTTTACAAATTTCCCTCTTATTCATTGAAGACTTTTGGTTTTTAAGCTCATGATCTTCCTCCTATTGCTACTGTCATCATTCTGGGAAAGTTCATTCAGACAACTAACCCATGTAACACTCTAACCACCTAGCCATCCACCTTCTCTGATACCTTATCCAGAGACACACAACTTGGATTCATTTCATCCACTCATTTTTCTGGAACATAATGTCCAGGCATTATCATCACTCAGAATCACACAATCATAAACTAAAGCATCACATTTTCTAACCACAACCCCTTCTTAAATTCAACTTTATTGAGACCTCTAAGTCTTGAATCATATTCTGCAAGTGATACTTATCTCTACTTTGTTCTAAGCATATTTGGGCTTTGTGATTTACCATTTTAGCCAATCTTTTTCCCCCCAAATTCACCTTCCCATTACCCTTCAGATAATCAGTCTGACAAAATCCCAAACCTGAATCACTCTACCTTTTTCCATGTCTGTATTTGACTTTCTGAATTTTGGTAGAGAAAAATCACACAACCAAGGATGCATCACAGGACTGAGTGTGCAGTACTGACCTAACTCTTTCTGTGTTGCTATGGTCCGCTTTCTTTTCAACCTACCTCCATCATGCTATTTCAAATCTTACATACTCACCTTAAATTTCAACACTGCTATGTTTCTACTCACGTTTATTAAATCATATAGATAATGGTAAGTATAAAATGACAATGTTTAACTTCTCATATCAAATTTCTAGACATAGTTGCGTTCATATTCCTTACTTCCACCTTCTTTCTGGTTCTAATAAAAGATTTGTCTTCTCATTTGTGATTTGGCTATGTGCATCCCGGTTTCTCATAGCTTCAATTTTCCACACAGTTGTTGGTTTCACAACCACTTTTATGCCCACTAATGTCTCTATAGCCTAAAAACAAAATAAAAGCCCATAATTTTCTTCTTCCTCATACCGTCTCTAGTTGTCACTGGATTTCCCTTCTCTTTGCAGACAACTGTTTTCTATTTCATCACTCTTTACTTTCATTAAATGTTAAATCTTGTTTGCATAAAAGTGACACTTTGCACATAGGTAGAATGTAAAATAGAGCAAAATCATATTGCCAAAAACATCACTCTCCTGTTATCCACTTTCTGCTCTCTAATAATGACGATGATGATAACAAGTTATTTTATTTTGGACACCTATTTTAACCCTTTACTAGTATTAACACAAAGAACCCTTACAAAAATTTTATAAGGTAGGTATTAATATTTCCTTGTTTTACAAATGAGACTGTAAGACTTAATAAGCTTAAATAACTTGCCTAAGACTACCCAACTAGTGAGGGGAAGAGGCAGTGTTCAAATCTGAGGAGATTTGCACCATTATCTACAATTTTGCAACAACACCAAGCAATTTAAATTCTGTTAGATATTCCTATTGATATGACATTGATATTTTATCTATTCTTCATTTTAGATACTGACTTCTGAAAATTTGGCAATATTTTCAGTAACTATTTTGTCAAACATTTCTAGTTTGCCTTCTTATTTTTTTGAAGACTCCAGTTATATGTGTATTAAGATGCTTGGCATTGTCCTGTAGTTCACTGATGCTCTAGGGAGATTTTAGGGTTTTTTCTTTTGTTTGTTTCTGTTGATATTTTTCTAGTTCACTAGCATTTTGGTGTATAATGTTTAATCTCCTATTGACTGTTTGAATATATTTTTCATCTTAGATATTGCAGTTTTCATCTCTAGCAGATTGATTTGGGTCATTTCCAAATACCTTCCATCTCTGTAGGTTATATGTTGAATAATGCTGCAATGAACATATGACTACAGATAGGTTTTTGACGTATTGACTTTTTCCTTTGAGAAGTAAGAATATTGGATCATATAATAAGTTCTATTTTTAGTTTTCTGAGGAAGCTCCATGAAATTTGCTAAAATATATATAATGGCTACTCTAATTTACATTCTCATCAAAAGTATACAAAGATTCCTTTTCCTGATATTTTTGTCCATTTTTATGATTTTTTAAAAATGATTGCCATCAAAGCCTACAAACTCAGATTTTCCAAATTTCACTAAATTGTGTCTTGGTTATTTTTTCTTGGTCATTTTTACTAGACACAAGTGACTTTAAGTTATGGGATCTTGTCTTTTTTGTTCATCTTTCTCCCTTTTATATTCTCTCTTACTCTTTTTCTAGGAGTGTAATTAACTAGATAGTGGGCATCTAAGATTTTTTCCTCTAATTGAAAAACAAAATATTATTTGGGCCTTGTAATGTAGTCCAGTAATTACAACTGGTAAGGAGGCTGAGACAAAAAGATTGAAAGTTCAAGTCCTGTTTGGGCTGTACTGAGTTGAAGATCAACCTAAACAGCCTTAGTGCCATCTATCTCAAAGTAAAATGTAAAGAGTGTGCTGAGGATGTAGCTCAGTCAGTTCCTACCACCACAAAAATGCCAAATAGCTGCTTCTTGTTTTCCATGGTTTTTCTTCCTCTTTCTATTTCTGCAACATTTATTTAAATTGCCTTTCATTTTTCATTTCATTAAAAGATACTAATTTTTCAAATAAGTATTTATTGAACATTGAGCACATTTGCCCTAATATCCTCCATTTTCTCAGTGCTCTCTTCTGTTGGTCTCTTTTGCTCTTGAAAATTTCACCCCCATAGGAGGAATTACCCTTTCTGAGTAGATGGGGGGGTAGGAAGGAGGTAGAGGGAGGGAACTGGAGAAGGAGAGGGAGGGGAAACTGTGGTTGGTATGTGAAATAAATAAACAAACAAACAAACAAACAAACAAATAAATAAATAAATAAATAAATAAAAGAAAGCTTCACTTCCACTTTCATGTCATACATGATTTTATGAATCTGTATGAAATCTAGAAACCACAAATGAGAGGAAAGCATATGATGCTTTTTGAGACTGGCTTCATTTGTTTAATATGAATATCTCTAGTTGCCTTCATTTTCCAACCAACAAAATAGCTTTATTTTTCTTCATGGCCCCCAAAATACATTAATATATATGTGTTAAACACACATCTGCATACATATCATATTTTCATCATTCTCCTGTTGTTGGGCTCCTAGGTTGGTTCCATAACTAGACTATTATGAATAGTACTACAGTAAACATTGATATACAAGAATCTGTGATATGTTGTCTTGGAGTCCTTGGTGTAAATACCCACGTATGTTATAGCTGGGTCATATGGTAGATCTATTTTTAATTCTTGAGAGGCCTCCACACTGATTTTCATAACTAGTTTGTTTACATTCCCACTAGCACTATATAAGAGTTTCTTTTTATCTATCTCCTGGCCAGAATTTTATCATTTTTTAAATGGTTATCATTCTGACTTGGATAAGATGTAATCACAATGTAGTTTTTATTTGCATTTTTTGATGGCTAGTGAAGTTGAATTTTTTTCATGATTGTTGGCTGCTTGTATTTCATCTTTCTATTTTTGCATTTGATCTGTGTGTATATATGTATGCATATGTATATGAAGGTGCACATGTGTTTTCCCATGCACATTTATATGGGTGTGCATGTGGTGAGCAGGGGACAACCTTAGGTGCCATTACTCAGTCTCCATCCATTTTGTCTTTTGAGACATGCTTTCTCACTGGCCTAGAATTCACCAAGTAGGTTAGGCTAGCTGGACAGTGAGCCTCAGGGATCTATGAATCTGCCTTCCCAGCACTGGAATAATAAGTGTATACTACTATATCTGACTATTTTTTTATGTGGGTTCTGAGGATTGAACTCAGGTCCTCACGTATGCACAGTAAGCACATTACCAACTAAGCTACCACCCCAGCCCCCACATTTTATCTTTTGATAACTATTCATGTCATAAACCCATTTATTTATTGTATTGTTTGATTTATTGTTGTCCAGTATCTTCAGTTCTTTGTATAGTCTAAATATTAACCCTCTGATGATATAAAGCTAGCAAAGGTTTTCTCCAATTCTGTTGGCTGTTTCATTACTCAGTTAACTATTTATTTTGCTAGACAATTTTTTAATTTCATGAGGTCCCATTTATCCATCATTCACATTATTTCTTGAATGACTGGACAAGAGCCATATTAACTAGAATAACTAACTCCCTGACTCAAAAACAGAAATATAGATTGATTAAATTAGAATAGAAAATCCAGGTATGAAGCCATACAGCCACAGCCATCTGATTTTTTACAAAGATGCCAAAAATACATATTGGAGGGGGGAAAAGTAGTCTTTTCAACAAATGGTGATTGGAAAAATGAATATCCACTTGTAGAACAATGAAAGTAGGCTTCTACCTCTCACCCTGCATAAATATTAACTCCAAATGGATCAAAGATCTTAATGTAAAACCTGAAACACTAAAATTGCTAGAGGATAAAAGCAGGAGGACTATTTCCAGACATAAGGTAGGATACAATTTTTTGTCTCTTTGAGACAGGGTCTCAATTTCAGCTGTTTTTACATGGAACCTACTCTGCCACACAAACTGTCATCAAACTCTGAACAACACTCCTGCCTCAGCCTTCTGAGTGCTAAGAATATAGGCATGAACTGCCATAGTTGGCTTTCTTAATTTTCTGTCTATCTTTCTATTAAAATTAAGCCTTCAGCATTCGTACTTTTACTTACAAGAGGCCTTCCTTTTAAAAACATTATATTAATTCCTTGAGAGTTTCATACATTGTATTTTTAATCATATTCACCCTCTCCTCCAACTTTTCTCTTATTCACCTCCACCTCCTTAGCTATCGAATTTCATAGTTTGTGCTACTGAGCTACTCTTAGATGTGTGTCCTGCCCTGTAATGTGGTTGACAGACACACCATTAAAGAAAACAGACATTCCATCTTTATCAAATAGTATCAAATGCAAATAGCTCCTCATCCATGTCCATCTTCCTTCCTCCATACTGAGATTTTGTCTATATTGAAGGAGTTAGTGCATGTCTTGTGCATGCTGTCAGAATTGGTGTGTTCTTATGTGCAACAGCACTTTTGTATCCAGAGCACAGTTTCTTTGAAGTCCTTTGTTACTTCTGACTTATAATTTGTATGTCCACTCTTCCTTGAAGATCCATGATCCTTGAGGAGAGGAATATGACATAGGCATCCTAAATGGGATAAGCACTTTGTAGTCTCTTATCTTTGCATGTTGACCACATGTGGGTTTTGGTGTTGATTGCTATCTACTGTAAGAAAATATCATCTGGAAAATATCATCATCATCATCATCATCATCATCATAGTAGAAATATATACATGGCGATAGAGTTTAAATGAAGGTACTCTATAATAGGGGGATAACACCCCAACTAGATACCACAGCCTAACACACACACACACACACACACACACACACACACACACACACCAAAAAAAAAAAACTCAGTGTAAAGGAATGGATTATCTATTTTGGAATTTTTGGTCAATGGGATCCCATAGATCCTGAAGAACATTATAGACTATTGCTATTGCTCTTGGTTATTCTGCAGAACTTGGTGCTAAGAATTTATTGCTGAAGACACCAAATAACTTGAATCATAAAACATGGATAAATTAAGCAGGTACTAGCCTGCTTTCATAGTGATGGAAAGTACTATATAAACTAAAATAAGAGAAAAGTGATGATCAACATTACCAAACTGTGAACTCTGAGAACTACAATAAGGACTGGCCTGGCAAGATATAGCTACTGGTAAAATAGTGGCACAAATGCCATAGGTGTAACCAATCACTTTCTGCTTTGGATCAAAGGTCTGCTTCATGAAATGGAATTCGTACCTGGAATCATTAATGGGCACAAGAATCTGTGGTTAGATAGTTCATAATCCCTTGGAGATGACCTTATGTTCTTCTAAATAGCCATAGTATTAAAATGAGTCCTAATAAGTTAATGCTATACCCATAGAGCAGTGCATTTCTCAACCCTCATCAGAGCACAGCTATGTTGATGATTCCCAAATTTCTATGTAAATCTTTTCATGGGCTCAAGTGTGTGGAAAATGATCCTTGTTTCTTTCTTAGCATTCTATTGGTATTTTGTGCTTATAAACTATTTGCTTATGTCTTTAGAAGCCCTGCATTGTCTTAGTTTTCTTCAAGTTTCTTCCTCTTTTATGGGCACTTAGATTTATAAATATGCCACTTTTTAAAAGCATTTAGGAGACAAGTTGATTATAAATGGAAATTAATTTACTACCAGTTTAGCCAAAACATGGAAAGACTTCTAGATTCTTTCAGTCCTTCTATTCTAGAGTTATAATGTTATAGAAAAGATGAAACCAAAGTCAGGAGATATACATAGGTTAAGATATCAGAACTGTATGAAATATTTTTCTAGGAGGCAACTTCCTCCTCTGATTGGCACCAGCACTTAAGCCTTTCCCTATATTGAGCACAGGATTCTTGGGGAGATGATAATTCTTTGGGATTCATTGTTTCAGTTCTCTGATAGCCAAAGGGAGAGGCGCAAGTGCCTGTATAGTATCTCCTCTCCAGCTAGGCCCATTACACCTCTCTCTGTACTTCCCTGAATACCTGGTAAACTTTTGACTTCCCTTTTAAATTTCAGCACTGAAAGGTGCTGGGAAGCTATGAGGGGGTGGGGGCAATTTGTTGCTTGGTGAACTTTGCTGTAGGATTATAAGACAGAGTGCCAGTTTTTTATTGTTGGATCCTGACTGTCAGTACTGTAGGTGTTTTCTTTTGGTCCCTTGGAAGGGATCCTGCACCCTCCTGCTTTTGGGGGACAGTGTATTTGAAGTATGTGGAGCGAGGCAGGCTTATAGGTCCTGCTGTCAGCATTCTAGAGGCCAAGCAGGGAAGGAGGAGACTGAGACATTCCAGACTTTTTTTTTTTTTTTTTTTTTTTTTTAGTAAAATGTCAAAACTCTGCCGAAGTAAACCTCACATCTCCTGCCAGACTAAGGAAAGGGCAGGCTGAGTGGATCTGTAGCTTTTGCTAGTCTTCACGCAAACTTTCATCTTTGTGTCACTAAATGAGCTCTATGTTGTTGGCTTCCTAATCCAGCTTCCTCTGGTCTGTTGTTGGTTACTGAACATCTGTCCCTTTCTAGCTTCCAAACATTTGTCGACAATCTCTTAGTTGCTGGCATCTATTTGTTTCATTCTCTTTGTCTATGTGGGTTTAGGCCATTTTTATTCTTTTTCCTTCCAGTGGGATATTAGAAAAGCAGAGATGAAATATATATTTAAACCACTATATTTAACTGTTCTTACTCTGCAGGCCTCTGAAATGTTTTCTCCCATCTTAACATTATTGAAGTGTTCTTTTCAAGGTCACTAAAAGAAGACCTTGTTGCTAAATATAAAAGATGCTTCTTTGTTTCATCTTTGCCTTTCATCTTATTGGTATCTCAAGAGCATGTGTCCCTACTGGCCACATTTACTTGCAATCTCCCTGTTTTGGCTCTCATAAAAATTCCTGTTACCTGTCTATTTTTCTTTTTCTTTTATTCTTTCATCATTGAGAGCAGCTCTTCCTTGATCTATTTCCTTAATGATACTGTTCTTCCTGATTCAATATTAGGACAGTTTCTTCTCCCTGCACACAGTTTTCCTTACAAATCCATTAGCTTTTAAGGCTTCAATTTCTATTTAATTATGATCAAATGCTATGTTGATGATTCCCAAATCTCTATGTAAATCTTTTCATGGGCTCAAGTGCATGGAAAATGACTATCCATGTGATACCACTTGGAATCATCTACCCAATATAAATATCTTTTTCTCTGCTCTCTCACAGAATCTGAAATTCATCCCTATTCTTATTCATTGTATTGCATTAAGGTACTATCACTTTACATAAAATGAAATTTTAGCTGGGAGACATATACCCCTCCAACACATTTGATGATCAAGGCTTTGAAATATTGCCATGAGATGCTAATGTATAAACATAGAATTAGGGTATATATGGTATGCTGAGAGCATTTGTAGTTATCATTACATGCATCTCAGTTATTTGTTTTGTAAGAATTTTATGAAGGGGACCAATGAGATGGTTCAGAAGTTAAGAGCACTTTCTGTGTAATCATGAAGACTAGAGTTAAGATCCTACCACCTGGGCTGGAGAGATGGCTCACAGGTTAAGAGCACTGGCTCTTTTTCCAGAGGTCCTGAGTTCAATTCCCAGCAACCACATGGTGGCCCACAGCCATGTATAATGAGATCTTGTGCCCTCTTCTGGCATGTAAGCACACTTGCAGGCAGAATACTGTATACATAATAAGTGAATCTTTTTTAAAAATGATCACACCACCAAGTGGTGGTGGCGCTCGCCTTTAATCCCAGCACTCAAGAGGCAGAGCCATGCAAATCCCTGTGAGTTCAAGGCCAGGCTAGTCTACAAGTGAGTTCCAGGACAGGTTCCAAAGCTACACACAGAAACCCTGTCCCAAAAAACCAAAAAAAAAAAAAAAATTCACACCACCCACACAAGATAATTGACTTACCAATGCCTGTAACCCCAACTCTGGGGGGTACAGAGACAGGAGGATTGCTGGAATTGTCTGGATTCCAGTACACATGAAAAACATGGACTCCAGGTTTGGGGAGAGATCTTATCTCAAAGGAATAAGTAGTGGATAATGATAGATGAGGACTCAACATCCTCGTCTGGTGTCTGCATGAATGCATAGGCTCATATACCTGCACACACACAAATAAATAGATGAATAAATTTTTAAAAATTTTTATGAAGTAGAATTAGTGTCAACAAATATTCAATTATGTACTGTTTTGATATACAGTGTTATTCTCCAACATATCTATCAATTTCAGTTCCAATAAGATATGTACATCAACACTGAGATACAGCTCCACACTGTTATCCTCAGTAGCCTGAAGAGTTCTCCTAAACTTTTAGAGACCTCAATCCAGACCAAACCAGGATTCATGGATTTGATGTAGAAAAGAATTTCAAAACTAGCCAGTATGATGAAGCAGAGTTGGAGATTTTGTTAAAGATATTTTAATATGACATTAAGCACAAGGGTTAGGAGAAAGAGGCACCCATGGAAACGAAGGCACATCCAAGAGCATGAATGTGATCTTCCCTAAGAGAGTTACAGAGAGGAAAACACACCTATATATGGATATGAACTCCTCAAGGGAGTCACAGCAAATAAGACATACACAGAGTATATAGGTGTGGGCTCTTAAGGAAGAGTCATAGAAAATAAAGCATACCAAAGTTGTGGATATGGGCTCCACAAGGGAGACATACATATAGCATTAACCATATATACCTTTGTGGTGGCTCTTAGTTACAGCTTTAAAGGTTGCTAGCTAAGAAACCTCTCTCTCTCTCTCTCTCTCTCTCTCTCTCTCTCTCTCTCTCTCAAAGAACTGAGGTTATATGGTGGCTCTGGAGATGCCTTGGACTGGATTCTCATCTGATGGGTAAAACCAGAAGACACTGTGGTCTTACAAGGGGCTTAATACATGCCTATTCTCTTTAAATGAGCTGGTGAGATTCTAGAAAAACAGGTTTACAGCTGGGAACTGGAAAAGTCAAGCAGTTGTTAATTGTGCTAAAATACTTTCTTCATTTCTGGCAAGAAGCCTCTGATATCTGGGTGAGAAGCCCTGCCTTTTTCATGTCCCCAAATTTTCCCTGTCTTTTTATCTTGCCTCATGTAGGCATTGTTTAGTTTAGACATAAAAGCTCCTACCTTATCTTTACTTGTACTTGTAATGCTTTTTATCTTAATTTTTATTTCTTCAATTTCTCATGTATTTGGATTTTTTTTTTGAGGCAGCATCTTGTTATATAGTCCAGGCTGGCCTGGAAGTCATGATCTTTCTGCATCAACCTCCTGAGTTCTGGGACTCCAGGTGTGTGCCAACATGCTCTGCTATGAACTTGCTCTTTAAAATCTTGTCAGCTATTTGTCTCCATAGGACATTGTTATTATTGCTGTTGCTGTTGCTGCTGTTATTTTTGAGACAGGGTATCAGTGTGTAGGCTTGGCTAACCTAGAGCTAACTCCCTAGTATGGGCTGGCCTCAAATCCTAGAAATCCTCCTGCTGCAGCCTCTTGAGTTCAGGTATTAAGGGTATGCACCACCACAACTGGCTTGTTTTCATGTTGTTTTATTTTTTACATTTACTTGTTTGTTTTTCATTTATTTACTATCCATTCATTTATTTATGTCTCTTTGTGGGTATGTGTGTGAGATCAGAAAACAACTTATGAGAGTCGATTCTCTCCTTTCACAATGTGAGTTCTGGAGATCAAACTCAGGGAGTCAGGCTGGGTGACAAACACCTTTACCCACTGACCCTCTCACCAGCCCCATTGTTTTCATATTTTTTGAATCAAAATTTTCAGGCGTGTGTGTGTGTGTGTGTGTGTGTGTGTGTATACAGTAAATTAGAGGAGATTTTTGACTGCTTAATTCGTCCTCTACATCCCTTCAGTTTTGTTTACACTCTTGTGCCTGTCACAGATAATGGTCTCTGGCAGAAGACACAGCACTACACTATCACCTGCAGCAGCCTAAGGAGTGCTTTTCAGAGACCTCCACTCAAGTGAAGACAAGGTTCTTGACTACAAAAGCAATTTCAGGCTGAGTCAATATGAAGCGGAATTGAGGTGTATTAGGAAGAAAGTTTAACATAGATTTGAACGTGGGTGTTAATAGAAAGAAAGGTGCTTGGGAAAAGGATACAATACAGCCAAGAGCATGAGTTTGGGCTTCTCAAGAAAGCCTTCCTCTTGAATGCCTTAGCAGTAGCTGAATAGAAGATTTTAGAGGCTTTTGAATTATATAGCTTGGGGTGTTTCAAAAGAAACGCCTCTACTCTGTCTCTTTTCTCCTTTTTGATACGTGAAATAATGGATTATGTCAGTAGGAGCCTTGGGTAAGATTGCAACCTGATGAGGCAAAACCAGGGGTTCTACAGGTTACACAAGAATGTTAAGACATGCCTTTTATTGTAAATGGGGTCGTTATTGTGAGATCCCTTAACAGTTGAAGGCTTATAGCAGACATCCCTTAATTTTCCTGCCCTGCTGTCCTGCCTCATTACTATGTCACTTACTGCTTATTCCTAGGAGACTTAAAAGATATGATTGACTTCCCTCCAGTATAGCTTTAAAACTGCTCTTAAAACATAAATGTAGACATATCACTCCTTTATCTAAATCTCTCCAATGGCTCCTATTATTCTTGGGTTAAAGGTCTAAGCTAAAAACAGAGCATATAACATCCTACATGATTTTGCCTCATTCTCTATCCTTTAAGCAAGTGGGAACATATTTAGCCTTTGTTAAGTATTCACCATGTAGGTCATGGCTTAAAAGTAACTTCCAGTCAGACATGGTGGCACATGACTTTAATCCCAGCACTCTGGAGGCAGAGGCTGAGGCAGAGGCTGAGGCAGGTGGATCTTTGAGTTTGAGGCCAGCATGGTCTACAGAGTGGGTTCCAGGTGAACCTGTGCTACACAGAGAAACCCTGTCTCAGGCAACAACAATAGCAACAAAGTAACTTCCTCTGGGAGAGTTGTCTTTGTATTGAGTTTATCGCTTATTTATTTATACTATCATGCAGTCTATTCCAGAAACATCTTTGTTTTCAGAAATAGTCAAGAGCTATTGTTTATAGATATGCAGCAGAGTATATGTTTTTGCTCAATTCTTCATTCCTTTACAAATGGCTCATATAAAAAAATTCTGTTCTGATTTTACTCTACCCCATGCCTCTTCTGTCTACTAGAACATACATAGTGTTTCCAAGCTAATGTTTCCTTCCATCTTGCCATTTGTATGCACAAGGACCTTCATTGACTCTGATTCAGAAGGTCTGATACAGGACTGAAACCTGACTATTTTTGTAAAAGCTCCCCCAGATAAGTCTGATTAATCATGAGGCCAGAAGAATTGCTGACACACATAAAATGTACACTTAAAATTAGGATTAAATAAATGGTTATGGAAACAGAGTTTAGAATCAAATGGATATGGATTCAATTAAATTTTGACTTTTACTGTTGTGTGTGATCTTGGCAGCTTACTTAGCTTTTAAATGTGCATGCTTCCTCACTTACAAAATGGAAATAACATCTACTACATAACATTGTGGTAAGGAGAAAATTAGATAATTTATGTAAGTTTTCATTTTAATGCACAGTGCCTTATGTATATGCTAAGCATTCCATAAACGTTAGCATCAGATTGTTGTTGTAAGTCATTCAGTTAGTCATTCAACATATATTTATTCACTATATGTCTAACATTGTTTTAGGAACTATAGAAGTAGATATAAGTGGTACAAAATAGGATCCTTATTGCTGTGTTTCTTCAAAGTAGTTGAGGAGATGAACCCAAGGATGTAACTCAGTTGGCAAAGTGTTTGCCTAGCATCCACAAAGCCGTAGGTTGAATCCCCAGCACATCCTAAATTGGATATGTTAGCACATGTCCATCTTCCTGACCCTCAGGAGATGGAAGTAGGAAAATCAGGAGTTCAAGGTTATTCTTGGCTGTGTAACAAGTTCGAGATTAGCCTGCGATACATGATACTCTATCTCAAATAAATAAATAAATAAATAAATAAATAAATAAATGGGAAAGAACTAGTTTGGGACATGAAATTATCACAGTATTATGCAATCAGAGAATAATATAATGAAATATAAATATTGTAAAACATAAAATAATGAATAGTATTAATGGGAAGGCATTAATTCAGCATGTTGGTTTGTCAGTTAGCATGAAAAAAGAGATGTAGAAAAACAGTCTTCAACTGCTCTTACCAAGCCAGCAGAGGTCTACTTTGATGCTGCCTGCCAGATGGAAAATGATGCAGAGGGGAAAAAATCCTGTATTTACTTCTCAAAATTAAGACAGGATGGAGGAGTGTGTTTGAGGGGTGAACATATGTGTATAAATATGGTACAACTCTTAATTGGTTCCTTATGATTAAAATTGAAACTGTTTCCATTGGAAAGGCAGAGATATGGTATTTTCACTTCCAAGTGATTTATTTTTACCTCGTTAAATCAGAAATCAAACACTAGATGAAGGTTCCAAGCCTATTTTGATGTATATTGATGTTTTTTTTTCTTCTTTCAGGGTCGCTATGGCAACTGCATCTTCTCAAGTACTGATTCCAGACATCAATTTTAATGATGCCTTTGAAAACTTTGCTTTAGATTTTTCTAGAGAAAAGAAACTATTGGAGGGGCTAGACTATTTAACAGGTGTGAATGTATTGTGCTTTCCTTCCCATTTTTTTCTTTCTGTTCTCTTTTAGTCTAAAGTAATCTGAAAAGGAAAAGATTTACAAAGAGAATTTTTTAGTAAGCCTTTACATAACACTTGTACCTTTTCAGAAAAGATCAGGTATATTCAAGGTAGTATGGTTGTAGACCACATGTACCTTTTTAGAAACAATATATTTTAGTTCATGTTACATAAAAGAAAATTGGACGTCTTAGGGGCTATGGCTCACTGGCAGGGATCTCAGCCAGTATTTCATATAATTCAGTCCTTGGTAGCCGCAAAAAATAAGAGTTTTATCAAAACAAAGTTGTCAATTTTTTTTATAAAGTATCATATCATTTCCCTAAGCTGTTAGGACTCTATCACGTGACACATAGGTGTCAGATGTGACAGTCTACAATTGTTAAACTGATTGAAATAAAGACTAATAAATATCCATGAGCAATGCAAAGAAAGTAAAGGATGAAACCAGCTTATTAAAAATTCTTGCTACTTTCAGGATTACTCAATGTTCATTTCTTGAGAAAAATCTACACACAACCTTATCGATTGAAGTGATATTGTTATTGTATCAATGCAGCTATGCCTTGTTATCTCCTTCCTTCCAGACACTGTATATTAACTTTGTATCATTATTCTTCATAACAAATCTATATGGCAATGCCCATTTTACAGGGGGAAAGAAATTCTTATTAATTTGAATTTTAAATACTGTCAAATGTCTAGGAAAAGATTATTTTGAAATAAAAATAGGTTGAAGTTCTTGTAACAAGAAAACAGTATTTTGCTTTGCTATATACATATGTGTTTTGACAGGCATTCTATAAAAGTGGAGAAATCATTACAATTACTTAGTCTTATATATTTGCCACGAAAGTGGTTGGGGAGAGCTTAAGGTCTCAGCACACTGTTTCAGTCTGTATGGTTCTTGCCAAAGTTTGTCAATTTCTCCAGAGCTGGGGATGTTGCTCAGTGGTACTGTACTTGTCTACCATGGGCTTGTCTAGCATAGGCTTAATCTCCACAGCTGAAAAAAAATAGTACAAGAAACAAAATCTCCTACCTATTCTGAAGAGACAAGGTACTTCCTTACCATTTTCTTTATGTTTTTTTCAGCCCCAAACCCACCATCTATCCGAGAAGAACTCTGTACTGCCTCCCATGACACCATTACAGTCCACTGGATCTCGGACGATGAGTTCAGCATCAGCTCCTATGAGCTTCAGTACACCATATTCACTGGCCAGGCTAACTTCATCAGTAAGTCATGGTGTAGTTGGGGCCTGTGGCCAGAGATAAGGAAATGTAAGGAAGCAGTAAGCTGCTCAAGATTGGCCGGTGCGCCACGAGGCAAGTGTTTGTAAGACATGTGAGGTTGTTTAGTATAGACTTTCATAGACAGTGTAAGCTCCCCAGGGTATTGTAAAACATTCCTGATGGCTGATAAGCCAGTTGTGTGTTTTCTTGCTGGGTAGTCATTGGGATCAGCCATAATGGTTTATGTAATCCTTAGCCTTTTCTCAGTCCATACCACTCTATTGATCTAAAGTGCTCCTTAATATTTGTTCCTGGGTAGCTAAGTTACCACTATTCCATGTGTGTAAACCTCTCTCCCTGAGTCTCCTCCCATTTCATTGTCATGATAAAATTATGTTTAGGGACCATCGCTTCCTTTATTAAACCTATTTGTGTCTATTAACATGTAGCTCAATCTTCTGCCCCTGTCATTCTTCTCTTTACTATTTCTGCATTTCTGCAAGGAATTCCAGTAAGTATAAAAACATGACAGAGCCAGGTACAGTGACTCACGTTGATAACCCCAACACGAAGGAGGTTGAGGTAGTAGAGTTGCAAACCAAACAAAAGCAGTTTCAGTGGATCCTAGCTACAGATGTTTAAAAGGCTGTTCTTCAGCCTTCATGTTCAGATGGGTTCACCTTCTGTTGAACTGGGGAGAGACCAGGCTCAGTAGGAACTTAACTGATTGACTGCACACAGTAGGCATTGAAGAGAAAGGTCCCCTCAGTTCACAGGAGGGAGGGGGCTGGAGGGAGGGAAAGAAATGGAAACTGTAATGAGTCGTTTTCTGTCCCACAGGCTAGCTCCCAAATAATGACACAGAGACTTATTATTAATTATGAAAGCTCAGCCTTTAGCTTGGGCTTGTTTTCAACTAGCTCTTATAACTTAAATTAACCTGTTTATAGTAATCTATGTTCTATAACATGGTGTTACCTCTCTTCCATCTTACACCTCCTGTTTCCTCTCCATGTCTCCTGGCATCTCCTGAACCTCTATTATCTCTTCCTTCTTCCTCTCTCTGCCCAGAAGTCCCACCTATACCTCCTGCCTAGTTATTGGTCATTAAGCCAGTCACAACAATATATCTTCACACAGTGTACAAATATCTCACAACAGGAAACAAAGCAGAAAGAAAGCTGAATTCAAGCAGTAAAGCTGCAAATTAACATTTTCTTTTACTTTGCACTTTGCATTGATGTTTATCTTCACAGACCCACATGAACAGACTTTATTCAAATATGCCCTCCTTATGGGCTTTTTCTATTTGGTGACAATTTATGGGCAAAATTCTGTTTTGTGACAATAGTGGGGAGGAGAGATAAGCAAATACTTGGGAGTAAAACATTAAAGAACACTTGCCTCATGAAGCTCCAATCTAAGCCACTTGACTCATGTAACCATATGTTTCTGGGCATCTCTTCAGATTATGGAATCACAAGCTCTAAGGCCTTACTATAAGTTTCCTCTTCCAGTTTCCTCTGTAAGTTCTGGAAGTTAGTGTCAAAGACAGGAACTATGCTCTACCTTCCTGATAGGGGAAGAGCAATCACCTCCCAGAAATTGAGAACAGGTCTGAGAACTGACAAACCTAAAAACTGTCACCTCTGGTTTCAAAGCAACAGAATCCTTCGTAAATGAAGGCCTAAAGGAGTTGCTGCTAATGCTACTAATGATAAGGTTATTAGTATCTTAAAGGAATCCTAATCTCTTCTGCCAGACAAGTAAACATCTCTGCTTGAACATTGCTAGTGAGGGCATGTTAATTTTCATGAAAACATCCATTTGATTGTTGGAGAGCTATACATTATCTCCAGTACTTCCTTGGAAAGGGACTGTTTCCCTTTGTAAATAATGACAAAGTAAAGCTGTGTGTGCCTTGCCATTCTCACACATATTCTCTCATTTAGTCCTCATGTGCTCTTAGCCTTCTAAAGAGATTATACTGATTCAAATTCCATATATGAAGAAGTTAGTGTTCAAGTTAAGTGAGTTTCCCAAGGATATAGAACTCCAAAATGATGGGGTCAAGATTGGAACCTGTGACTGCCAGACTTCAAGCTTGATGTTCCTTAATTAATCTTTTTGTGCCTCATTAACAAACTTATTCCATCTGTCACATAACAGTTCCTTAGGCATTTTAGGTAACTCATATGTAACTACTAAAGTTACATTTTTATATCTCAACATTTTCAGTTCTTTTGATGCTCCTCATACAATATGCTTTTCAGAACTTTTATCAGCTTAGTATTCTTTTTATGGAAAATCTTCTGTTGGTCAAAGTGGTTTTAAAATGTACTTTGTGTCAAAAGTGAATAAAAGTGGTTTGACTTCCCCAAAGGATAGATGAATTATGTCTTTTTTCCTCCTCTGAGACAAGGTCTCTTATAGTTCAGGCTGGCCTTGATTTTGCTGTGTAGCCGAAAGTGACTGAGCTTCTGATTCTTCTGTCACTACTGCCTGAGTGCTAGGATGTGCTACTACATCTGGTTTTATGTAGTACTGGAGAAGGACTCTAGGGCTGGCTTTATTAATACTGGGCAAACAGTCGACCAACTCAGGTGTATCCCGAGTCAGCAATGGGTTATGTTTCTTGTGCATAAGCCACTTCCTTCTTTTTCTGTACCTTATTTGGCAGGCACATTGACTACTGAATGTTCCCAAGCATATACTTAACTGAGAATCCTACATGATAAGTTCTATCTGCACTCAACTCAAACTCAACACCTTTGAATGTATGTCTGTTACATTTTGTCTCATTACCCTTGATTCTGCATCCTATCATGCCAGATCTTCTTAGATCTGGTTTCTTCTTTCCAGTACATTTGATTTTCCTCTCAGCCTGACTTCTGTGCTTTCATAAATCGACAGAAAAGTTCAGCAGGACAGGAACAAAAGCAAAGCCTTGCAGCAAAAATTCGGATGGCAATGAGTAATTTTTTAAAAGATGAATCCTCCCTCTGCAGTTCTAGCTGGCCTGGAACTCACTGTGTAGACAAGACTGGCCTTAAATTCAGAGATTCCCTTTGATGGTTTTTTAGCGGCACTCTTACCCTGTGAGGAAAAGTCACGAAACATAACAGAATGCACTAACAAGAGTTTTACCAAGACAAAGAGAAAGGGATAGATGTGATCAGGCCTGTGGGAAGGACATGTGTGAGAAAGAGGGTGGAGGGAACATGGGGCCTGCCTTTTAAGGGCCAGCTCATACCTGCGCACTCAGGCCCACATGGTTATTCCACGCATGTGCATAGATTACGTGGTCACGCCTGCACAATTATAAGACCATGTAGCCATGGGGCATGGGTTACACTGGATGTAAGAGCCGGAAATGACTAGACGGAGATGACTAAGTGTCCCACTAGGCATGCACGACCATGGGGGCGTGGTTAGAATTCCTATCATTCTTTCCTCTGCCCCCTAAGTACTGGGATTAAAGGCAATGGACAACCATTTTACTAGAAAAAAAATATTAATGATGCTTCAGATTCCCAGTTCTATCAGTCAGTCAGGCCTGCCACTGTTGAATGAGTTCCAGTGAGGAGAGCTACTTTCTCTTGAGACATTTTCACATTGTCATTATCTAAAAATTCCTTCATTGCTCGCTTGCTCCCTTCCTTCCTTCCTCTCTTTCTCCTCCTCCCCTTCCTCTTTTTTTGTTGAGGCAGGGAACCCTGGTTAACCTGGGACTCACAGCAATCCTCCTGCCTCAGACTCCCAGAGTACAAGGATCATAGGCATATGTTCCCCTACCTGGTCAAAATGTCTTTCTTGTTGGTTGAAGTTAAGTCAAAAGAGGTAGCTCTCCCTCCCTCTTAACCTTTCCCCTTTATTTTGAGCTTTCTACTGCCTCTTCTGAGATTTAAATGATCACAATTAATAAGGTTTCAGGCCATACTCCTAGTTGAATGAGAATTCCAACAGGTATTTCTCTTCCTGGCTACATTATCTTTCTGGTTCAGTGGTTTTTTTTTTTTAATTACAAGACCACTGGGCATAACTTCTGTCTGTAGCACATTGCAACAAAGATAGGACTTCATTACTTTTTCTTTTCACGGATGCAGTTGTGTCCACCACACATGTACACCTTAAACACATGTCTGTTAAATTTCCTTATTTGGGCATTTCCCTTTGAATAAGAAGTGTGCTTTCGTTACCACAATTCACCAAGTCTTACTGCTAACCACAAAATTGTGTATAAACTTAGGAATGGTAGCGAGGGAGGTAGTTCAGCAGGTAAAGTGTGAACACCTGAGTCCAGTCCCCAGAGCCTATGTAAATACATCTCAGCATGGTAGCACATTTAGTAATCCCAGTGCTGGGGAGGTAGAAATGCATAGATCCCTGGGGTTTGCTGGCCAGACAACCTAGCCTACTGGATTAGTTCCAAGCCAGTGAGACTCTACCTCCGAAAAAAAAAAAAGAAATAGATAGTGCCTGAGGAAGAACACCCAGGCTTCTGGTCTACACACACATACACACACACACACACACACACACACACACACACACACACAGAGAGAGAGAGAGAGAGAGAGAGAGAGAGAGAGAGAGAGAATGATTTTAAAATTTAAAAAAAATTGTAATACCAGCACAAAGAACACTCTGTACTTTTTACCCATATTTGCTTGCTGATGATATTTTACTTTTTCATCTGTTACCATTATCTCTATATTTTAAGAACCATTTGAGAGTAATTTGCCTCATTCACTTCTTTTCACCCCTAAAATCTTCAATGTAGATTTCCTATAAGGAAATGTCCTTTAAACTTGATTGTTTTTGTGTTTGACAGTTTCATACATGTAAACAAGAATATTGTGATTACTCTCTTCCTGACGCCCTCTCTTAATCTCACATTTCTATCAACCCGCCTCATCCTAATGAGGGCCTTTCTCAGAATGATAACTTTTGATTTTGTTTTGTGATCCATTTAGTTTAACCAGAGTCATCTGTATGACCATTAGTTTGGAACTGGCCATCTAAGCCCTGTGGGGGCATTAGAGGGTATATAACTTAAGGCAGTGATTATCTCTCTCCCTGAATCTGTCAGTATCAAATAGTTTATCAGTGAAGGGTAAGATTCCTGTACCCTTCCTCTATCCACACCTGACTGGTGATAAGCCAATCCTTTCTTTGGTTTGGTTTCTGGATTTGTTTATTTAATGTATTTGAGTGTTAGCCTGAATATATGCATTGCACCATCCCTGGTGTTCTATGAGGCCAGAAGAAGGCAAAAAATCCCCTGGAACTAGTGCTACAGAAAGTCATGAGCTGTGACTCAGTGCAGGCATCCACACCTGCTGAGTTCTGATTACACTGGCTGAGTCTTGCCCAGAAGATGGTGAGTCACAGCTCTGCTCCCCATCTTCTAGCTCTTACATTATTTCTGCCTCCTCTTCTCCAAAGTTTCCTAATCCTTTATATATCTGTCAACTTTAAGAAATTTAATATCAGAAGCATGTGGATCTCTGTGCGTTCAAGGTCAGCCGGGGCTACATAATGAGATTCTGTCTCAAAAAAAAATTAACAACCACATAATACTTTCATATAACTCTCCATTTGTATTCCAGGTTTGACAATTAATTCAATAATATTCATTTTAATATATAAAGAGTCCAGCATTGATCTTGATAACCTAGGACTTAGCATTACATTTAATTATAGTATATTTGGCTTTCTTTAGCCTGGTAGACTTCCTCAGTCCTTCTTTGTCTTTGATAGTCTTTGCCTTTTAAAACAATGTCCATTTTCTGGGTGTGATGGTACATACACATCAATAATTCTAAGCGGGAGGATTGCAGCTCAAGACCAGTCTAGGCTACATAGCACAACCCTGTTTCCTCTTACATTGTTTCTTAATTTGCATTTATCTGATGCTTCCTCACAGTTATATTCAGGTCATGCATTCATTGCTGGAATAGTGCATAGATGATAGACTACAATAATAACAGTGTGCTTCTTAGGATATCTCTGGATGCATGCAAGGTCCATTTATATTACATTTTTGGTGCTAGTTCTGATTATCTGACCAATACATTACCTGACATTTTAAAATTATGTATTTCTAGTTTCCCCCTCTTCCCTGCCCCCACTACCAATAAGCAATCTGTGTAGTGATGCTTTAAAACCATAAAAAAATCCTGCTTCTTCATCAATCCCATCTCACACCACTCTTACCCCAAGTGCATCAATTGATGATTTTTGTTCTATACAGACTTTATATGATGATTGTGAAATGACAGTTCTCCAGCTGAGCATTCTCCCACACTTATAAATTGTCACTCAATTATTCGTCTGTGTAGCAAGAGCCTCTCCACATTTCATCTTTTTATTTATTCATTAGTAGAGACTTGTGGATGAATTTTCATCAATGATTTATAATTCTTTAGTACCTTCATTTTTCTTGTGTCAATGTCCCAGATTTAGTCAGCAAGACCCTTTAAAAGCACCTCCAGGGTTTGTGTGGTATTTTCCTATTCTTTTTATAAGCATTTTGTTTTGCTTTCTGGCCTAACAAAAAATATTGCAGACTCATTTTAACTTTATCCTGCCTAAAACTTCAAGTCAGCTATTTTCCCAGGAGCCCTGGTTACTTTTAATAGGACAATTATATTAGAAACTAAAACCTTAGTCACATACATACACACACACACACACACACACACACACACACACACACACACACACAAACATACACGCGCGCGTGCACGAAATACACTTAATTATTATTCTTCTGTTGCTGTGATAAAGCACCATGACAAAGACAACCTACAGAAGAAGAATTTATTTGGGCTTCTGATTCCAGTGGCTTAGAGTGTATGACAGCATAGCTAAGGTATGGCAGCAGGAACATCAGGCTGATAACTCATATCTTGAACTGAAACAGGAAGCAGAAAGATTGAATTATGAATGGCACATGGCTTTTAAAAGTCCCAGTGACATACTTCTTCCAGCCATACCTCCTAAACTTATCCACATAGTGCTACCAATTGGGGACCAAGTATTCAAGCATGTGAGCCTATTGGAAGCATTCTCATTAAAACTGCCACATATACATGTGTATATAATCTACATATGCGCACATCTATATGCAAATATGGAAGCATGTATAATTGCCTGGGTGTATCCACGTGGGTTTACATGACCTCCTGAGGATCCCAGAATCTGTGAAGGCTCAAATCTCTACATGGAATGGTGTAGTATTTACATACAATCTGTATCCATCTTCCTGTATACTTTAAATTATTTCTAGATTTTTTTTTATACTGCCTTGTAAAGTATAAATTCTGTAAATAGTTATTCTATTTTTAGGGAATAACATGAAAAAAGACTGCACATGTTCAATACAGATATAATTTAGAAAATTATTTTTAGCCTTAGACATCTTGGCACATGCAGGGAGGCTATGGCTGAGGTTGAAGGATCACGAATTTGAGGACAGCCTAGTCTATATAGGGAATATCAGGCTAGCTTGGGCTACATGGTTATGTCCTGTCTCAAATCTTTAAATCTCTAATTTTTGGGGGCTGGAGAGACAGCTAAGTGATTAAGAAGACTATCTGTTTTTAGTGAGGACCTAGAATAGTTTTCCAGCACCCACATGGCAGCTCATACCTGTCTGTAACTCCAGTTCCAGGGGCTTTGACATTCTCTACTAGTCCCTGTGGGTACTGCATACACTTGGTGCACATATATACATATAGGCAAAACACCCATAAAATAAAAATAAATAAATCTTTTTTTAAACACCTTAAAATCTATAGTTGATTGAATCCTTGATTGCAGAACCCACAGATAAAGAGGGCTAACTGTACATATTTTAGAAGTCATACAGTGTTGTCTGAGAGGCTTTTCCAGAGGACCCCCCCCCACAACCAACCCACCCCAGAAAGAGAACTCACAATAAACAAAAGATGACTGAACCAAAGTCCAACTTGCTGAACCAATGAGTTTTTATTGGAGTAACATACAAGATTATGGATAAAAGTTTACTTGAAAAAACAGGGATAGCTTTAAAAAGCAACTTTTTTGCCCAAAATCCCACCCCAACGAGGGTCATGGCTTTGGCAATTGCAAGCCTGGAGTTCTGAGCACAGTTTGCAGGCAGTTCAATGCTCTCTCCCTTCACACCTTGGCTGGTCAAAGTCTCATAGTAGTTCATTCACTCCTTTATAAAACTGGGGAAGGGCCTTAGAGCATCTTCCCAGTTCCATTCTCCCAGAGGTGTGATGTTTTGTTCTCATGAGCCTCCTGCCCTTCCCTGGAGGGAAAGTTTGAGTGAGGGAAAACTGGCAGACAACATGCAGCCACAGCAAGATCACCCAATTCTAATTCATCTCCACGAGTTAGTTCTTGCCTTCTCTCATTCCATATGTAAGCTCTTTTCTCCATGGTAAGAATCTTATATCTCAACAACATCAATGCATTTTGCTCAATCCTGTCATGTGTCTAAAATATTTTTAGAATTGGTTTGCTCAGGGGCTGAGGATGTAGTTGCCTGGAGGATCACTTAACCAGTCTCCCCTTGACTGTATTTTTATGGTCAGTATCCCTTTAAGATGCAGTGGGTTTAATTTGTTTCAGTTTGCCTTTAGTCCCAGCTACCCTATTTTTTTGTTGTTGACTTGATTTTAACCTCTTGAATTTATGTGTATTTTTCAAATTTGAAATTAGAATTTATTGATTTAATTTTAATGAAAAATTCCTTAAAAGGGAAAATATGCAAAAAAAAACTATACTCAGAGAATTATCCTTTTCTCTGGCCATCCCTTTTACCTTTTTTTCTAGGTTGTCCTTACTATGGTTATTGTTTTTGTAAATCCACGAAAATGTAATATGATTTATTATTTACCTTTCACTCGAAATTGCTATATAATATATATGGTCTTTTATAATTAGAGTTTTTCAATTGACTATATTTCCTGGAAATCATTCTCAATCAGATCATAGAGAGCATCCTCCTTGCTCTTTTTATTAGTGGCTATATGGTACATGGTACTTGACTGTAAAGAATATCTGTAGCTGCTTTTTTAAAAATAATTTTTGGGAGACCCTATAGTTTCTTCTTTTTGATAAAATTTCTTCTGTGATTTGTTGTTCATACTATCCAACAATAATGCAGTTAGGCCAAAGCTTTGTTCTGGCCCTTATCCATTTTTCACAAGAGTCACTTAACAACCAATTCTTGTGCTACTTCTCTAGTACTTCTTTTTGTTTCCCATTATGATTTTTGTTTTTATTTGTTTATTGTATGATGCTTTGAGATAGCCTTGGCTGAACTAAGAAGTTGCTTTATAGCCAAGGCTGACCTTGAACTCCTGATCCTCCTGCCTCTACATCTGAGGTGCTGGGATTACAGGTGTGTACCACCATGCTCAGTTTATGTCTCACTTTCTAGTTATAATTTAGGCCCTTCCTACCTACCTCAAATTAATTATGAATCTCTTGATCAGATCCTGTGTAAGATACTCACAACACGATTTCTAATATCTATTTTCACTAAACCCTTCATTAGAGCTGTATGAAAATGACTAAATTTGGTCCTTATTTTCCTTACCCTTTCCTCCCCATCTCCAAGTAGAAGTGTGTTTTAAAATTGTATACCAGTTGAGAAACAAATAACAGGAGAAGCAAAAAAAAAAAAAATCAATGGAATGGAGTATCAGAATTCATTTTACTGAAAGCTAGCCAAATACTTGCTTTTAATTACATATATTTCCTCCTGTTTAAATTAATATTTGTAATCTCAAGATGTTCTTCAAAAGTAAAAACATTCTTGAGATCCTCTTTCCTGCTTGGGAAGAAAAAAATCTTTTGGACAATAATATAGTTTTGGAGCACATGACCCCGGAAGAATATGGGGATCAAGGAAGGAGGAGCTAACATGTGTCCTATCTGAGCAAGTAGATAGTGTCCTGCTTTGCCATGCCATCTTGACTTCTTTTGGAGTCCAGCTGAGGGTGGAAAAGCAGAATACTATAACTCTGGAATTCTCACTATCTTACAGGGATAAAGGGCTATATATGGTCATTCACCCCCATCCCACCTCCCCAACACAGTGCACAGTTCACTGGTGTAGGATAAAAAGATCACAGGGTTCTACTTTGAGCACCATCTATGGCCATGGTGAGTCACTTTCCTTCCATCCTTGTTTGTCCTGTGTCCCTTCTGCTCTGAGCTTTCATGTTGTTGAGCTCTGTACAGGAACTTTTCCATCCATGCAATGCCAGACTGAGTTCTCACAGAAACAGACCTCAGCAGTAAAGATCCAGAGAGTTCATTACTGTGAGGATTCTACCATTTAGAATAGTAGCCATTCTTGTGTTCTTTGGCAGAAAAATGATATAAATTAGCTTTGGTCAGTGATTGGTAGATGCCAGAAGCCTGGCACAATTCTAAGTGTGTGGCAAATAAATAAATTCATGAAAGCTTAAGTGCTGGTTCATCTCATTATATCTTTTAAGGCTCAGAAGAAAACAAAATGAATTCATGTGGGTGGGTTATAATTGATATTCAGTGTTTTTTGTTTGTTTGTTTGGTTTTAAAATCCTGGCTTTTTTTTAACTGTTGATTGATGCCTTTGTTTTTCCCTACTTCACAGGCCTGTATAATTCAGTGGATAGCTGGATGATTGTGCCCAACATTAAACAGAACCATTACACAGTGCATGGACTCCAGAGTGGGACGCGCTACATATTTATTGTGAAAGCCATAAATCAAGCGGGCAGCCGGAATAGTGAACCCACCAGACTAAAAACAAACAGTACGTTGTGAGACTCTAGGAGGAAAGATCCATTTTCCTCTCTGTGCCAGGGAGGACAGTTAGCCTGAGAGACTTCCATAGTAATGTGTGAGAGCAGTGGCACTCAGTAGAGGAGCTTTACTGTTGTGCTTTGTGTATGGGATTTATTGGTGTCCATGGGTGTTTGTGGACTAAGATACATAGAATAGTGTGTGGCTTGGAAAGAGGTTAGAGAAGGGTTTTTCTCTGCCTTCCACCCCTGTCTCCCAAGCTTGGGAGAAAATTCAGTTAAAGAGTATTACCTATGGTGATCTACAAAGCTCTACCACAGAGAAGCCATATCTCCTAGGAATGCTCTTGATCACAACTGATAGAGTTTAACAAGTATTTCCAAGTAGCTTAAGTGAAGAGTGGTTTTCCTTTATTTGCTTGTCTGGTTTTTTTTTAACTGCCTGTCATACATAGCAAGAAGTCCAAGGGCAGCCTGTTCATGGCTAGTATAGCAGCTCTGAGATCACATGGAAGGCTGGAGCTCCTTCTTTGTGCATTGGTTTATCATCAAGGCCATAAGAAGGCCAGTGCAACTGCTAATGTTGTACTTCCTCACAATAGGAAGAAGGGAAAAATTGGTAATCATTTAATCAAGGAAACAGAAGCTTAACTGGAAATTCCTTCCAATCTGTTGGAAGCTTCCTTATTATTAGCGATCCCTAGTGGCAAGGAAGGCTGAAAGACTGAATGAGAGAGAGAAAAAAAGAAATAGATACTGTGTTAGCACACGGTGTCTGTCACAGAGGCATATTGTATACTAAAGCTCTTGCTATACCCAGCTCCTGGGCCTGGGACAGTGTTTTTATCATATGGTTATGAGTTTCTGCAGTGAAACACATGTTATCTTTCATCATTGATGATGGAGCAGCCATTGTAACAAAATTGCCTAATTATATGCACACCTCAATTTCAGGAAAGTAAACATCTCCTGTTGCTGAGCTCTTCTCAATTTTTTTCTTTTGTGAACAATTGTGTCATTAATACAGAGACTTTCCTACCTCAAATATTGCAACACTCTTTAAAATCTACCCAAATCCTAACCCACTCATTGAAATAAACCAAAGCACCAAGCATTTTTGAGGATGTGAGATTTTGTGTGGTCCCTTTTAATTTCACAATATATGATGGAAACACTTTACTAGCTCCCACTTGCTTAGAATTATGGCTTCCAGGAAAGGACTCATATGAGAGACCCATATTTTTTCACACAGAGGGAAAATAATGCCTGCATGAAGGTTATTTTAGGGGGAATGGCTTCTATTCTTACTTAACTGCAGATTGTGTCATCTTGCCTGCTTCCTTAATATAATCCAAACTGCAGCTGATCCGCACTTACCCATGGATCAACAGCATATTGAGGCTCCTCTGCTAATGATGGTCTTGGAGGGGAAAGGCACAGTTCTTCAATGCTTGATCATACTTTTCCCCATTTTCTTCTAATTTTTTTAGGCCAACCCTTTAAGCTAGACCCCAAAATGACTCACAAGAAGTTGAAGATATCCAACGATGGATTGCAGATGGAGAAGGACGAAAGCTCTCTGAAGAAAAGCCATACCCCAGAGAGATTTAGTGGAACAGGGTGTTATGGGGCAGCAGGAAATATATTCATTGACAGTGGCTGCCACTACTGGGAGGTGGTCATGGGGTCTTCAACATGGTGAGTGGATCTTTCCTTTCCTTCTCTCATCTTCTCTGCTGTTAGGTTCCTAGGAGATTCAATTCTACAGCACAGCTAAAGTACCAATAAGTCAAGGTTAAGAGTTAGGTGATAAGAACAAGTCCTAGAAAACTTGAACAGTTTTTAAAAGATAAAAAAAACATGGGAAATATAGTGAGCTAGGAGACAGGAATATCATTCTAATTGCTGGCTTTATAAGCTCTGGTGATATTATCATTATGTATGTAAATGTAAACTTGTAAAGGAAGAAGCACACAGTGAGTCACTCATAGGTCCAAAATAATGTTTAAGACAATTCATATCATTTGTAAATTCTTTTCTGTCTTCTCCACTGTCTCAGGTATGCAATTGGTATTGCCTACAAATCAGCTCCAAAGAATGAGTGGATTGGCAAGAATGCCTCTTCCTGGGTCTTCTCTCGATGCAATAGTAACTTCGTGGTGAGACATAACAACAAGGAAATGCTGGTGGATGTGCCCCCACAGTTGAAGCGTCTAGGTGTCCTCTTAGATTATGACAACAACATGCTCTCTTTCTATGATCCAGCTAACTCTCTCCATCTCCATACTTTTGATGTGACCTTCATTCTTCCAGTTTGTCCAACATTCACAATCTGGAATAAATCCCTAATGATTCTGTCTGGCTTGCCTGCCCCAGATTTTATTGATTATCCTGAGCGGCAGGAATGTAACTGCAGGCCTCAGGAATCCCCCTATGTGTCTGGGATGAAAGCTTGCCATTAAGTGTCAAGAGAGCGTGTAATTCACTGGCTCTCCAGTTCAGCCCTTCTTCCCCTCTTAAGCCTCCATTAGTGCTTCATATATGAGATACAAAATTAAGTTCATTGGGAACACCCAAAATAACTAGATAGTGTAGATTTAATTTTTGTGTACTAAAGCTTATGTTTGAATTCATGTATTGAGTTACTCAGAACAAATTATCTGAATAGTCTGGGTTTATGCCATTGGGGAAGAATTTTAGAGAATATCTCTGTCATCATTGGCGAACTAAAAATTTCCAATGATTTGGGAGTATAAATGACACTGGAAGGAATTAGCTTTTCTAGCAGTGGCATGTTTGACCAGGTAAAATTTGCACAGTGTCAAATTATCACATATTGTATGTCACTTTTTAATAAACTAATAATCAAGGTGTTATGAGAATATCACACATGTGTATATATAATATATAAAATGACTGAATTCATTTTATGAGCAAAATGACATAGATCATTTTATCTATTACATATATACAATAAACCTTAATTTGTTCATATAAATGAGAAATATATTGAAAAGGAAAATAAATTATACTGTCCATTCTTATTCCCTAGATGAAACATCACAGTAGACTGGCGTTTTCTCTTCTTCCCTTTAGCCTTTCTTTTCCCCTCCTGTCACACATACAAACACATGCAATCAATCAAGACATAGGAAGTGAGAGAGGAGCTCTTGCTTAGATTAGGAGAGTGTGGACAAGATTGCATAAGAGATGCTAATGCTACCTTGAAAATTGATTCTGGTAGAAGTGTGCTGTGTAGCATAATTTCGTTGACATTATTTAATAGAGGAGATTTATTTGAATTATTAAAAATTGCCATAGAATGTTTCAAAGAAATATAGTTTTGTTACTCTCAAATACGTAGTTACTAGACTTAAGCTAAAAAGTAGAGTTGCATAACGAAGTTTTTTCAGATCTCACCTTATTTGATCAGTAAGAATAGTGTTACAGGTTCAACAACTATATAAATAAATACAAATGTATTTTCAGACGAAGCACTCCTGAAACACTATTTTCCTCGATAGGATCCATACTCATTCTTTTGTGATTTTGTTTACATTATTCATTCACTTTGCATCCACTTCATGACAAGTAACATGAATTCCATCCTAATTTTCATCAGACTAGTTAAAGGAAATCGAGCTTCACGGTCTGTTATTTCACCAATTATTTTGCAGAGGTTGGAAATGCCAGAGAAATAGAGCCTTCTCCCAGGAGCAAAGTCCACTCTTGGTAATTGTAAAATGATTACCCCTGTGTAATTGTAATGTGACAGTAGTAGCCATTACATGGATTGTATGTAGCCTTGATGCAATGTCAAATGTGTCCCCCTCCTTCTACCAGCATGGTGGATTCTTATTTATTAATTTGTTCAATGAACTATTAGATGCCACACTACTGCTGCAAGAGTGCCCATATTACTAAAATACAGTCCTTGCTGTCAAATGACTCACTCTTATGTACAAGAGACAACATATCTCTGTAAACCCCACTTAATAACACTTATGGATTATTTGCTTATCTACCATGAAAAGCAAGATCAGTGCTGATACACAAAGAAGGCTCAGATTTACATGTCAAGTGGTGAAGTCAGTTTCTTTGGCTTTAAATATCATATGTACCTTATGGCTCATAAGGAAGTGAGCAACCTCAGTAAAGCTCTGCAGTGCTGGTAACAAGCTTGTGGTATTAGAAAGCTCCCAGCCTTGAGATTGAGATAGTTCTAGCTTCTCTGCCATAAACTAGCAGTGACCTCAGGAAAGCACTTCTCCAAGCCTGTTTCCTCTTCTGTAAAATGATTCCTATTGTATAAGGCTGGTGTAAAGGTTTAACAAGGTAGTGTGTATCAGTTGCCTAGCACAGCACCTGGCATTCACTATGTGTGCCACCATCATTCATCTTTCCCCCAATACGATTCATTTATTTTTTGTGCCCTTTTAAGTTTTAGTTCTAGGAACAAAGCTTTATTCCCTATTCTATATTTGACTGCAGCCTGGGATGCCTTTCCTTGTCCCTTCCTCCCTCAGTTAATTAGCAACCTCACAAACTGGCTTACGTGACCCTCTGTGGCACTCCTCTGGCATACTGAGCACCCCCTCTCAGCAATAATCACATTGTATTGTAGTATTTTTCAGGATGTCATTTTTGGAATGCCATCCTCAGCAGATCCATTTTAGATCCACCCTTAGTGATTTCTTCCTTAAAACAATGGATTCTTGGCCCCTACTCTAATTAAGTTAATTAGACTGTCTGGGAACATAAAGAAACTTACATTTGTGACAGCCTTCTCAGGTTATTCTGATTCACACAAAAGTTTAATGTATAATAATTATCTTCCCGACTAGAGTGGGAATACCTTGAGGGTAAGGACTGTGGTTTTTGTTCTTGTTGTATTTTTAATACCTAGTACAGTGTCTGAAAAAAAAGTAGTTGCCTGGCTAATGTTTCTTAAAAGAATGTATGAATGATCAAATGAATAATCAAAATTGCTCTGTTTGACTGTGATGTCCATTAGAGGTATTTGTTATTCTTGGGCAAGTTGGTTACTTCTTTCCTCTGTATTGCTATTAGTTTGTAAGTGTACCAGGGCTTATACATACAAATGAACATTGTTCCAAATTGGCAGTTATCATGGAGAATTGTCTTTGGAGCATGAGGTACCATTCTCCCAATAACATTTCATGTTTTCATGAACTTCAATGAACTTTGTTGTTCTTTGAAGGTAGATTTCAGTTTTCATTATAGGCAGAGTTAAGCCTACTGAAACAGGCTACTGAAATATAAACGGGGAAATTCAATAGGGTTTGTGATAAGCAATGAAGCTTGACTCTGAAATCCCAACTTCTGAGGCACATAATTGAAATGCCTTCCAAGAAACAACATGGTGGCAGATCACTCAGAGGGCTACGATGGGTTCCAGATATTTACTTCAGTAAACTTAAGGACTTTCATAAAATACTGGCAATGGCAGGGACCAGAGGCTACCTCTAGCTAAAGCCAGTTGCACAAATGGAACATGACCTACATTTAACATCTTCAAGAAATGTGATTCCATAAACGTGGTTGTTGTTGCTTTACTTAATCTAACTGTTCAGAACTTTTTCTCCTAGAAAATTATTTTCTGTCTGCAATTTATGCTTGTTTCCACTTTTTATATTGTCTTGTTGAAGAAAGCACAAAATAAAGCTAAGCTTGTTTTTGAGAATACAAAAGAAATTTTAACGCCACATTGATGTTCTTGCTACTTGTAAGAGTAACTGCATCTGGCTGTGTTTTTATTATGTAATTCCATTGTGTGTCTTTGGATGCAGTGAAGTTCATATTGCAACAAAATCACTTATACATGCTTTTCAGCTCAAGCATTCTAGGTGAATTCTCTCAGCTTTCATGGTTTACATATTTGTATATGACTACCTGGATGGATCAGTTCATGGATGGACTTTTAAATAAGCTCAGATGCTGAAACCCCTTCTTTCAAGGAATGGAGAATGTGAGGCAGGTAGACATTAACCACTCCCAATTATTTGTAGCTCCTGAAGCCAATTCCAGCCTGAGAGCCTTTGGGCTGTTTTTGGCTGTGCATTACAAGTTGGCCAGATTTATTGCCATTGGGTCAGACAAAACTGCCTTCTATGGTGTGGTCTACCAGTGTCAGAAATATGCTGTGTTATTGTTATTGGCTAGAATATTTATTAGTCTATTGTTGGACTATTTTTTATCAAATGCTTTACCCCAGGCTTGTTTGTACTGGGAGCTCTGGACGAATAGTGTCTCTCCTAGTAACAGAAATATAAGCATCTGTGGATTACACAGTTTCACCCCTCTCTAAAGATCCCAACCCATCCAAAATGCTATATTATGAATTAAATAAATATATATGTATTCATGAGTTGTTGGTTGTCTCTCATTGGGGTTTAATTGGGGAAAAGACTAAGTGGAAGATGGTCATGTGTTGCCAGAATTTGGTAAGTGGCTCAAGGAGGGGTGTGTGTGCACACCAATAATTGTGTAATTGGGTAGAGATCTCAGCAAGTAAAATCTAGGAGGTTTTAAATTTGAGGTCCAATCATGAAGACTTTGGTTTTAGGAGAAGGATATAGTCAAAACATCTCATGAGATAAAGGTCCAAGGTCCAAGGGAACATAATTCATCTAGCTTCAGATATTGTAGCAGAAGGCAAGAATTAAACAATTAACCCCCCACTGCTAGAATCTATTAGTTAAGACCAGAACATGATCACAATTGAGATGACTGACTTACTGTTAAACATCTGGCCTGTAGGAGGACCTGGGAGAGTTAAAAGACTGTCTGGGTCTGGATTGGACTTATCCTATTCAAAGTTACTGTTGAGCTGAAACTAAAGGGTCATGTAACATAGAGTGAACTAGTCAAAGGAAGTAGAAAAATGGCTTGAAGAAAGTGGTCAGACCAAGGATGCATAGCTCAAAGGCAAGGGAATTAATACACAAGTTAAGAACTTGAAGAACTACAGGTTTTGTTGGAATGTCAAAATGTTGTTTTTTCACTTCTTACTCTTTGCTCTTTGGCTCTTTTAGGGGGCTCACCACCTAGCTCCTAAATAAATCACACATGGAGGCATATTATTACTTATAAATAACTGGCCTTAGCTTGGCTTGTTTCTTGCCAAGCTTTTCTTAACTTAAAATTATTCCATCTACCCTTTGCCTTTTCTTATTTCTGTATATCTTAATCCCTGGCTCGCTGGTTGTGTGGCTGGGTGGCTGGCTCCTAGCATCTTCCTCTCTTCTATTGCTCCTTTTTCTTTTTATGTCCTTCTAGATTTCTCCTTTTATTTATTCTCTCTGCCTGCAAGCCCTACCTATCCTTTCTCCTGCCTTGCTACTGGCCATTCAGTTCTTTATTAGACCATCAGGTGTTTTAGACAGGCATAGTAACACAGCTTCACAGAGTTAAACAAATGCAGCATAAAAGAATGTAACACATTTTTGCACCATTAAAGCAAATGTTCCACAACATCAAAGTGCTTAGCATGGGTCAGGCACAGTCTGAGAAATCCATCAACAAGAAGTCTTGGGATTAGGAAAGTGCTCATTCTTGATAATCTGATGGTCTAGATTGTTAATTTCATGAGGACTGGGACTGTGTTTCTTATATTTGTTGCTGAGCTTCAGCACCCGATACATAGACACTATCAATACATAATTTTTTGAATAGATGAATGAATGAATGAGTGGATGAATGAATGAATGAACAATGTGAACAATAAATTAGTGCCTAGACCAAGACTCTCACTTCTGCCATGTGAGAAATGTAGAAGTTCAGAGAAAAGTCTATATAGAGGAAGGTGGTACATAGGACAGGTAGGTTGCCCTACCAAGTGACCTAGGAAGTGGAATGTTTTTGGCAATTTCTTATATAGATATAAGAATCTGTCAAACAGATTATCTGAAATTTAAAATGGAATTATGCTAGACCAGTAATTAATGAGTAAAGCAGGATGGGAGAAGAGGTTGGTTTTTTTTTTGTTTTTTTTTTTGTTTTTTTGGTTTTTCGAGACAGGGTTTCTCTGTGTAGCTTTGCACCTTTCCTGGATCTTGCTCTATAGACCAGGCTGGCCTCGAACTCACAAAGATATGCCTGCCTCTGCCTCCCAATTGCTGGGATTAAAGGCATGCGCCACTACCGCCAGGCGGGAGAAGAGGACTTAACAGGAAATCTCAAAAATAACGATGGTACAAATAGCGAGGCTATTTCAGCACTCTGAAAGGCTGAGGCAAGCAGATATAGAGTTCTAAACCAGCCTGGGCAATGAAGGGAGATTGTCTCAAAATGAACAAAACAAAACAACAACAACAAAACAAACAAAAAAACACATGTACAGGGGCTGGAGAGATGATTCAGCCCTTAAGAGCACTAGCTGATCTTCCAGAAGACCCTGGTTCAATTCGCAGCAACTACATGGCAGCCCATGCCTGTCTGTAACTCCAGTTCCAGAGGATCTTATACCCTCACACAGATATACATGTAGGCAAAACACCAATGCACATAAATTAAAAATAAAAGAAAAAACATGTGTAAATATGTGGGGAAGATGGATACAGGTGCTCTGAGTAAAATAAAATGTGTGGAGTATTATTACCCTAAAAAAGAATCTTAGGGTGTTCATAAAGTAACAGTAACATTGTCTACCTCTATGTTGATTCCATTGTATTCTTGATGATTGTACCTGATATCTAACATTCTTGGTGGTAATGCTGATTAGACTTATATAATTATATTCACTAAATTTTAATTAATGGATATCCATACTGTTAAGATAAGAAGACCTTGAAATTATCTGTATAAAGCTGGGCATGGTCAGGGCCATGCTGATGTTAGTGGCATGCACTGTTATTTGGGACCATGATATTGTCTGTGCCAGGGCTGCTGCCTAGGGCCGTGTCTGGGTCTATGGCCCAGCAGCAGCCAGGGTCTGAGTTGATGTTCATGGCTCCTGTTACCACTGAGGGCTGTGGGGATGCCTAGGGTCTGGACAGTCACCTGAGACCATATTGGCCTTGCTGCTGCCAGAGTCATACTGATCTGGGTGGTCTGTGATGCCACCCGGCCATGGCGACATCCAGGACCTGAGCTGATGCTGAGATCCATATCTGGGTTCCTGCTGCAGCTGAGGTCTGTGATGATGTCCATGGCCTGTGTTACCACAAGGGATGCATGTTGAAATTTGAGGGCAATGCTGAGCTGGCTCCACTACTCACTGGCCCTGGGATAGCTGGCCTTGCCCCTTGATGGACACTGCAGCAGGAGAGCTGGCCAAATCCTACATGGGAGAGGTAGTCCTGGTACTCACTCAGGAGAGATGGCCCTACCCCTCACCATGGACATGGGAGAGATGGCCCTGATGGCATGGACCTAGGAGAGCTGGCTCTGCCACTCAACTGAGGGGGGCAATTCCAGTAGCCCAGACCAATCAGCTCAGCTACCACTCAGATTCACACTCTGTGCCTTGGGTTGGTGTAGTTGGAGTTTTTTCTAGTCCCTCCAGGGCCCACAGCTGCTCAGACCCAAATAAACACACAGAGACTTATTTTACTTGTAAATTGTTTGGTCGTGGCAGGCTCCTTGCTATCCAGTTCTTATATCTTAAATTAACCCATTTCTATCAATCTGTAAGTTGCCACGTGGCTTGTGGCTTACCAGTACTTTACATCTTACTTCTCATGGTGGCAGCAGCTGGCAGTGTTTCCTGACTCAGCCTTCACTTGCCAGAATTCTCTTCTCTATTTGTCCCGCCTATACTATACTTCCTGCCTGGCTACCAGCCAATTAGCATTTTATTTATTAATCAATCAGAGCAACACATTCACAGCATACAGAACATCCCACAGCAGGTTGGCCCACCCTGACATCTACCCTATCTATGACCTGCTAGAGTGTGTGAAGGGACTGGTCCTGCAGAACAATAACCACAGGATCTCCATGACTCAGGGAAACAGCAGGAGATCTGAGAGGAGTTTCAGTTGAGGGTCCAGTGAGGATGGTGTGCCAGAGGCCTTGAACCAGACAAAAGACTTGTTGTAATGAACATTTACAGGTGGGGATGATTGGACAAAAGGGTATAACTGTGTCTATACTTCACAGCTCCCAGTGCTACTAGGATAAATGAAGAGGGGTGGGAAAGATGGAGCAATGAGGTGGGTTTTTGTTTGTTTTGTATTGTTTTTAATTAATTTGGGGGAGTTCCTTTGGGGAATATACTGCAGGGCTAAAATGTGAACATGAAGGGACTGGGAGGTGAGCAGGATTGGGGTGCATGATGTGAAATTCCCATAGAATTAATAAAAATTTATGCTATTTTTAAAATGCCAGTCATGGTGAGACACATCTGTGTAGCTAGAGTTTTCTCTTTGTGGTTAGAGTTTTCCCACATGGCCCATAGTCAGGATAAATCTCTCTTACCCGCCAGTCCCACAGTCACTCAGACCCAACCAAGTAAACACATACTTATATTGCTTACAAAATGTATGGCCGTGGCAGGCTTCTTGTTATCTACTTCTTCTATCTTAAATTAATCCATTTCTATTAATCTATACTTTGCCACGTGGCTTGTGGCTTACCATTACCTTACATCCTCCTTGTCATGGCAGCGGCTGGCAGTGTCTCTCTGCCTTGGCCTTCCAATTCCCAGAATTCTCTTCTCTGCTTGTCTCGCCTATACTTCCTGCCTGGCTACTGGCCAATCAGTGTTTTATTTATTAACCAATCAGAGCAACACATTTGACATACAGAACATCCCACAGCACATCTGTAATATCAACACTTGGGGAGACTGAGTCAAGAGACTGATGAGTTTGAGCTAAGCCTGGCCTAGATAGCGACACCTTGCCTAAAAATTAAATTTATCCATGGGCAGGTAAGGTGGCTTAATGGGTAAAGATGCCTGTCACCAAGACTAAGGACCTGCCTTCAGTTCCTGGGACTCACATGGTGGAAGGAGAGAACAGAATCCTACAACTTGTCATCTGTCTCCCACACATACACAACACACACACACACACACACACACACACACACACACACACACACATACACACACAAATTGTGACAAAAATTTTATCTTAAAAAATTATTCATGCAGAAGCTGAAGAGATTCCTCAGTTAAGAGCATTTGCTGCTCTTCCAGAGGAACAGAGATCAGATCCCAGTACCCATGTCAGGTAGCTCACAATGGCCTATAACTGCAGTTCCAAGGGATCTGACACTGCCTTCTGTCCTCCATGGGCACCTTCACACTCGTCTCTCTCTCTCTCTCTCTCTCTCTCTCTCTCTCTCTCTCTCTCTCACACACACACACACACACACACACACACACACACACAGTGTAAATATACAATTTATACTTGAAAACCTAAGAACCAGAGGACAGAACATTTGACCTCTGTGATTCCCTGACCTTGGTACTGAATCTTTCAGGCCCTCAATTTAGGTATATTTGGATATTCCTTTAGTTCTCAGTCCATTCCAAACTGCTGATCTGTAGGGACTTGCAATAATGAAAGGACTGATGTAAAGATCAGCAGAAGGGAAGGAGAACAAAAATTCCTTAGCAGATACTGACTTTACTGCCTTTTGCTTCCTGTGGCTCCCACCTTTACCTCAGGAAAATCAAAGCTCTATAGAAGATAGGCTTTACTCCATCATTCTGGCATCCTTGCACTATCCGAGTAGGCCCTGCAGGTAAACTTGGCCCACAGCTAGTCTGACTCCTAGAAGAATGCCTATGATTCTCTTCCCAGAGCAGAGTAGAATGGGAGTCTGGGAGGGACTGCTTCAAGGTTATATTGCATTTGGTCCCTTCTCTCCATAGGAAAGCTGTCATCAGTTTCACTTTGCCTCCAGTCACATGGGTTCTGATGGGACCCAGGCTTTCTAATCATTTTCTTCAGCATAGATCCTAGAATATAAAGCCAATTATAGTGTAAGTAGACTTGGCTTCTGAGTAATGGAACAATCTGCAACATATACAGATGTTCTCGGGCCTTTTGTGGGGAGAGCATTCTTCTTGATATTTGGATTACCGGAAACTATACTTTTAAACTTCTGTTTCCTTTCACTGAATCCAAAAACTCATTCATTGTATCTTTACCACTACATCAGTCAGGCCTTGGACTTAGGCTTGCCTTATGTATTTGACAGCTGCTTGCTATAAATTTCCCATTTCTGGTATATTATAGAACCTTCCTTTATTCTTGAAGGAGCTGAATTGAACAAAAAGATGTAAATTATAAGGGTGTGATTCCTGCCTGTTTACATCACAAGGAAAGTTCCATTTTCTGGGCTTTCTAACCTAGCTGGAAAAGTAACAGATCCCCTCTGCCATGTGAAAGGAGGCCACCTTCACAGACAGCAGAGTTTGCCCCTATATTATGTCATCTGAAAGATCCTTTCTGTTTGAAAATATATCTACTATAAGCCTGTACCACATTACCAGATGAATGAATGCTTATTTACTATTTTTTCAGGCGGATTTCAAGATCCCTATGTATCAGAGACTAGTCTTAAGCTCCTGATTCTCCTGCCTCTACCTTCCAAGTACTGTGATGACAGGCATGTGCCATTACATCTGGCTTCAGCTGACCCTTTAAAACCTGAAAATTCAAAATTTCCTGCCTCTCCTTGTCACCCCTTAACTATATAGTTAATTATCTTTGGAAGGTCCTTTATAATATTTTCTTGGTTACTGAGAAGGAGGAATATAGTCAATAAGAATATTTTTTACCTTTCTCACTGTTGTGATAAAATACCTAATAAAAGTATCTCAGGAAAGGGCTTCTTCTGACTCACCACTTGAGGGCATAGTCTACAATGGTGGGGAGTTATTCCAGCAGAATTTGGAGGCAGTTGATTGTTGTTCGTTGCTTTGCTCTTTTAGGGGTCCACCACCCAGCTCCCATATAAATCACACACAGAGGCTTATTCTTTCTTATAAATACCCATCCTTAGCTTGGCTTAGTTTCTAGCCAGCTTTCCTTAACTTAAATTATCCTGTCTACCTTTTGCCTCTGATCTTTTCCCATTCTTTTACTTCTGTAAATCTCCCTCTCACTCTGTAACTTGCTGTGTAGCTGGCTGGCTGGCCCCTGGAGTTCTCCTCCTTCTCTGGCTCCCTTTTTTTTCTTTTTCACATTTCTCCTTTTATTTATCCTCTCTGCCTGCCAGCCCTGCCTATCCTTTCTCTTGCCTTGCTATTGGCCGTTCAATTCTTTATCAGACCATTAGGTATTTCAGACAGGCATAGCAACACAGCTTCACAGAGTTAAACAAATGCAACATAAAAGAATGCAACACACCTTAAAATAGTATTCTCCAACAGTTGGTCCCATTGCATCCCCAATGAGAAAGTAGAAAGATAAAAGCTGTCCTCAGCTAGCCTTCTCCTTTTGATTCAATCTGAGACCCCAGAATACTACAGAATGGTGCTGCCCAGATTTCTGTTGATTCTTCCCACTTCAATGGACTCCATGTAGGAACTTCCATAGATACATCCAGACATTTGTGATTCTAGGTCCCATTGACAACATTAATACATACATACAGTAGGGATATATAATTAATCTGCCAACATCCTTCCATTAGCACATTATTGGTGACTAATTTATCAATCCTTCTAATTGTTCCTTGAATTTAAAGAGCCCAGTTTTCAATAACAATGTTAAGAAGACATCATGGGAGTGTGGGGCCAGAAGTAAGGGCCTGATAGAGATTACATATGTGGGGGTGCTAGCTACCTAATCCAAACCTTGAAATGGACAGGATGGCTTACTTGTCAGTTTGCTGATCAGGTTCTATTCTAATTTTACTTAGCAACATTTTCCAAAAATCTACTTTGCACAAGTCTCTATATCTTCGTTTTTCTACTTTCATCTGTGTGTGTCTAAGAAATATTTCCTTTCTGAATTATCAATAAATCATCAAATTCAGAGATTTAAAATTATATGGGGTAATTATTAAATTGTACACTCTATTATAAATATTAGCAATATTTTTCATCTTGGTATCTCCCCCCTCTACAGTAATGAAAAGAATGCTAGGAACATAATGGGGAGTAAATTTTTTTAAGTATAAGTTCTCTATTAATTCCTTGGATATTTCACATCATGCACCCCAATTCTACCCACCTCCAAGTTCCTCCTTATCTGCCCTTAACACTCGCAGAAAGAAAAGAAAATTAAAAAAAATAAAACCAAACCAAAACAAACAAAAACCCACCTTGTTCCTCCATCTTTCCTGCCCCTCTGACACCTCCCCATTCATCCAATGGCATTGGGAGCCAAGGTGCATCATGTAGCATACTCTCCTGTCCCATCAGCTTTACTTGCAAATGTTCATTGCAATGAGTCATTGGTCTGGTTCAAGGCCTCGGGTACACCATCATCACTGGACTCTCACTGAAACTCCTCTTGGATATCCTGCTGCTGCCCTGAGTCATGGAGATCCTGCTTGTTATCCTCCCACAGGACCTGTCCTTTCACACACTCCAGCAGGTCATAGATGGGGTAAATGTTAGGGTGGGCCAACCCAAGGCCATGGATGTGGGACTGGGTAGTAGCTGAGCTGGTCAGACCCTGCCACTGGGGCCTGCCCTCTCAGGTGAAGGGTAGAGCCAGCTCTCCTAGGCCCATGCCATCAGGGTCAGTTCTCCCTTGCTCATATTGAGGGGTGGATCCACCTCTCTTGAGTGCAAGAGGCCAGCTCTCTGGTGCTCAAGTCATTGCAACCAGCTCTTCTGTGAGGGTGATGGACAGCTCTCTTGCTGCAATGTCCAGTGAGGGACAGTGCCAGCTTTCCCAGGGCCAGCAAAGAGCAGAGCCAACTCAGCCTGGCCCTCAGATTTCATCATGCATGGTTCTTATGGCCCCTTGTGGTAACATGGGCCACAAACATCAACACAGACCCCAGTTGCAGCAGGACCATGGACCCAGACATGGACCTCGGCAGCAGCTCAGGCCCAGATATCACCATGGCTCCTGCAGAAGCTCAAGTTACCCAGATCAATATGGCTCCAGTGGCAGCATGGCTCTTGAACAACATGGTCTCAGGTAGCTGACCAGACCCTAGGCATCTGCAGGGCCCTATGTGGTAACAGTATAGGATCTGAGAAAACACTGAAGGAAGACTATAGCTGGAGAGTTTCTCTCCAGCTCCTGCCAAACCCCAGCAGTCCTGCAGCCCACTTATAAAATCAACATATAGATTTTTATATTATTTAAACTGTTTGGCCTAATGGCTCAGGCTTCTAGTTATCTAGTCTTATATCTTAGATTAACCCATTTCTATTAATCTATAAGTTGCAATGTGGCTCGTGGCTTACTGGTATCTTAACATCTTCTTCTCATCATGGCGGCTGGCAGCATTTCTGCCTCAGTCTTCTGTTCCCAGCATTCTCCTCTCTCCTTGTCCCACCTATACTTTCTGTCTGGCTACTGGCTAATCAGTGTTTTATTTATTAACCAATCAGAGCAACACATTTAACATGCAGAACATCCCACAAGACCTAGACTCAAATAGTATACAAGAACAAAGAGCGTTTATGATACCAGTATGCATGTGGGGTCATTCACCTGTACAAAGTGGCAAGGACCCGAGAGGGATGTGCAAGCTCCTTTTAAGCACAGCTAAGGGGAGTTTCAGGGTCAGCTTCCTAATTGGTTAAGCAGGCAGTGGTTACATTAGTATGTAGTGGATAGCCATCCCAGCATTGGCCTGGAAGTTCCAACCTCCATTGAGGCTTCAGTAATGATCACGCCCACAAGGCGGGGCAGAGGAGGAAGCGGAAGACCGAGGAGCAGGAGGAGGTGGCTCTCTTGGTTCCGGGATGCTGGACGCTGGAAGTAGACCAAGCAGAGTTCTCCAGAGAACACCACCGGACTGCCCTATACCTTTGCCAGACCCTGCAACCTACCCCTTCATTTGTAAGTTACCCCACAAAATAAACCTCCCTTTTAACTACGTGGAGTGGCCTTAATAATTTCACCAATATTAGTATATTTTTATTGGCTGAGGTCTAATTTTATTATTTTTGGATACATCTGCACAAGCTTGTATGTGACTCAGAAGGGGGCTGCTGGATTTGTCCTAGAGATATTGTGGGGCTGACTTTGACCCTCTGTGTTTGTGCGCTCCTCTACCCTGAATGTGAGGGCCTTGTAGATAAATGCCCTTTGTTGGAAAAGACACCTGTTTGTCCTTCTCAGAGAACTGGAATCTAAGTTCAGTTGTGAAAGGGGGAGTTTGACCCCTTCAACAGGAACCACAGATGTCAACTCAGACACTAACTGCTTTAGGGCCATGGGCCCAGAGATGGCCCTTGGCAGCAGCTCATGCCTTGATGGCACAATGACCCTACATGATGCACAGACCACTCATAATATCAGCATGGTCCCAGTGGCAGCATGGCTCTTGGACACCAACATGGCCCCATGTGGCAGCCCAGACCATGAGCATCCACATGGCCTTTGATGGTAACAGGAGCCATGTACATCAACAAAGACCCTGGTTGCAGTAAATGTTTCTTAAATGACCAGACCAAACAAGTGTATATTTGTATGTTATGTGCAACAATTATAAGAAGACTGTAGTTAGAGTTTTCCTGCCTGGCCCACAGTCAGGACAAATCTCTCTCACCCGCCAGTCCCACAGTCGCTCAGACCCAACCAAGTAAGCACACAGAGACTTATATTACTTATAAACTGTATGGCCATGGCAGGCTTCTTGTTATCTACTTTTATCTTAAATTAATCCATTTCTATTAATCTATACTTTGCCACGTGGCTCGTGGCTTACCAGTACCTTATCATTTTTGTCATGGCGGCGGCTATCGGTGTCTCTCCCTTCAGCCTTCCACTTCCCAGAATTCTCTTCTCTCTTGTCCCGCCTATACTTCCTGCCTGGCCACTGGCCAATCAGAATTTTATTTACACAGAGCGATCTCCACAGCAGAAGACTACTTTGATCATCCATGCCTGGAAATTCATAGAGTAAGAGCCATTCACACTAGCTATCATGCCATATATATTGCTCAACTATGTATGGTGCAACTTCACTGACACTCTGGGACTGATTCTGTTCCTATGGAGGGGGATATGAAGGACCTTTGCTTTTTCTGCTATCACATTGAATGAAACTGGCCTTTCTAAAAATCAACCTCTGTCTGTCTCTCTGTCTGTGTCTGTCTGTCTTTCTGTCTGTGTCTGTCTGTCTTTCTGTCTCTCTGTCTCTCTGTCTCTCTCTCTCTCTCTCTCTCACACACACACACACACACACATACACACACTTTATCAAAACTTTAGACAACAGCTTCATATTTGGTAGTCATTCAGGCTATTACAAAGCCATTAAAACCTGTTGTAGAATATTATTTTAAGATGTGTTACAATTGTTTATGTTGTGGAACATTTGTTTAATGATGCAAAGACGTGTTGCATTCTTTTATGTTGCGTTTGTTTAACTCTGTGAAGCTGTATTACTTTGCCTGCCTAAAACACCTGATGGTCTAATAAAGCGCTGGACAGCCAATTTTGAGGCACGAGAAAGGATAGGCAGAGCTGGCAGGCAGAGAGATTAAATAGAAGGAGAAATCTGGGAGGAAAAGAAGAAAGAGCAAGAGAACAAGGAGAGGAGGACGCTAGGGGTCAGCCACCCAACCAGCAATGGAATAAGAAAGAAAGATACACAGAAATAGAGAAAGGTAAAGGCCCAGAGGCAAAAGGTAGACGAGATATTTTAAGAAAAGCTGGCTAGAAACAATCCAAGCTAAGACCAGGCATTTATAAGTAATAATGAGCCTCTGTGTGTGATTTCTTTGGGAGCTGGGTGGCAGGCCACCAAAAGAGCTAAGAGTAAAAAACCAAACAACTACATTTTGGTGCCCAAAGTGGGGCTGGAGTAAAAGAGAAACCAACAACACTTTAAGATGTGTTGCATTTAATCTACCCAGTAATCACATGCCATGAAGTTTATTAAGGCCTCCATAGAACGGGAAGGTCCTGTGCCCAGATCAGCAGATTCCTGCCTTGCCAACTGTCGGCAAGGGTTTTAGCCTTAACTACCGCTAGTATGGGGTAATCAAGTTTAAGGCCCAACACTGAGAAAATCGTCTAGTCCAGTTGCTTCTGGAATCCTGGTTGAGTAGGTGGATTTCCAAGATAGTCACAAGACACTTTTTTGATCAAAGGCACAGTTTTCCTACTCTCTGAGTCCTCCCATTCCCTTCCTCTCTGCGGTGCCTTCTCAACTTTTTATCCAGGCACCTCCCTCTGGACCGCCTCCTTTTGGAGTCATTTCCCCTATCCCCGCCCCGAAGAGAAGAGCGTAGCTCCCACACGGTCGGAATCCCTTCACGGCTGGCAGAAGTGGAAGAAGAGCAGATTGGCTTTGCAAACCGGGTGAGTGCTTTCCTCGGAGCAGTTGAGGAAAGCCTCCCCTGCTTTTCCGGGATTCAAACGGGAAGGAGATAGACTGGCCAGCGACCCTATCTCCTGATGGCCAGCGGCCGGTGGGAGGTACCACCTCTCTAACCCTGGGACTCGGCAGCTGTCCCGGCAGAAGTTCCTTGGGGCTGAGGGTTTGCCGGTTCCCGCTGCGTGCGCTTGGCGTGCGCGGGCTGGCCCTGTCTTTAGAGCAGGAGGGCTAGTTCGTCAGGTCAGCCTCAAAAGTTTGTTGTTGGTAGGGAGGACAAAAGGTTCTCGACGGGCACGGGGAATAAGCGTGTGAAGGGTACAAAACTGTGTATGTGGCGAGCCGCCGTTAATGTGAGCCCACCACTACTCATAGTTAATATTTTTTAAAAATTTATTCTAGACAGCTGGGACTAAACGCAGGCATTCCGGATTTAAGTGTAGCCCCGAGCATTTAGAGCAAGGGGTCTTTAAAGGGCAAATCCCATCTCCTATTATCAGCTACAGAGGGAGGTTTGTACAAGTAAGCAGTTTAACAGAAGCTAAGTTCTGTTAGTTGGAATATCTTGGCCTCGGGTCCTAGAATAGAGATGGTGATTTTCCACAGTATTCTCCATCAAGGATATCAAAGACCCATTAAACCTGATATAGTACAAGATGGAGGGACCTCTGCACTCTTTTGCCCTGTCCTGGAGCTTGTGTGGGCGTGTCTGTCCTTTTGCACGTGGAGAGTGCTTGCAAGCCTCTGAGCCTGAGTGTAGTGCCTAGGCTCTGCGCATGCGTGCTGGGGGGAGGGGAACCGCCCGGAAAGCCAACCTAAAGCAGGAGTTGGGGCCTACACTAAATTGTCTGTGTAACTCATCTGAGCAACTTTTCCTACCTGCTGGAAGACATGGTTCTTACCCACAGGTTTTGTTTTTTGTTTTTTAACCCGAGACAGGGTTTCTCTGTGCAGTTTTTGGAGCCTGTCCTGGATCTCGCTCTTTAGACCAGGCTGGTCTCGAACTCACAGATATCCACCTAGCTCTGCCTCCTGAGTGCTGGGATTAAAGGCGTGTGCCACTGCCGCCTGGCATCCACAGTTTTTTGTTTGTTTTCTTTTCTTTCCTCAGTTGGGCAGAAGAGTGAAGAGTGACAAGGACCTGTTGTAAACCTAAGGAAATTATTCACCCCCCCCCAATGCCTACAGTTTGCATATAAGCTTAGAGTTTATGCAGTGGCTATTCATAGTTCCCTGGTTGTAATATAGAGAAGAGAGGGACAGAACCAAATACGTTACTTTATTTGCTGTTGTAGTCTCTTGGTTGTGTGAGAGATGAAATGAAACAGGCTTAGCTGTTATTTAGTCATTATTTGGGACTGTCCTTAACTTGATACAGCTTTGAGGGGTAGGTGTGATGATATTACATGTGCTGGCGGGTCTGGCGGGTAGAGCCAAGGTGAGAGACAGAGATGCCATGCAGACATTGTTCAGTGAACAGTTTTATTTGGTGGGGGGAAAGAGGGAAAGAGAGCTAGAGAAGGGTGAGGGGATTCCATAGGTGCATACCTCCTGGGAGGAAAGCAGAAGAGAGGAAGGAAATGGGAGGCATTTTCCCTTAAAATAGGCTTTTATGCCAGGGCATACATAGGGTGGCACCAGGGGAAGGATCAGAATATTAACTGTAGGTATGCTGCTTCTGTGAGACAGAGTGCTCTCAGAATGAGAAGCCTGTGGAAAAAAGATCCCCCCAAATAAGCTTACAGGAGGAAGCCTCTGGACTACAAGTACAGAATTTCACTGTACACCTGTAGGCATCACCTCTTCCCTAGTCTGTGCTGGGATATCATTAGTGTTGGAGACTATTGTTCAGCTTCTTGGCAAGTAAGGTTGTAGTACTACAGTGTGTAGGTAGTGTGGGGAGTATGAATCCAAGGTTGAAACTTCATTGGATACATGATTAGGAGGCCCCCTATCTTTACCACTGAGTAACAGAGTGTGAACCTAAGCAGTCTCCTTACTGTTCCTGTGCTTCACTTTCTACACTTAAAGTTGATTAAGAGTTCACAAAGTGATCAGAAGTGTAAATAAGATATAGTAAACTACTAAGCACATGGGAAGCCTTTAATAAATAGCACCATATCTACAACTATGCATGTATGTATAGAATGCCCCTTTATGTCCTAGCAGAATTGATTCCAGGAATCTTCATTTATACAAAAGGAAATTCTTGGAATCTCAAGTCCCTTACATCAAGTCTTATTAAATTCCTTGTAGGGGAGGGCAGGGGGATAAGCAGTTAAGAGCACTTGTTGCTCTTGTAGAAGACACAGGTTTGATTCCCAGCACCCACAAGGTGGTTCACAACTGTCTGTAAACTATAGTTCCAGGGAATCTTGTACACTCTTCTGACCTCTGCAGGCACTGGATGTGCATGTGGTGCACAGATATACATACATATAAGTAAAACATTCACACACATAAAATAAAACAAGTAAATCTGAAAAAAATTTAAAACTCAAAATCCCTTTTCCCTCTTTGACACATTTTTGCCCAAGGAAATTTGATAATACTCCAGGTATATAGGTATATACATAGGTATGCAATGCAAAACATTTCTGGATAATCATAAAGAAATTTATTGTATGAGAATTCTTTGGTATACATATAATTTTTTTATCTATTAAAGACAAAGGAAATTGTAGCACAAATCTTAACAGGTCTTATTAATAAAATCAAACCTGAGCCAGGTATTGGGGTGAACGCTGGAAGATCAGAGAAGCAGAACAAGTCACAGCCACCTCACCTTGCCAGTTCCTCAGCTGATCCTGTTTCCTCAGACTGGAAGCCTCTGAGTCCTTATCCAAATGGGTCTCAGCTGAACTGTGCTGCTCAAAAACCACAAAGCTTAACCAACCAAAAGCTTCTAGTTTCTGGCCCTCACGCCTTATATACCTTTCTGTTTTCTACCATCACTCCCTGGGATTAAAGGTGTGAGTCACCATGCTTGGCTGTATCCTTGAACAGATGGATCTCTGCCTCTGTAATGCTAGGGTTAAAGGCATGTGCTACCACTGCCCATCCTCATGTTTAATATTGTGGCTGTTCTGTCTCTGACCCCAGATAAGTTTATTAGGGTGCACAATATTTCGGGGCATACAGTACCACCACAGGAAATCAACATACTAAGTAGATGGATGTGCTTTATTTTTACATATAGAACTAAATCATGGTATTGCAAAATATAGAACATCTTGTATAGTTTTCAGAGATGAATGATAGCTTTAATTTTATGATTGTCAATACTGAGATCTCTGCTTTATATAAATGCATAGTACAAAACAATGCAGATATAATTAGGGCTTTTCCAGAGATTCTTGGAAATTCTGTCCTAGTTCTAAGTCAAAAATCACTTGGATTTTTTTTGTTGTTGTTTTTTTGTTTTTCGAGACAGGGTTTCCCTGTATAGCTTTGTGCCTTTCCTGGAACTCACTTGGTAGCCCAGGCTGGCCTCGAACTCACAGAGAACCGCCTGGCTCTGCCTCCCGAGTGCTGGGATTAAAGGCATGCGCCACCACCGCCCCGCCATAGATTTTTTTTTTTTTAATAATTCAAGTCATCAACTCAAAGAGAAATTTAAACTTGGAACATCCTAACACAATACAAACCCAAAGCATTCAATATCTGCTGAGGAATGACCATAGGAGGATATTAAAAGTCTTTTTTTCTTAATTAATCTATTATGTCTCTATAGAAGCAGAAAACTAAAGTACTACAACCCCTAATATATAGCAGTCTACAATCTGAGCTGAGGTGTTTCAGGTAGTATTTGCTACTGCTCATGACAGCATGCTCGGTGCAAGTGTACATGTGTATTCAGAGTGAAATTGCATGATGGGGAACATTGCCAGAAGCATCTTGCATTCATTAAGCACTTAATTTGAATTAAATTTTGGTCATTGTACATCTAGAAACCTCATATTTGTCACCTTTTTTTTGTGATCTCCACAATCAGTTGGCATTGCTTTAGCTTAAGATGCTATGTCTTGGAGAATGTGGTTCAGAAACCTCCACAGATGTAAACCTCCTTGCATATTTGAGTCTTATAGAATGCAACTTAAGTTATAATCTATGCACATACCCACAATATTTTTGTTGTTGTTTGAAACAAGATCTTTATAGCCTTGGCTTCCCTGGAGCTCACTATGTAGACCAGGCTGACCTCAAACTCACAGAGATCTGCTTGCCTCTGCCTCCCAAGTGTTGAGATTTAAGGATGTGTGCCACTATGCCTGGCCCTGAAATATACTTAAAATATCTCTAGTTATATGTGGTACAATATAAAGCTGTGGTTCTCAACCTTCCTAATACTGCAATACTTTAATACAATTCTTCATGTTGTGGTGACCCTCAACCAGTAAATTATTTTCATTGCTACTTCATAACTAATTTTGCTACTGTCATGAACTGATATGTAGGATATCTGATAGGCAACCCTTGTGAAAGGATCATTTGACCCCCAGTGGGGTTGGAACCCACAGGTTGAGAACCACTGATATAAAGGCTGTATAAATAGTTGTTATACTGCATTGTTTAGGTAATAATAACAAGGAAATGTCTATACTTATTCAGTCCATTGTTTTCTCAATTATTTTTGATTCCCAATAGCTGAATGTATAGATGTGGAACCCACCATAAAGGCTATTGTAAATGCATCTACATATGTATATGTATTTATAACATACAGATATATAAAATGTATAATTATATGTATACATCTAATGGTATTAAACATTTTCTTCTGATAGAAGATACTAACCTGGTTTCTTTTTGGTTTCTTTTTAGGCATATCATGTTGTGCTGCCCTCATCCAAAGCCCACTGAGTCCATCTTGTGAAGTCATACACTGGAAGTAAGTGGGACTTTGTTTTGAATTACAGTGTTCAGGTCCACCATCAAGTTATCTGGATTGTTCCATTGGCCTCCAAGCCTTTGTAATTGCCTTCTTCCCTTCCCTTCCTTCCCTGATCACCCCTGTCCCCCCAACTCTCACTTTCCTAATACTGAGAAGGCTGAGGCAGGAGGATAATGATTTTGAGGCCAGGCTATACTATACAGCGAGATCTCTCAAAATAATCCCTTTCCTTCTTTGATAAAGGGGCAAAGGTGGTATATATTTCATATGGGTTTTGTGAGGAATAGCAGAGATACATATAGGTAGAGTCACCCAGAGTAGCTACACCATAAGTGATAGATTAAAAATGGTAAATACCTAGGTATGGTGGTGCATGCCTTTAATCCCAGCACTTATGAGGCAGAGGCAGGAGGACCTCTGAGTTCAAGGCCAGCCTGGTCTATATAGCAAGTCCTAGGACAGACAGCTACATAAAGGGACCTGTCTCAGAAAATAATATATATATATATGACTGAGGATGTAGCTCAGTGGTAGAGCCCATGCTTAACATTTGTGATGTTTGGGGTCTAGGTTTGACCCCCAGCACTGAACATTCACAGAAAAAAAGAATAAAAACAGTGCTCTGTGACAGATGCCTGTAATCCTAGCACTCAGGAAGCTGAGGCAGGAGAATAAGTTCTTGGCCAGCTAGGGCTGTATACCAAAATCTTACCTCAAGAAAGACCAGACCCTCCCCTCACCCCTCCTTAAAGATGGCAATGACAGTGTATTTATTAGTCAGGGCTCTTTTTTTTTTCCATTTTGGTTTTTTGAGACAGGGTTTCTGTGTGTAGCTTTGCGCCTTTCCTGGAACTCACTCTGTAGCCCAGGCTGGCCTCGAACTCACAGAGATCTACCTGCCTCTGCCTCCTGAGTGCTGGGATTAAAGGCGTGTGCCACCACTGCTCAGCTTAGTCAGGGTTCTTTAGAGGAACAGAACCAATGGGATGAATATATATATATATATATATATATATATATATATATATATATATATATATATATATATATATATATATGAATTTCTTCAGTCAGCTTACGTTAAAATAGTAACAACAGCTGCATCACTCAAGAGGCTGGGGACCAGGTAGTTCTGTCCTTGATGCTGGCTGTCTGAGAAGTTGGAGTTGTCCCACAGTAGCTGTCTCTCCTTGAGGGTGCTGACAACCCGGTAGTCAGTCCTCAGTCTACCAGACACCAAAAACCTGGAGATTTCTGGAGATCCACTGGTCCTTAGTCCATGGTAGAAGCCTGGAGTCTTAGGATTACTAGTGCTGTGATGAAACACCACACCCAAAAGCAGCATGGGGAGGAGAGGGCTTATTTTCCTTAAACTTCCATATCACAGGAAGTCAGGGCAGGAACTCAAACAAAGTAGGATCCCTGAGGCAGGAGCTGATGCTGAGGTCGTGGAGGAGTGCTGCTTACTGTCTTGCTTACATGGCTTGCTCAGCCTGCTTTTTTACAGAACCCAGGGCCATTAGCTAAGTAGTGGCATTGCCCACCATGAGCTGAGCCCTCCCATATGAACCATCAGTCAGGAAAAAGATCCCACAGACCTGCCTACAGGTCCTGATTTTATGGAGGCATTTTCTCAGTGGAAGCTCCTTCTTTTCAGGTGATTCTAGCTTGTGTCAGGTTGACAGAAAACTAGCTGGTACACCTTGAAATTCTGGATTTCTTATCAGGGAAGGAATCGGCAGCAGCAGTAGGGTAAATTAACTTGGTGTTGAGAGGGAAAGACATCAATCTGCCATCTGCCATCTGCCATACCCGTTTTCTCTGGGCTGCTACCAGAAGTGCCTGCCTCCTACAGTCAGCCTGGGTCTTCCCACATCAGCTGAGGCAGTCAGGACACTTCTTCAGGTGACACTTCCTACGGAGGTGATTCTAATTTGTGACAAGTTGACCTTGAAACCAACCCTAATACCTAGCGATCACTGTATTGGCTCTGCTCTAGTTGCTACCAAGGACTGATACGTGAAGTGGCCTGTGGTTAGAGACTGTTAGAATAGTAAGGCCAGCTCTCCCACCTGTCACATTGGGGAAGGGGTGAGGGTCATATTTCCCTTACCCTTGCCACCCCATGGCATAATAGGGAAGAGGCAGAAGCAGCTCTCCTGCTCTCACACCCACAGGCCTGACTCACCTGCGCCCCTGCCATCAGAGTCAGTTCTGTTGTGCTGCCAGGTGAGGGTCAGGGCTTGTGTGGTAGGGGGCAGTGCCAATTCTTCCACTCCTGTGACTCCAGGGCTGGGTGGTAAAGGGTCGGGGAGGGGGAGGTCATCTCCCTCTCTCTCCCACTCCACTGTATGGCAGATGAAGGGTGGAGCCAGATCTCCTATGAGGGGCACCAGATAATCTGCATCTCTGTGCTGCAGCAGGTGCGGGGCAGGGCCAGTTCTCCTTAGTGCTGCAACAAGTGAGGGGTGGGGCCTACTCAGTGTAGCCCTATCCTCACTGCTTTTGGTGGTAATAGGAGCCACTCAAATATCAATACAGGCAGTACAGACTGTGGCTGTGGCAGGTCCATGGACCCAGACATGGCCTCTGGCAGCAGCCCAGGCCTGTATGACATCATGCCCAGCCTGGTTGGCAGCATAGGCTACTCAGATCTGTATGGTCCTAGCAGAGGCCTTATACACTAACCTGGCCCTTGGTGTCTTTGTCGTGGACATCAATACAAGCCCTCAGCTGTGGTTGGACAATGGACCCAGACATGTTCCTTGACAGCAGCAGGGCCCAGATGTCACCATGCCCCTGGTTGGCAGTGAAGGTCATGGACCCAATGGCAGCTTGTCCCTTATACCCTGACATGGTCCCAGATGTAGGCCTAGACCCCAGGCATCCACAGGGCCTTCGATGGCAACAGGAGCCTCAGACATCAACATAGACTCTGGCTACATCAGGGCCACTGAGTGAAAATGTTTCTATAGATGCTTATAATGGGAACTGACTCCATCTAGAATATCAGAGATGTCCTTCAAGAAGTGATAACTACCTAAGTCCAACAATATATGTATAGGAAAATACAATGAAATGCATTGTATGTTAATAAAACAAAATTCATTAAAAAAAGATATTCAGATAGAAGTGAATTGAATGCTGAATTATGATAGATGGAGGTGGATCATGAGTAAATAGAAGTGTTCCAGGTCATGGAAATAAACCTGTACACAGGCCTGAAGCTAGATGTATAGTGGATTTGAGGAATCAGAAAATATCTCATAGGAGTAGAGAGCATTTGAAGTACTGCTGTAGCCATGTAAGAGTATTGTGACTGAGGGCTAGGTGGTGAGGGATTTGGGCTCTATTATAGTAACAGTTAGAAATGTTCCTATTTAAGGGTTATGATTAGGTGAGTAACATGATCCATTTTCTCAGTATTTGAATGTTTCTTTTGTGTATGAATTTAAAAGAAATTTATGTGTATATGTGTGCTAGTGCGCATGCACACATGGACCGTGATTTGCCTGTAGAGGTCAGAGGGCAACTTTTAGGTTTCAGTTACCTTCTTCTACCCTGGTTACTGAAGACTAAACACAGGTCATCAGGCTCACACAGCAAATATTCATTATACAGACTGAGTAGGTTATATTTAAGCATATGTATATGTATATATATAATATATACATATTATATATACATACATACGTACATGGATGTGTGTGTATGTATGTGTGTATATGTGGGCACACATAACAATAAAAGGAGGCCATGAATTTAAGGGAGCAAGGAGGAATATATGGGAGGGTTTGGAGGGAGAAAAGGGAAGAGAAAAATGTAATTATAATATAAAAGAAACAACAACAAAACATGCAGCCATTTTGCTGGCCCTGTTTGTGTTTCTGAGATGTGGTCTCATTTAACTCAGCATAGTCTTGATCTCCTCTTTTGTCTCTGCCTCCCAAGTGCTGGGATTATAAGCGTATTTCACCAAGCCTTGCTTTGTCTGTTTCTACTTAAAAGTGTCTAGTCATTATAAAAAATATACATCCCAGAAATAGATTAAATTGTACAAGTCCAGTTTGTACATTAGCATATATTTATCCATATATGTGCACACTCAACATGCATATGTAAAAAATATATGCAAACATATGAGCACAACTAATATGATACCACTGTATAACAAAAAAGTGGATAGTCATCATATTTCCACTTCCATGTGTAGAGATCGTTATTTTTTAAAATATCTTTTTTATTAATTCTTTGAGAATTTCCTACAATGTAGACATCATGTCTTTTTTCTTGAGACAGGGTCTTCCTATGTCAAAATTATCTGTCCCCTATTTGATAAGCCCAATACACTTCCTATAGGAAAGAGGATTATGTTGAATTCTTTTAGTTGCCACTTTTCCAGATGAGGGGTCAGTGTCCCATTCTACACTGACAGATTCTTAAATGGTAACTCTTGCTGGACAGGATGCATTCTCATTTATTATTCATTCATTCATTCATTTGTTTGTTTGTTTTTACATACTGGCCACAGTTTCCCCTCCCTCCTCTCCTCCCAGTTCCCTTTCCCCACCAATCCTACCCCCAGTCCACTCCTCCTCCATTTCTGTTCATGTCTCCCGTGGGTATCAACACACCATAGCATATCAAGTTGCAGTAAGACTAAGCACCTCCCTGTGTATTAAGTCTGGGCAAGGCAATCCAGTATGAGGAATAGGGTCCCAAAAGCTAGTAAAAGGGTCAGAGACAGCTTCTGTTCCCGTTGTTAGGAGTCCCACAAATGGACCATGCTATACAATTGTAACATATATGCAGAGGGCCTAGGTCAGTCCCATGCGGGCTCCCTGGTTGTCAGTTCAGTCTCTGTGAGCTGCTAGGAGCCCAGGTTAGCTGATTCTGTGGATTTTCTTGTGATGTCCTTGACCCCTCTGGCTCCTACAATCCTTTCACCCCCTCTTCTGAAGGATTTCTGAGTTCTGCCTAGTATTTGGCTGTGGGTCTGCATCTATTTCTGTCAGTTGCTAGATGAAGCCTCTGTCATGACAATTGGCCAGGCACCAATCCATGGGTATAGCAGAGTATCATTAGGCATCATTACATTGATATTTTTTTCCCACCAGTCGCATTAGAGATTGGAGTGGCCACCTCCTACAACCTATACCAGGAGAGTAAGCCTACCCCTGATACTTCCTGGAGCACCAGGGCCCACAGGCTAGATGACTTAGAAACCTAGCATGCATTCTTGTAAATATACCATAGTATTTGAATGACTACTACTATATTTAGCATATTCTATTTCTGTGTTTGTACGTGTGATTGCCTATAACATTCTTAATCTGAGGAAAAACTACTTCTCTAGGGGGCATTTGGAAATGTCTGGAGGTACTTTTCATTTTCACAGTTAATTGAATATGTGTATATCTATATGGACCATTTTATTATAATTTAGCAGAAAGGGAATGCTGAGAACTGGCCTATCCAAATTGCCAGATGTTGCCAAATGTGGTGGCACATGCTTTTAATCCTAGCACTTGGAAGACAGAGGCAGGTGGATTTCTGTGAATTGGAGCCCAGCCTTATCTACGTGGTGAGTTGCAGGCTATCTAGGGCTACATAGTAAGACTTTGTCTAAAATGCACATGCACACACACACACACACACACACACACACACACACACACACACCAAGAAACAAAACTAACCAAAAACCAAAAAACAAATTGCTAGCTATTAAATATGTTTTCTTGTACTTTTCTTGTGCTTATCCAATCTTCATAGCAATGTTTTATACTTGTATATTTAGGTTCATAAGAGAAATAGGCCTGCTAGGTCATCTCCTTATAATTGTCAGTTTGGGTATCTAGATTATATTAGTCTTACTCTGTGTGCTCTAGTTGCCCGCATGTCTTGTTGCTATGGAAATTTGTATACAACATATTACCATTTTATAAATTAATTGCTCATAGGGACACAGTGTAGTGTATGTAATTTGTCTTCTTGGACCTTTTAGTATTTTGCACAGAGATTCCATATACTCCTGGGGATCTGGTGAAATACATATTTCCTATCCTGGAATTTTGGCCATTCCACAACCTTTATTCTAGTATAGATTAGTAACTAGATATAAATGCTTCCTACACAACTCCCCAGAGGTATCTTGACTTTAATTCAATCTGTGGCATATATTTTGAATCAGAATTATTTCATTGTAAGTAGCAGAAATTGATTTTGATAATGCAAGCAAAAGTAAGACTACATGGAGGCACACTGGAGTTGTTCAAATTCAGAATGATGATACTTGAAAAACAAGGCCTTCAGAAATCAGGAACCCATTCAGGAGGCAGACGCAGGCAGATCTCTGAGTTTGAGGCCAGCCTACCGTGGTCTACAGGGCGAGCTCCAGGACAGCCAGGTCTAAACAGAGAAACCCTGTTTTGAAAAAAAAAAGTCAGGAACCAGAGAGCTTTAGGCATTTGGGGGGAAGGGGGGCGCAGAACCTCTGTCTCTAGTATCTTCAGTCAGGATTAAAAATTTAAGGATGGAGCTGGCCAGTAGTGGTGTACACCTTTAATCCCAGCACTCAAGAGAAAGAGGCAGGCAGGAAGATCTCTGTGAGTTCCAGGCCAGCCAGGGATACTCAGAAAAACCCTGTCTCAAAAATAAAAAAAACAAAACCAAAACAAACAAACAAAAAAAGATGATATGCTGAAGAGGTGGCCAAGGAGCGGCTAAGGGGACTGGCTGCTCCCTGAGGTTGATTCCCTGTCCCTATATGGCAATTTACAGCTGTCTGTGAGTCCAGTTCCAGGATATCTAATGCCCTGTTCTGGACCCTACAGGTACCAGGCATGTATGCATAGGCAAAACACTTATACACATTTTATATATATATATATATATATATATTTTAAATTTAAGGATGGAACACTCATTCCAAGGACTGTTTGAGATTCCTTGTTAGTATAAAAGGTCAGCGAAAAATTGCTAAGGAATAAATGAATAGCAACTAAAGGAAGTATAAACATCTGTGAATGGGAATGTTGAGTAAGCCTTTAAATATGTATGTCAGGATCTCAGAAAGAGTTGGACTGGGATTAAAGAATAAAGAGCAATAAGCATAACTGAATTAACAGACATAACTTTGATTTCTTTGGAAGAAAGTGAGAGATGATGTCTCTCTCCAGCAGGCACGTACTGCTCTTGCAGTGATTTGAGGGTTGATCCTGTCTCAAGGAGGAATTAGACAGACCTGGAGACTGGAAAAGAACTTGAAGATGTAGAACTCAAACACTGCTGGAAACATCCCATTTCCTGGGAATGAAATTGTTATGTGTAAGTTTTAATGGGATGTAGCCTCTTTCTGCCAACGTTATAGTAAACACCATACTTTCTTCTGTAAAGTTTATCATTTGTATTGTACCTGTCCTATGCTATGTGTTTCATGAGTGCCATTTTATTTACTCTTCACAACAAATTAATTATGTAGATATTATTTTTTAGAGGAAAGGTTTCTCTGTGTAACAGTCCTGGCTGTCCTGGAACTTGCTTTGTAAACCAGGCTGGCCTCGAACTCATAGAGATCTGCCTGCCTCTGCCTCCTGAGTGCTGGGATTAGAGACATGTGCCACTGCCTCCTGAGTGCTGGAATTAGAGACATGTGCCACTATACCTGGCTATTATTTTATACATGTGTTCCCAGAGTCTTTGTTGGTTTGTTTATTTGTTTTGTTTTTCGAGACAGGGTTTCTCTGTGTAGTTTTGGTGCCTGTCTTGGATCTCACTCTGTAGCCCAGGCTGGCCTCGAACTCACAGAGATCCACCTGACTCTGTCTCCTGAGTGCTGGGATTAAAGATGTGCGCCACCACCGCCTGGCTCCTGGAGTCTTGAGAGAGTTTAATTGACTCAAGGTGTTATTACTTGAAAGAGTTCAAATAGGACTTAAAGTTTGAGTTCAAAGACAGATATTTCATGTAAGTATGATACACTACAAGCAATAGCTATAGGTTAAGATTTTTTAACCTTCCCTGTGTACCACATACCGTGCTGAATACTTTAGGCATTATCTCATTTATTTTTTATAATAACCATACAAGCAAAGTACTGTTGTTGTCTGTAATTAAATGATGAGTTTGAGGCTTAAATGTATTAATTCATGACATGGTTGCCACATACACATTTTAGTAAATGGAACAGTTGAGCTTGATTATATTTGCTGGATTCTAAAACCTATATGCTTTTGTGATACATTCTCCCATAGCAAACCCCACAAAATCTACAACAGCAGTTCTCTTCCTTGGCTGTGTATTAAACTAGTGAGCTTTAAACAAAAATAGTGGTGAACCTCATCAAAGATTCTGATTTATCAGAGGTGTGGTCCAATTACTGCATTCTTTTTAAAGGCTAGTCATTTAGTTAGTCAGTAGTTGCTGAACCAGTGTCTGTTCCATTCCAAATGGTCTCTGGGCATTTATATTCAAGCAGGAGCTATGGATGGCACAGTGCTGTCTAACAAAGCCCACAACGTTTCTGAATATTTAGTGAGCACTTGTTCTCACAGATTTGGAGGCCAACTGAGACCCAGCTGGTTAGGAGCATTCTCTTGGACAACTCTGATTCAGACGGAGGGGGCTCTGCTTTTTTTGTTGGCAGTACCACGATCAAGCTACAATGGCTATGCTTCATGTATTTCTAATCTCCCTGGACCAGTGGACTAGCTGGCTTTGCTTTGAAAATATGCACCACCTCTTGGTGTGTAGAATTGGAAGGTTTATGGCCAGAGCCAAAAAAGTTGAATCCAATAGTTGAGTTTAGCTGGGAAAGATGGTAGAAAACAATATATAACTACATTAACAAGTATGGTAGAAGGTACCAAGTTTTAGAAGCTACTAAGGAAGCAATGTGTAGCTAGGACTGTGTGATGGCTTATCTTGCTTGTCAACTTCACTACATCTGGAATTAACTAAAACCCAAGGAGCTGGGCCCACCTGTGAAGGCAACCCACTCTAAATCTGGGCTGCACCATCTGGTGGCAGCCTACAAAAAAGGACATGGAAGAAGGGAACTTGCTTCTTGCCTGCTTGCCCTCACTCTCAACGGCAAGTTCATTTGTCCTGCTGCTGAGACATTCCTTCATTGGTGTTAGAACCTACTTCTTTGGGGTTCTAACATAGACTGAAGACCAGCATCTCTCTAGGCATTCCCTGGGATTCTAGCACCAGATCAGGACTGCTGGAATGTCTAGTCTCATGAACTGAGCAGCTGCTGGATTCTTGGCTTTTCCATCAGGAAGACAATTATTGTTAGACTAGCCAAATCACAGCTTGTAAGCCACACTAATGAATCTACTTTTACTATGCCTTAAGTATATATTAAATATATGAATATATTAATCATATCAGTTCTGTTTCTTTAGAGAACCCTGACTAAACGGACTGAGCCATTGTTCTTAAAGTGATAAGAATGAAACGTGGTTTGGCATTGCCTCAGCCATGTTGAAAATAATAGAATCCTAAAAGGTGAAGAATCTTACATCTAGCTAGAAATGAAACATGGCCATAGGCCTCCTTCTCTGCCTCCCTTTCTTCCTTCTTCCTTGGGATAGAGTCTCATTTTGTAGGCCTCATTTGAGGTTGGCCTCAAATTCACAGAGCTCTGCCTGCCTCTTCATCCCGTGCACAAGGATTGAAGGCATGTACTACCATGCCTGGCTTTGCATTTTGGTTTCTTAACTTTCTAAACTACAGTGTTTGAATCTATAGTCTTAGAATTTTCCTTTAGCCAGAGGCACAAAAAATAAGTTGTAGAGAGCCATTATGTCATTTTCTCTGTTTCGGATTACAGTGGTGGTCTTGATTTTCCTGGACGAATACTCTGAGGAAAAGAAAAGCTATAGGACCTGTTAGTACCTCAAGTTTATTGTCTGGAGAGAAAGGTGAGTAATTTGGCATAGAGAGAAGTATAAAGGGAAACCTTCCTACTCTCTTTTATGGCTGCTTCCTGTGGGGAGCGGAGGCCAGTTATCTCAAGAGACTGTTCACTTGCCTGTGACATTCTAACATCTACTTTTATAAACCCTGCTTTCTTCTATCCACCTTTATTCCTCATTTTGCCCTGTCTTCTTGCTAACTGTATGTGCCATGCTTTCAAAGGTGTGCAGTAGTTAAAAAAGAAAAATCCAGGGATATAGATATGTGTGTTCCTGTGCATTCTTTATTTGCCTATATGTATAAGTATTTGAAAGTAGGCTATAGTATGAATTTGTTGAAAAAACATTCAGTAATGCCCTATTCTTCAACATTACCAAGTTGGGCTCTGTTGAGTGTGAATGTGAAATGTCCTCTATGAGCTTGTATATCAAAACTCTTGGTCTCTAGTTGGTGCTGGTGGTTTGTGTAGGTAGAGTTTCTCTGTGTCCTGGCAGTCGCTCCCACATAACCACACAGAGACTTATTATTAATTACAAATGCTTGGCTGATAGCTTAGGCTTGTCTCCAGCCAGCTCTTACAGCTTAAATTAACCTATTTCTATTCATCTATGTGCAGCCCTAAGGCTCGTTTACCTCATCTATGAACTTCCCATGTTTCTTCTTCCACATCTGGCTTGAGACTCCCCAGACTCTGCCCTTCTTCTTCCCAGTGTTCTCTCTGCCCTGAAAATCCTGCCTAGCTACTAGCCAGTAAGCTTTTTATTTTTCTAAAGATTTATTTATTATGTATACAGTGTTCTGTCTGCATGTATGTCTGTAGGCCAGAAGAGGGCACCAGATCTCATCACAGATGGTTGTGAGCTACCATGTGGTTGCTGGGAATTGAACTCAGGACCTCTGGAAGAACAGCCAATGCTCTTAACCCCTGAGCCATCTCTCCAGCCCCGCCAATAAGCTTTTTTATTAACAATGAGAGCAACAAATTTTCATAATGTACAAAAGGATTATTCCACAACAGGTTTGGAACGTTGTGACACCTTTATTACATAGAGTGTTGGTGAAACAAGTGGCTCGGTGGGGGTGGACCTTGGGGTTCATTCCTGTCTTCTGTGTGCGTCTTCACTGCAGGGGCAATGTGAATAACCAATTCACAGCCCTACTGCTAAGCCTTCCCTGCCACAGTGGACCAGAAGGAAAAGTAAACCCTTTCCTCCTGGAAGGGTCTTTGTGTCAGAGATTTGATTAGAGCCAAAAGAAGAGTAATTAATGCAGGCTCAGAAGGAACTTCACCCCAAGTAGTAGTCTAATGTTCAAAGGAATGCAAAATGCAGGAAAAGTCACCTCAAATATAGTATATAGCTTGACATCCCTGCCTAAAATTTCTGAATTAATTGTAATGTAAATTCTTTGATTTTTTTCAACTTGGCTGTCATGAGAAATACCTAGGACATTAGTAAAGAATGATTCTAAGCTTTCGGGGGGGGGGGTCATTTCAAGAGAGGATTAACTAATCTCAGTGTAGAAAGACCTATCCAGTGGGCTGGGAGGTCTATATAGAATTAAAGTGAAGAAGAAGCCAACTAGCATAGGCAGATTCATTGTTGTTCTGGCTGCCATGAGTTGAGCAGCTGTGCTTCACCAAAGTCTCTGACCATGATGCTTTTGCCTTAGTACAGACAGAGAAACAATTGATCCCAGCCAACTATGGGCTCTGAAATTCTTGTGCTACAAGAAATCCTTTCTTCCATTTTGCTATTTTTCTCAGTTACTTGGCACATCAATAAATGTTTGACTTAACATATTAATTATGTAAATTAAAATGGTTATATCCTGACTGTGGATGTCAGGGGAATTTTTACCATTTACTTCATGTTGGACAGGGGCGAAAATGCCTTTATAGGTGTACTAGTTACCTTTCTCATTGATGAGACAAAATGCCTTCTAAAGCAACTTAAGAAAGGAAGGGTTTATTTTGGCTCACAGTCTGTCATGGCAAAGAAGGCATAGTATCAGGAGCAGAAAGCAGGTGGTCACACAGTTTCCATAGTCAGAAAGCAGGCAGTCACACAGTGTTCATAGTCAGAAAGCAGGGAGAGATGAGTCAGGAGGCTCAGCTGTCTCCTTTTCATTCAGCACAGACAATAGTCTGTAGAATAGTAGCACCCACATTTAGGGTGGACATCTCCACCTCAGTCATCCTAATCTAGAAAGTCCCTTACAGATATGCTGAGAGGTCTGTGTCCCAGGTGATTCTAGGTCCTGTCAAATTAGCAATGGGTGCTAACCATCATGAGATCATCCCCTGTCACCTTGATGTACAAACACTCACTGATGTGACTAGTATAGTGTGGTGGTATTGTGTTCCCTGAAATATTGTGTGTTCCCAGAAATAAACTTATCTGGGTTCAGAGACAGCTCAGCCACAATATTAAACATGAGGATAGGCAGTGGTAGCACACGCCTTTAATCCTAGCATTCCAGAGACAGAAATACCTATGGATCTCTGAGTTCAAGGCCACATTAGAAACAGCCAGGCATGGTGACACACGCCTTTAATCCCAGAAATCCAGCCTTTAATCCCAGAGAGTGACGGCAGAAAGCAGAAAGATATGTAAGGCGTGAAGACCAGAAACTAGAAGCTTTTGGCTGGTTCAGCATTTGGCTGGTTAAGCTTTTAGGCTTCTAGCAGCAGTTCAGGTGAGACCCATTCATATGAGGACTCAGAAGCTTCCAGTCTGAGGAAATAAGACCAGCTGAGGAACTGGCGAGGTGAGGTAGCTGTGGCTAGTTCTGTCTCTCTGATCATCCAGCATTCACCCCAATAACTGGCCTCAGGTTTGATTTTATTAATAAGACTCTTTAAGATTCCTGCTACAGTATAGCTAGCTAGCTGCTCCTGAGTTCCTCTGTCTCTGCCATCCAGGTGCTGCAATTACAGGCAAGCTGCCACACCCACCTGACATGCACATAAGTTATGGGTGTTTCAAGTCCAGTCTTCAGTAACTACTTTAGCCACTGAGCTATACCCCTAGCCCTGGGACTTTTAAACTATGAACTTCCACACTTTGTTCTCATAGGCTCAGGATCATCCCATAATGCAAAATACATTTAGTTCATTTCCAAAAGCCCTCATAGTCTTGAAAGTTCTAACACTGTTCAGAATGTCAGTGGAGAATTCTCTTCTAAGACTCAGGCAGTCCTTTAACTCTGAGCCTCTATAACAAGAACAAAGCAAAACAGGTTACATGCTTACAATCTTTAATGGAACAGAGTAAATATCCCCATTTCAGAAGGGAGAAATGGGGACATACCAAGGGAAAATCGGGTCAAAGCAGGATGTAAACCTGGCAGGGAAAACATAACTCTTGGAGCTTTCTATCAGGCATGTGGGGCTCATGACGGAAAGAGTCATATGGGCTTGAAAGAGCTTGGGTAGCCACCTGAAGCACACATAGCCTCACTCCTGAGCTACCTGTACTGCATACATGGCTGTGACTTTCCTTAACCATGTCCCACGATCTTGGCATTTCTAACATCCAGCTCAGGCTTCATCTTTATAGTTTTCAAACTGACCTTTTATGGCTTCCTCATAGGAAATTTTAACTTGCCTCACATTGCTTGGCCTTAACAGACTTCTGGAGGCTTTGTATAAGCCTCAATGAACCCTAGCTCTTGTATCTATTTTGTCTATAAAACAATACCACTGATGATAGTATGAGAGGTAGATTAGTCCTCTTGGACTACAGTTGTATGGACTCAGTGTACCTTACAGCCTGATCCTGGGAAGATACTTTCCTAGTTAAGTTCAGTTTGAATAGGGAATCCATCTCAGTTGAGGCTCTTGGCTTTTAAATGAATTTAGACTTTTATAAGTTGGTGCCATAGATGGGTAGAGTTTTACCCTTAGGTTACCTTCCTATTTTCCCAGTGCAGAGTCAAAGATTTATCTCTAATGATGCTACTCTCTTGAATTGAGCAAGTTGCTTTTCAGCACTTGTCTTTACTACAATTTTAACTTTTTTTCTGCTGCACTAACCCACACATTTGTTCATTTACTTTTGCCTGCCCCCTCTATCTCATCTCATCTCATCTCATCTCATTTTTCTGTCTGTATGTCTGTCTCTTCCACTATAGACATGGATAAGAGCATTCAGCAGTAAACATTGATGTATTCTAAATGCTATCCTGTCTTTATATTTCTGCTGACAAACAAGTTAGTCCATAACTTTGAATTGAGCCTTACTGAAGTTCTCAGGACATGGATCAAATACAACCATGTTCTTTGCCAGAATACAATATATGCATAACTTCTAGTTCAGTTCCTAATTGAGTCTTTATTTTCCTCCGAGACTCCATGAATCTCTATGTGTGCATATTTCTTTGTATTCTAGTCTTATAAACATCCACCAGAATGGCCCATTAAACTGCTGTATTACAGCTTTTGAGGGCTTTGCCCAAAGTTCTAGACTTTTCCACATTTCTTTTATAAACCATTTCTGAAAGTCCAAGAACCACATGTTGAGGTTTCTCAAAGCAGGGTCCTATTTCCTGGTAGCAGTTCGCTGTTAGAGTGTCTCTGTCTTTGTCTCTGTCTCTCTCTACTGTGACAAAATACCTCATAAGCAACTTGAGGAAGGGAAGGCTTATAGAGATCATAGTTTCAGGATTTGGTCTGTCATGGTGAGGGAATTGAAGCAGCTGATCACATCTGTGTTTAGGAAGCAGGGAGAGATGAATTTAAATGGTTCAGCTTATTTTCTCCTAGTTAGTCTGGGACCGCAGCCCTTGGAATGGTACCATATAAATTTAGGGTGTGTCCTCCCATGTCAATTAACCCACTCTAGAAAATTGCTCACAGACATGCCCAAAGGTTTGCTTCTTAGATGATTGACAATATTAACCATCACATCGCATTTATTTGTGATATTTCTACTTGAGGACTAGCTTGAAGGGCTGTGAAAATGTGGCTTTATTTCTGCATGTTTCATGTTTTGGTATGAAGGCATATTTCTGCTAGTTACCCCAACTCTTCCTCTTACAGCTACTTCAAGTTCTCTGGTTTAATCTGCTATGAAGGACCTTATAAGCAAAATGTTATTTTGATTTTACTCTTTTTTCCATTACGTGATTAGTATCTCCTGGGAGCCCACTACTACCTCATTCCCACCCTTCTCCCATTTTATTTCATATTTACTACGGTAATAATTTTTGATTACCAGTACTATCTATGAAGCTCAAATTTTTAACAAATAGGGTTTCTATATTATACAGAATATATTCAACTAGATATTCAAGTGTTGGAAGGATCACTGATGCTAGTCATTGATAGCCACAAGAGAGGTTTTTTTTATGGCTAGAAAAAAACAGTTTTCTCTAGGAATTATCTTAAGTGGTGCTCACCTACTACAGCCAGTGGACCAAATAAATCCAGCCAGGTGCCTAGTTTTACATAAAATGTTACTGGAAAACAACTATCCATTTACATGGCTGCTTTTACACTAAGATGGCAAAGTTGAGTTATTGTAAAATATTGGAAACCCCAAATTATTTACGAAGCCTTATTGACATTAGCCTTCTGCAAATGGAATTATATGTAGTACTTGTTCCCAATGGATGACTAGCTTTACTGTGAGGAAAAAAGTTCTACTTTCTTTACAAGCAGAAAGTATCAAGTCAGGATCCCAAAGATGGACTAGGGAGGGAGAGTCACTGGACCTCTTTGTTCCCCTTCCCAATGTGGCCACACTGATCAAATCTCTTTTCTGCTTTCCACTGTGAATTTTTCTCTTTAATTGGCCTGTTGAGGTTGAGTGCCCAATGCTGGTTTAATTAGGGACTGTGACCCTAACAAGTCTGATGACAATTAGGGAAGTCATGGTTGGGAGAGAAGACTCATTTTGTCATCAAGCTAACCCCAGGTAGGGAGGAAAGTTTGAAGAGTCCCATACAGTTGCTTGAGGCACTTTATCTCTAAGACATCCCCATCTTCCTACACTCTGCTTCGTGAAGGAGATGAGAATTTGGATTATGTTCCAGACTCTTGAGGAAGCCCGAATCTTGGTGACCAGTTAGCACACCTCCCAGTTTGCCTTCCTGTTGATCTGTGGCTTCTCACAATTAATTCAGTGCTTTGAATTTGCTTATCTAGGATAGTGGCAGAGAATTGCTTGTAGGAGTAGTCTGAGTTCAGTAACACTTTGAGCTGTATATATTCTTTTATAGCCATTGTTAGCAATTGCCATTTGGTTCTTAGTTTGTCTTTCAGAGTCCTACTCAGCCATTTCTGGTTCTGTTGAGCCATTTGGGCTATTATACCATGGTATGACAGGCAGTGTCAATTTGGAAAGCTTTGCAGGCCTTTGAGACCTTGGGGTACTGCTGAGCAATAAGAGTGTGGAGGAGATGTCTGCTGTGATTTATGGAACTGTGTGTATACTCTTGGTGCCTTTGGCACCCCAGGAGAGAATTCTAGCTGACCAGCCTTTTGTAAACTCAGAATAGCATCTGAAGCAGCACAGGGTAACATTGATCTATTCCTGGACCTCCTGAGAACAAACCTGTAGCCATCTTAATTTTGCATTTATTTTTTTAATATATTGCTCATTATTTTTGACATGTCTCATTAAAATGTGTGTGTATGGGGGAAGAGCAGAAAATGTTTTAAGCAAGTTAAACAAATTTGTATTGGAAGAAGCATTTCATATGTTAACAGTCATTGAGGAATTTTAAGAGATAGATGGTTTATACCTGTCTGTTCTCAATAAATAAGTTAAGATGTATTTCAACAAATTTCCCTTTGTAATGGGGCTGGGAACCTTGAAAAATAGAGGAGAATGAGAAGGTTCTGCATGAGGTGTGTGTGTTAAACTAATATTGTCTTACAGTGATAGCTTCTCAATGGGTAATAGTATGGACTTGGAAATGGAATATAAGGTATACACATGAGGAAAACAGGGAAAGAGGAGGAGGTGGTGCAGTAAGAATTTTTGTTTGGAACTACAGGGGAATGGGTCAGATGAGTTTAAATGGATTCTGAGTTATGAAAGATCTTGGTTACAAGGTCAGTTTTAATTGCAGCTTTAATTGAATAGCATATTACAAAGTGAAACAATTATCTAATACATTTGAGTGGTACAAAACTGATGAAAATAAAAGGAGTTTCTGACTCATTCAGAGTTTCTAGAAAGCCAGTTTTTATATGGAGTACTGTTGTGTGACATCATTACTGGATAGACATGGATAAATGTCTATTTATTACAGATAGGAAAGCAAAGACAGACCAAGGTTAAGGATACCATCAAGTTGCAACTTGGTTTTATTGGGGTCCATATAGGAATATGGGTGAGGAGTTAATTATAAGAACAGAAATGACTGAAAGACAGCTGAATCACCAAAGTCCTCCCTAGCATGGGTGACAGCTCACAAAAGCTAGAAATCTGGAGCACATTTTACAACTTGCAGGCAGCTCAGTGGGTGTAGGAGAGTGTCTTTTCTGGGCTGCTCAGTTGGTTTTAGCCTCTTCAGGCAGCTTGGCTGGTCTGAGAATTTCTCTTAGCAGCCCATATTGTTTATAGAAGCACAGAGAAGGAGGGAGCAAAGTATATCTAGTCAATTTCAGGGATTTCTTATAGCTTTTGAGTTGTTAACTTTCTGAATCTTTTTAAAATAGTAATAGAACGCTATTTTTTTATTCAAAACAAACTTCATTTTTAGGATGCAATCAAACTATCATACATTTCCCCCTTTTTGTCTAAATAAAAAGTGAGGGTTTTAACTCTAACATAGTAAAACTATATACAATAAGAACAAATACCAGGTAAGAATTACAGGTCTCTGATGGAGTTGAAGACTTGATAATTACAGTTTTCCTTGTTACCCAATTCAGAAAAGAAACTCACGAAAGAGGTATAAAGTGTATAAGGTTAAGAGACATATAAGGATTTGGGTTGGTAATACAAGTTAGAATAGAAAGTGAATTCGGTACAAAACCTTGAACTCACAAAATTAGGATAGTTACTGTAGTGTTTTCTCTGAATTTGCCAAATGCAAATGGACTCTCTGAATCTTAATAAGTCTTAAGGAGCTTCTCTGCAGGATGATGTGTTATATCTCAGGAAATTGCTACACTACCCCCCTCCTCTTTCTCAGGCTCTTAAATTCTTTTTGGCCCTCTTCTACAATTGTCTCTGAGCCTTGGAGGGGGTGACTTAGAAGTCTGACTAGCTTCCTCTAATTCTAGTAAGATATTGAACCCTTGTGTCCTATTACTTACCCTGCCATTTCCAGAGCTTGGTTGGTGGTTTTAGTGGCTTTTCGTTTTGTTTTGTTTTCTGCTGAAAAACACTAGTGAGGAATAGGAAGAGAAAATAGAAAAATATTTCAGACAGACACTGATATCAGTAATAACCTATGGTTATAAATGCAAAAGTTGAGAAGCCCCTTAGCCATTATATCATTTATTTACCAAAGCAATAGCAATTGTTTCTCCACTGGCACCTATGACTTTTGGGGCCCCAGGTTTCTATCTTAAGTTCCTAGTTCCAGATGTGAATTTCCCTCTGTGTAGCAGGCATACGTCTAACCAGAAAGCTAGCTCTATAACTGTTTGTGCCACTATTGTACTAGCTGACACATCTTACCTGGCACTTCCATCATGAAGCATGACTAATCATTAGTAGAACTTTGGGCTGTAATTCTTATATTTTTGGTTGTGAGCCTAGCCTTTAATGGCTGAGCTATCCCTCCAGCTCAAGGGCTGTTATTCTTGTAGGCAACCTTAGTAGCACCTTCTGTCACTACAAGAGGTAGTCTGCAGTGAGGGGACACTTTCAGCCTAGTCCTAGCTTTATTTCTCCAAGTCTTGCAACCAAACCATTTGCTGCTGGAATAATTTTTTGTCTTGCCAGCCCACCCTCAAATAACCATATAGAGACTTAATATTAATTATAAATGCTTGGTTGATAGCTTAGGGTTGTCACTAACTGGCTCTTACAACTTAAATTAACCCATATTTCATACCTATGCTCTATCACATGGCAGTATCGCTTTTTAGTACAGCATATTCATCTTCTCTCTGTGTCTGGCTGGTGACTCTGCCCTCTTCTACCCTGTGCTCCTTTGTCCACAAGTCTTGCCTAAACTTTTCCTGCCTAGCTATTGGCCAGTCAGCTCTTTATTAACCAATGAAAGTAATACATTTTCACAGTATACAAAAGGATTATTCCACAGCAATATACCATCTTTATTAATAGTCTTACCATATGGTTCTTGAATGTAACCAATAGCAGTTGCAATACTCTATTGTTTTAGGGGCTTCTAGGGTCTTTGAGGCCAACAAATCCTAGGGGATTCTCAACAATTTTGTGGCTTTTATGGCAAATGTATTTCCATTCTCCTAAGATATCCTTATTTGTAGCAGTTGTAGGCCCAAGCAGTTGCAGAATATTTTCAGTCACTTTTTAGGTATCAGTTTTGCCTTACACAGCCATAAAGCTCTCCAATATTTCACAGATGTGCCTGACCCTTATACTCTTTGTGAACTGAGTGTCTATCCTTTCTCTTTCAGGTACATTCTTATGTCTCTCAAATAGGTGTCCAATTCGGCAAAAATACTAAAGGGTTTATACCATTATGCTACCCATATCTAACAAAACTTAGAACATGAGCAGGACAACAATGTAAAGCCCTGAACTAACATCCCAAAATGAATAGTGAGGTTATAGAGAAACTTTGAGAAACAATCTGAAAGTTCACTGTGATCTGTTCCAAGCAAGTATTAGTCAGGTGACTGCAGTTCACAATCATCTTAGGGTTACTATTGCTGTAATTTAGTGCCATGACTGAAAGCAATTTGGGGAGGAAAGGGTTTATTTTGCTAATATTTCACTTTTCATCATTGAAGGGAATCAGGGTAGGAACTTAAGCACAGGGCAGGAACCTGGAGGCAGGAGTTGATGCAGAGGCCATAGAGAAGTGCTGCTTACTGTCTTCCTTCCTTTTAAAGAACTGCCAAGGGGTGGAGCAAAAGACCTCCCCCTAGAACAGCCAAATGCAGAACATTCCAAACACCTGGTAACCACAGACTGGTCAAGTCATCCCCTAATGCAGCCTTGCTGTGTAAAGCAAGCTCAGATCTCACTAGGAAACCTTTGTGTGCTCCCACAGGTCCCTCCTCTTAATTTTTTAAAGAGCCTCTCAGATAGACTGAGATCTGTCTTAGGTCATTCTCCCTGATTATTACTTCCATTATCTGTCATAGATAAATGCTTTCCATCCAGCATAATCTGTCTTAGGTTGCAAGCCATCAAGAGAAAGTTGCTCATCTCTGGCTCTCAGCCTCCGGCAGGAGGAAGTACTGAACTTACAATCTCTACAGTGATCTCTATAGCTGCCACACCTCACCTACAGTGATCTCTATAGCTGCCACAGACATAAAGGATGATAAAAATGGTACATCTTTTTTGGAATGGGTCTTAAGATGTCTGTAACAGCCTTAGCTGTGCCAAGGCCTTTTTTAAATCAATAAACTCTTGATGCAAACCACATCAGATAAAGTACTTCAAACTTAAACATTCCCTTAGCTTTTACCAAACTCTGGATCATTAACATCAACATAATTCTAGTATAAACATTATGTATTTACAACTAGCATAACTATACTATACATATTTACAACTAGCATGGCTATTTACTATGTTTTTACACTTCTTACAAATTTATGTTCAAAAGCAAACTCTCTAAAGGACTATACATATTTACAATTGTTTATGAGCTTATTTATTGATACTTCTTAAAAACTTAGAAGAGATTTCTTAGAAGAACTATTTACCAAACTTATATTTAAGAGGAAACTCTATAAAACTATTAGAAAGAATCTCTTAACAGAACTAACATACACTAGCAAGCATCTAGAAGATAGTTCTTGCCTAAAATTTAGAAGAGATTTCTTAACTAACATTTAGAAGAGATTTCTTAATATTTAACAAGACAGGAAGTGCCCAAAACATTTCTAACATTCAGAGTTTATAGTAAAGTTCAGAGTTAATAGCTTTGATACCCTCCTTAAAGTTCCCTTGACAGGGAGAGAACCAAGTGCCTAACTTGGTAATGGCTCTTACAGTTGCTATTGTTATAGAGTTGCAACAATTGGGACGATGCCATTCCCCAAAAGTCACCTTTCCTGCTAGGTTCTCTAAGCTGTTCCAGAACCAGCAGAATGTGCCCAGCAATAGATGGTTTCTTAGCTAGGGCCTGTCCCTTTATCCAAACTTAATGGCAGCTCCCACTGAGTGCCACAATTCAAACAAATGCCATTGACTTCACTCAGTTACAGCAGTAGCATTGCTTCAGGGTAAGGGTGAAACTACTGTATTGAGCTGCCATCAAGCTCCTAGAAAAAAACTTCCTGCACTATCTCAAGCCTGCATTGATTTGTCACTAGTCAGACAAAAGTGTGGCTCCAAGTTTAACTGAGGGTAAAATAGTGGTTTTTAGACATGACTGAGTATAAAATGGGGTAAGTTTCCCTCTTCTTAATTTTTTGAAGTTGCCCTTTAAGTTTACCATGAGCATTTTTTAATGATGTCAAAGTTTCTTTCTTGAATTTTAAGTCCAGCTGAATCTCACAAGCACTTTTTCGCAGCTGAAGCCATCTCCCAGTGTAAGGACCATTTTCCCTTGTGTTCTAAAGAGTTGTTTGCATTTTAACTATCTCCTGAGAGGCAAGCTGTTTTTCTGTACTTAGTTTTCGGGAAGTAAAGCTAAACTTTCTAGCAGTGTTTAGAAAAGTAACTTCACTTTTAGGTGAAAATCAGGTTTTTTGGGGGCAGTACTGCCATTTTGAGCAGAAAAACTACATTTCCCATACTGCCTTTTTCTATATCGGCCTACTGTTACAAATGACCTTACAAACCACATTTCACATAATGCCTTTTGGGTACACCACACTTCTGTTTCCTTTTACAGGGTTTGTTTTTTTGCTTTTGTTTTTACAATGGGGGATTACTTTTTCTTCCCCAAGCTTGATTTGGAGTGCCTGTGTTACCATTTAACAGGTGTATCTCTCCAAATAGATCTTCCACTTGCTACTGTTCCCAAAGCAGGCCATGCTTGTCTGCGTGCACTCAGACTAGTGTTTTGTTATTTGTCAGAAGCAATAAACCCTAGGGGCTTGCTTTCCACTTTACCAGGTTAGTGAAAGAATGTTTTAAAAAAAGTCTTTTCAGAGATTTTCCCTCCCAGACACTTCTCCATCCTGTCCTGGCTTGGCTCCTTCCTAAGACAGAGTCCCTGACGCTATAGCTGAGGTTTGGCTTCACTGCTTCCTCCATGCCAGCAGCTTCCTCAAGCTGCCCTGCTGTGCTCTCAGCAACTCTCTGCCTAAACTCTTGTTTCTAGAGCTATTACAAGTGATTTTCCCACACTGATATTATCTCCAGGTGAATCTAATTTTTGCCCTTATAGAATGAAAAAAAAAAAAAAAAACTCTGTGAAGCAAAGACCTGAAAGGCTTTTTAGCTTTTTAAAGAGAGAAAGAGATTAAGTTTCCCCAAGAAAGCTTTGATTTTTTGAGAAAGACCACCAAGTTTTACCAAGACTTCTGTTCTCTAAACTTCTGACTTCATAGCCAAGTGAAAACGGACCCTGTTTAAATGGTGTTGTACAAGTTTTCTCAGGCACTGCTGGCAGAGCAGAGGGTTTTGTCTCTCTCATGTGCAACCCAGGGAAAATTTCTTTCCTTTGCCACTTGGACTTAGCATTTTAGCTGTCCCCAGGCCAAAAGCTTCCATAGGAATCTATTTCTGACTATTTTTCTCCTCTTTGATAGATTTTTTTCTGATTTTTCAGAGAGTTTGCGTCCACAGTCCCATAGTTGGAAATCAAGGATATAGTGCCTCTGTCTTGTTGCTTATCCTAATTTTTTTCTTATGCTATGTTCTTGCATTCTACATATTTTTGTCTTCTTATCCTATATTTTTTCTATGCCTTATTCCTACTCTACCTTACATTTTTTCCTTATTTTTTCCAGTTAGATTTTTTTTTCCGAGACAGGGTTTCTCTTTGTAGCTTTGCATCTTTCCTAGAACTCGCTTTGGAGACCAGGCTGGCCTTGAACTCAGAGAGATCTGCCTGCCGCTCTCTCCCAAGTGCTCTGTGAGTTCGAGGCCAGCCTGGTCTACAGAGTGAGATCCAGGACAGGCCCTAAACTACACAGAGAAACCCTGTCTTGAAAAACCAAAAAAAAGTAGGTTCAGTAATCTACCCTTTCATCCTATCATATCTAAACAATCCCCTTTTTTTCCTTAGAAGGAGATTGAATGTATAGTCAACCTGCTTTAAATAAAAATATTGGTTTTCCTCTGTCTCACACCAGAGGGCTCTTCTGATATGGGACACAAGAATCTTTCAACCTTTCTTTTCTTTTCTTTTCTTTCTTTTTTCTTTAGGAATATGCTTGGATTTAGAGAAGGAGTGAGTCAATTCTATCTCCAAAGCCAGGTTGGTATATTTGGGAATTTGGGTGCAGTTTCTCATACTACTTCTTGCTGCATGAGGGTGGTGGATTCTTATGGGGACATAAAGAAAATTTTAGGCTTATGGGGTAGTCCATGAGGCTGTATTGTATGAGCCAGTGGCCTTGAAACCATTCTGGATGTTGGATCAACTGGGACATGGTGTCATCAGATACCTTTCAGGGGGGTCTTGGCTAGTCAAACCTGATGTATCTTAACCTGGAACAAATCCATAGCCTCTTGCTTCCTGTGGAAACAAAAGCAGAGCCTCCTTTCCAAAGCAACATATACTTACATCCAAATTTTGAAATCAAGTTACTTTAAAATAAACATATTGGTTTAACTCAGCTTTATTTACAATCAAATGTCTTTCTGCAGTTAAAAATCACAAAGACAACACAATCTCTCTGTGATATCCATCTTTACATGGTTTATTTATTTTTTATATTACTTTTACTTTCTCGTTAAAGACTTTATTTTTTAAAACTATGTATTTCTTCATATAACTGCATATATTCTTTTTTCTCTCTCTTCCAAGCCTACGTACATTTTTACACACATTGTAAACCATTTAATGTCTTGTTCTATCTGAATCTGCCTTATTGTGTAACTATTGCTTTAACTGCAGAGGTTAGTACTGAAGCAGAAGTCTTGGCAGTTAGCTCCGCCCAACTTAGCTTTTCAACATGGTGGAGATAATTCACTGCTAGCACTGGGAGCCATAGTAGGTCTATATTTCTATCCAAGCAGCATGTAGCCCAGAAACCTCTTTTGTGCTAGCAAAGGCTAAATCAACCACACAACAGCAGTGTAATGTGTGGATTGGAGACACCTCCTTCTCGCCATACTGCTGGTCAAGCTCACAAGCATGGAACCTGCCATATAGTAGCTCAAACCTGCAGGTGCAGCTAACTTGAGAGAGATAACTAGGAAGCTGTTTTTATCTCCGTTTTAGAATCTTCTTTCTCAGGTTTTAGGTGGAAACTTCCTGCCAACCTGGACATCTCAGTGGTTCCAGGTGGCAACACCAGCCACCCAGATCAGCATGGCCCTGAGGGAGGCATGTTGACCAAATTATTTTAACCTTTTTTGTCTTTATTTATCTTTAATTTCCTTATGTGCAAGATGAAGTAAATTGTAGCTGAAGTTTTCCTGTGTCCTGGCCTGCTGGCAGTCGGGACAAATCTCTCCTGCTCACGTCCCCCAAGTAAACACACAGAGACTTATATTACTTATAAACTGTGTGGCTGTGGCAGACTTTTTGCCATCTGTTCTTATATCTTAAATTAATCCATTTCTATAAATCTATACCTTGCCACATGGCTCATAGCTTACCAATATCTTACATCATGCTTCTCCCTGTGGTGGCTGGCAGCATCTCCTGACTCAGCCTCTTCTACCCAGCATTCTCCTCCCTCCTTGTCCCGCCTACACTATCCTTCCTGCCGGGCTACTGGCCAATCAGCATTTTACTTGTCAATCATAGCAACATATATTCACAGCATACAGGACATCCCACAGCAGTAATTTTTTTGTTTTGTTTTGTTTGTTTTTTTGAGACAGAGTTTCTCTGTATAGTTTTGTTGCCTGTCCTGGATCTTGCTCTGTACACCAGGCTGGCCTTGAACTCAGAGATCCGCCTGGCTCTGCCTCCCAAGTGCTGGGATTAAAGGTGTGTGCCGCTGCCACCCAACAGATGAAGTGGATTTTAAGAGGTAAATTAAAACTTGCATGGTGTAAAAAAAAAAAAAAGCTTCAAACAAGCTTTTAAAATTATTTTTTGCTTTTTCTTCTCTTTTAGGTCCTTCCAGTTGCACAATTTGCTAGTGTTCAGCTACATCTGTTCTGTCAAGCACTGTGTAGTCCATACTGTAAAATCAAAGACCTGAAGTAAGTTAGTTTGCTTTAAACTCTTAAGGCATTAAAGATAAGACTGGGTTACCAGACATTACAATTCCAGCAGATTGGACCTGAAAACAAAATATAGCCAGGACTCAGCTTATCCATGCACAGTGGAAAAGCACTACAAGCCCTGAATGGGTAGAAATGGTTCGCTTTTAAGAACTCCATTTATCCCTCCTGCCTTTTCTCCTTTAGATGTGGTGTTTCTGCTACAATGACAGTGTGGCAGGTTGGAGTACTTGTAAATTTTGTATTAGGTGCCTTTCTTGAGTCTTAGAAGAACAATCCATTTTCCTACCAGATTCATATCATCTAAGTTTCCTTTAAGTTTGGTCCTATGCTAGTCCATGCAACTTGATGATCCTTTTCTCTCTATCCATGTCCTACTCTGTAGAGTCAGTTATCCTTGGCTGCATAGTAAGTTTGAGGCCAGTCAGGGCTAGGTGAGACCTTGTTTTTTGTTTTGCTTTATTTTTTAAATAGAAACAAAAATCAAGATATAAAAGAAAAATGGTCTGATATGACAATGTTCTAGTTGCTCAGAACAGAAACCTACTTCTTAGCTTAAATAGAAGAGATCTAGGTAAAATGGAACCTTGTGTAACACAACCGCAGAGAAATAAAAGGTAGTTGAGTTCTCTGTGGTCAGCTGATCAGCTTCTCTGTGCCTCTATTTATCAGGTCCCTGGAGTCTCCAGTATCTGTCTAAAGCTGTTTGGAAAGCAGCCAGTTATGTTTGCTACCTTAGCCAGGGCCAGGGATGGGCTGTGGCCTCCAGAATCACTAGCCATGACCCTGGCCCCAGCTTCCATTGATCCACTGGCTCTTTACCCAGTCCTATCCTGATTATAGAATGTACCTTCTCTTCAGAACCTCCACTCTGAGAATCAGTTTGGGTCAAACAATCCCTCTGGCTCCATCACTTAAGGGTTAGGTATATGGAGAGGGTAAGATTTTTATATATTTAGCTGTCAAGGCCCACCAAGACATTAGGGAGGGGATACACACCCAAGTGTGTGTGTGTGTGTGTGTGTGTGTGTGTGTGTGTGTGTGTGTGTGTGTGTGTGTTTATAAACACACAAACACAATGTGAAGCAGTTCTGGGGTGTTTTATGCTAATTATCTGGAACACAAAAGAAATCAAAACTTCTCCCTCCCACACCATCTGAACCCCTCCCATTTCCCCCTCCCTATTCTCACGAAACCCCTCCCATTCTCCTTTTCCCACCTCTGAAAATTGATTTCCCTATGGGAAATTTCTGTTCTGTATCACATTTCTGAACTCACTGAGGGCTTTGCAGCCAGCTTAGCTTCCCACAGCGGAAGCAGTTTTCCTTCTCTGAAAGATTCACAGTTTTACACCAAGGGCAATCCCAATCCCCATGCCTGTGATGTGCCGTATTTCTCTGCAGCTATCTTGGCTATCTTTTGGAAGTTCTTTGGAGGTATACTGTCGGGACCTCAGTGTCAGACATATTCATATTAGTGGCCATGAAATAGGGAGGCATCTGAGGTTCTGTGACAATGCTTAGTGGCGGGGATGGGGTGGGTGTGACTGGAAAGGGGCTTTCATATGAGGATGTGAATGAGTCAGGGAGTTGGATAGTAACAGTTTGTGGGGAGCTTGTGGACCTGCTGAGATCTAAGGGCTCAGAGTCAGAACATGTAGGTATTTCCATAGATCTGTCTTCCCCTTCTCTGTCCTCTCCCTCCTCCCCCTCTTCTCCCTCTGACCCCTCCTCCTTCAAGCCCAAGGGATAATTTTTCCACTCCACAGCTCCAAAATGATCCAGGGTGATTCCTTCTAGCTTTTCTGTGCCTGCCAGCTCCCCAGAGGCAGCCATGGCTGTAGCACCTTCCATCTCCTTTTCTGGTTCATGAACTGCTATATCACTAGCTGTCACCTCTTCTTTCTCGTCTGCATTCTGTGTCTCTGTCTTTGCTCCTGGAGCAGTAGCAGGGGCTCTAGTCATGATTGGCATCTCTGCAACTGGAAAGGCCCTCAGCTCCTGGAGAGAAGTGGGCAGAGTTGCAACATATTCTGGGAATGGGTTGTGGTCATAGGGGTGGCATAGGGTGGGGATAAGACTGGATTAGGAGGTAATCTTAGCGCGTGTAGTAGCTTCAGTCTCAGCAGGTTCCACTCTCTCTGCACCTCTGCCAGTTTGCTGTGGGCCAGCTGAAGCTGGAAGGCTGCCTCCTTGCGTTCAATCTCTCGCTGGTCTGTGAGCTTCTTCAGGTCTGATGCCAAGGCATGTGCCGCTGACCTGTGCAGGCTGGCGAAGTTGTGAAGCCATTGCACTCTGTGCCCCTGCTAGTGGCCTTGCCTCCAAGCAAAGCGAACACCCAGGGCCAGGCTGCCCCAGGCACAGGCTTCCCGAGCCTGGCTAGGCATCTCGCTATCCTCCAGGAGGATTCTGAGCTTTTCTTCCACTTACTCCCAGGACAGGGCCAGGTTCTCAAAGTAGAACTCAGGGCCTTTTGTGTGCTTGGATATTTGCTCATTGATGAACATTAACACTTTGCCATGCCGGAACCCACTGGAGGGATCATTGGGATTCATGATCGCTGAGTGTCTTAGGGGCTTTGCTGACCCTGTAAGAACAGAACAATCTGTTGTAGGTCTTCATTAGCACAACCTTGCCCCTTAAGTCTCCCTCCCCCTGCAGCTCGACAGCTACATTTATCTAAAAGTGACTCCTTGGAAGGCTTTTTATCTCCCTAGGACACACTCCCCCACCAGGACTCACCTATACTGCGAGTGGCCAGAGGAGGTACAAGTCCAGCACACCTGCCACAAAACCAGCCTGTCCACCAAAGGGGACAGAGGCAGAACAAGCCAAATAGCAGTCCTCTCTCACACGTAGCCGGCTTCAGAGAAAAGAACTCATGAGGACCAAGTCTTGTTTGAAAATCTCGGGAGTTTTGCTCTTGGACTGTTCCAATTTCCAGGACTGTCAGGGAGAGATGAGGTAGCACCCCCGCGCTTGCCCCCCAAAAATGGGTACCAACTGCTGGTAGGATTGAAACCTCTTGAAATCAGAAAGAAGCAGGAATAAAACAGACAAAAAAAAATCTATAAATGAATGAATGAATGAATGAATGAATGAATGAATGAATGAATAAATAGCTAACTAACTAACTAAATAAATAATCAAGTGAGTTTCAAAACTTGTAACCCCCTCCCAAGTGTAATAGTTTGCCCCGTGCCTGAAAAGCCTGCTCTTAGGTATGGACTGTTCCAGAACTGGAAACACATAGGGTTTTTGTGGCACAACTAAAGCAAGAGGGTATATAGTCTAGCCGGAGCACCATCTGCCATAGTACACTGTGATAATTTGTAGACATTTCTTTCCCCCAAATGAAGCACCTCCAAGCTCCACGTACCGCCAGTGCCTCTTGAAACACCACCTCATATGGCAGTTCATATCAGGTCCCTTTCATTTCTTCTGTTCACTACTGAAGCTCTCTGAGATGATGCAGGAAGCCCTCCTATTTCATCATCAGAAGCATCTGATAATGTCTGTTACAGTGCTCAGTGAGGGGCCTGGAGAGATGACCCAGCCATTAAGAGCACAGCACCACAAGGCCACTCACAGCCTATAGCTATAGTGCCTTGGGATCCGGTGCCTTCTTTTGGTATGCAGACATACATGTAGATGAAATACCCATTAAACAATAAATCTTAAACATTGAAAAATGCTCAGGGACTTTATGAGGTTTATACCTCAGAAAGGAAATCACAGGCTGAATCCTGTTTTGCCTTTTTTGTTTCTTTGTTTTTCAAGACAGGGTTTCTCTATGTTTTGGTGCCTAAACTGTCCCGAACTCACTCTGAAGACCAGGCTGGCCTCGAACTCAAGAGATCTGACTGGCTCTGCCTCCCAAGTGCTGGGATTAAAGGCATGTGCTACCATCGCCTGACCCCTGTTTTGCCATTTCTTAATGAGCTTCTTAACTGAATTTTAGTTTCTCTTTCTGGACCTATGTCGAGGACCAAATGACAAAAGTACATGTACAGTTTCAGGGTGTTTTCTATGATTCCTTTTTTTTTTTTTAGATAAACTCACTATGTAGACCATACTGGCCACGAACTTATAGAGATACATCCATGTCTGACTCCTAAGTGCTGGGATTAAAGGTGTATGCCATTAGTCTCCACTCTGGCTCTGTTTTTGTGAAATGTATAAATGAAAAATATACATATATCCTTTTTACAAAAACGAGAACTGAGGTGGGAGAGTATAAATGCCATACTTTTAACATTTGTTATTTAAGGGAGGTGGGCGCAGAGGGGCAGTTAGGAGAAAGTGGATTTCTTTTTAACTTAAAAAAATTCTCTCTGGTTTTATTTGTTATAAAGAGAAAAGGTTTGTATGTATTAACAAACCTCTAGCATTAGCCAGGCAGTGGTGGCACAGGCCTTTAATATCAGTACTTGGGAGGCAGAGGCAGTTGGCTCTCTTGAGTTCGAGGACAGTCTGATCTACAGAGTTCCAGGATAGCTGTGTCTATGTAAAGAGTCTCTGTCTTAAAAACAACTACAAAAAAACTAAACAAAAATCTGGAATATTATATGACATTTTAGTAGTAATTTTCTTTGGAATATTTTCAATATAAATATCGAATTTTTGTTTGTAAGGTTTTTTGTTTCTTTCTTTTTTTTTAGATTTTATTTATTATGTACAGTGTTCTGTCTGCATGTATGCATGCAGGCCAGAAGAGAGCACCAGATCTCATTACAGATGGTTGTGAGCCACCATGTGGTTGCTGGGAATTGAACTCAGGACCTCTGGAAGAGCAGTCAGTGCTCTCAACCTCTGAGCCATTGCTCTAGCCCCTTTGTTTTTGTTTCTGTGACAAGGTCTTACCTGGCTGGACTAAAATTCTCTGTTTAGACCAGGCTGACCTCGAATTCACAGATCACCCTGCCGTTGCCTCTGCCTCTGAAGTACCAGGATTAAATGTGTGGACTACCAAGCACAGCTAAAGCATTTTCTAAAAATTTTTTTTGTTGTTATAAAAGAGTGTTTAGAGGCTGGAGACATGAGTAACAGCAGTTGGCACACAGATTGAGGATCAGAGTTTTGAATCCTCAGAATCTACAAAAAGCCAGGTATGATGGGTGTTATCTCTAATCCCAGTACTCTGGAGGGTAGAAGTCAGGCAGCAACAGGTTTCTCAGAAGTCAGCTAGCCTGGCTTTGTTGACAGCAAAACAAAAGATGTAGCCAGCAATGGTGGTCCATGCCCTAGATCCCAGCACTTTGGAGGCAGAGGCAGGTGTATCTCTGTGAGTACAAGGCCAGCCTCATCTACAGAGTGAGTTTCAGGACAACCAGGGCTACACAGAGAAACCCTGTCTCAGAAAAAAAAAACCCAAGAGAAGCAGTCTCAAGGAGGAATACCTAAGGTTGCACTCCAATAAACAGATAGACAAAGCCATGGAAAACACATGTCCACAGTCATACAATATTTTTTTAAGTTTATGATAAGATGTACTGTATATTTCCCCAAATAGAAAAAAAGATAATTTTCCTGATACCATCAGGTAATTGTAAATATTCTTTTAAAGATTATTATGAACATATATTCATTATGTGAAATGGTGGATTTTATTATGACATTTTCATAAGTGTATATTGTCTACTTTGCTCACAGCCATGCCCCCATTATCCTCTCTTGTTCCTCTTATCTTACTGGTCCCCTTCTCAAATAGTCCTCTTACTTTGTCATATATATGATATATTATATTATATCATATTATATATATAATATGTGTGTGTGTGTGTGTGTGTGTGTGTGTGTGTGTGTGTGTACACATATAGGGGGAATGAGAGTGATTGATTCACATAAGAAAAAAATTTTCATTTGTCTTTCTGATCCTTAACATCATGACCAGTTTCATCTATTTTCTTACAACTGACAAGATTTTTTCCTTTTTTAATTATTTTTGTGTGTGGTATATGTATGTATATATGTATATGAGTATGCTTGCCTGTGCAGTTGCATTTGGAATCCAGAGGTTGGTGTTGTGATACTTTATGCAATCACATTTCTACCTTATTTTTTATTACATTTATTTATTCATACACATGTGTTACAGTGCATATGTGGAAGTCAGAGGACAACTTGCAGGATGTGGGTCCCGGGTATCAAACCCAGGTCATCATGCTTAGCAGCAGAGATCCTTACCCACAGGTTTGTTTTCCCATGCCTACTTTTTTTGACATGGTCTTTTTTTGCATAGCATATTTTAATGGAAAAGTATTAATTTATGTACAGAGTTCAGTAAATATAGTGTCCTCTTTCAGAGAAATATTTTTCTTTAAAATTTCTTTTTATATTTAAAAATAAATTTATTTAATTTACATCCTGACCAGTTCTCCCTCCCTCCTCTCTCAGTCCCCCACTCTACCCCCACTCTGTTCCCACCCCCAAATCCACTCCTCCACCATTTCTGTTTAGTAAAGGGCAGGTCTCCCATATATATATCAACAAAATATGGCATATCAATTTTCAGTAAGACTAAGCACCTTCCTGTAGTACGAATCTTAGGTCTTATTAATAAAAACAATCCTGGAGCGAGGTATTGGGGTCAACATTGGAAGATCAGAGAAGCAGAACAAGCCACAGCCACCTCACCTCACCAGTTCCTCAGCTGATCCTGTTTCCTCAGACTGGATGCCTCTGAGATTTTTGTTTTGTCTTCTTTTGTTTTTCAAGATAGGGTTTTTCCATTCTCAGTGTAGCCTTGGCTGTCCTGGAACTCCCTCTGTAGACCAGACTAGCCTCAAACTCACAGAGATATGTCTAGCTCTGGCTCCTGAGTGCTGGGATTAAAGGTGTGAGTGCCACCATTTTCTGACCTCTATATCTAGTGGCTGTTCTTTACTCAGACCCCAGATAAGTTTATTAGGGTGCACAATATTTTGGGGAACATAATATCACCAAATTTCCCCCTTTTTGTCTAAAATTTAAAAAAGGTTATAACTAATATAAGAACTATATCCAATAAGTATATACAATATATATATATATATATATATATATATATATATATATATATATATATAGTCAAGAATTACATTAATGTTATCTAGTCCATTAACACTTGACAGATTCAGACAAAAAAACTTCATTATGTGTTAACAATGTCCAGTCCAGTTAACAATGTCCAGTCCAGTAACATTTGATAAACTCAGACAAAAATTTCATTACTTATCCTATTTAAAACAAGTAGTTCCTTTTAAAAAGTAGATTCAGGGTTGGGGATTTAGCTCAGTGGTAGAGCGCTTGCCTAGCAAATGCAAGGCCCTGGGTTCGGTCCCCAGCTCTGGAAAGAAAAAAAAGAAAAAAAAAGTAGATTTAATATTTGACATTTTTATCTTATCACCTCCCCATGTATTAAGGCTGGGCAAGTTGACCCAGTATGAGGAGTAGGGGCCCAAAAGCCAGTAATAGAGTCAGAGATAGCATCTGCTCCCACTTTTAGGAGTCCCACAAGAGGACCAAGCTACACAACTGTTACTTCTATGTAGAGTACCTAGGTCAGTCCTATGCAGGCTCCCTGGTTAGCCCTTCGGAGCCCAGGTTAGTTGATTCTGTAAGTTTTATGGTGTCCTTGATCCCTCTGGTTCCTACAATTCTTTCTCCTCCTCTTCTGCAGGATTGCCCAACCTCTGTTTAATGTTTTGTTGTGGGTCTGCATCTATCTTATTTCCATCAGTTGCTGGATGACTCCTCTCTGATGACAATTGGGCTAGGTACCAATCTGGTCACAGGAGATGGATAGTTCAGGTTAGGTATTGTCTATTTCTAGGAGTGTAAGCTGGGGTCTTCCTTGTAGATTCCTGGGAGATTTCCTTGTGCCACATTTTTACCTGACCCTGAAATGGCCCCCTTTTCTGGTAGTCTCTTCCAGTATTCTCTCCCTCTGCTTCTCCAACCTGATTACTCATGTTCTCATACTCACCCACTCTCAGTCTACTCAAGAAATCTCTTCTATTTCCCCTTCCTAGGGAGATCCTGTCCTTGTTTTTCATAGCTGAGTAAAGTAGCAGGAATCTTAAATGGTCTTATTAATAAAATAAACTTGAGGCCAGTTATTGGGGTGAATGCTAGAAGATCAGAGGAGCAGAACAAGCCCCATCTACATTACCTCACCAGTTCCTCAGCTTATCCTGTTTCCTCATGCTGGAAGACTCTGAGACCTCATCCAGAATGGGTCTCAGTTGAACTGCTTCTAGAAGCCTGAAAGCTTAACCAAACAAGTGCTTCTAGTTTCTGGTCTTTACATCTTATATATCTTTCTGCATTCTACCTTCACTCCCTGGGATTAAAGGCTTGCTTTCTGGGATTAAACACGTGAGTCACCATATTTGGCTATATCCTTGAACAGATGAATTTCTGCCTCTGTAATGCTGAGATTAAAGGCGTGTGCTACCACTGCCTAAACCCATGTTTAATATTGTGGCTGTTCTGTCTCTGACCCCAGATAAGTTTATTAGGGTACACAATATTTCAGGGAACACAATAACACCACAGAGTAATACTCCATTGTTTAAATGTACCAACTTTTCTTTATCCATTCCTTGGCTGAGGGGCATCCAGGTTATTTCCAGGTTCTGGCTATTACAAATAAAGCTGGTATGAACATAGTTGAGCAAGTGTCCTTGTGGTATGCTTCAGCATCCTTTGAGTATATGCCCGAGAGTGGTATAGCTAGGTCTTGTGATAGGTTGATTCCCAATTTTCTGAGAAATAGCCACACTGACTTCCCAAGTGGCTGTACAAGTTTACACTCCCACCAGCAATAGAGGAGTGTTCCCCTTGCTCCATATCCTCTCCAGCACGAGCTGTCACTTGTGTTTTTTATCTTAACATTTCTGTTGTGTGTAAAATGGAATCTGAGTCATTTTGATTTGCATTTCCCTGATAGCTAAGGATGTTGAACATCTCGAGTGTTTCTCGGACATTTGAGATTCTTCTGTTGAGAATTCTGTTTAGATCTGTACCCCATTTTTAAATTGGATTATTTGGTTTGTTTTTTTGAGTTCTTTATATACTTTGGAAATCAGCCCTCTGTCGAATGTTGGGTTGGTGAAAATCTTTTCCCATTCTGTAAGCTGCTATTTTGTCCTATTGACAGTGTCCTTTGCCTTACAGAAACTTTTCAGTTTCACAAGGTCCCATTTACTAATTGTCAATTGGTGGGGATATCTTTCTGTATGCTGTGAATGTGTTGCTCTGATTGACTGATAAATAAAATGCTGATGGGCCAATAGCCCGGCAGGAAGAATAGTATAGGTGGGATAAGTAGAGAGGAGAATTATGGGAAGTGGAAGGCAGAGTCAGGAGATGCTGCCAGCCTCTCCTCTTGATCCTAGGTCTTCACCGTCCTCCTTCAGAGCCGCCTTGTAGGTGTGACCATTGGCAAAGCCTCAATGGGGGTTGGAACTTCCAGGCCAATGATGGAATAGCTACCCACTACAGTACTGGTACTATTAATGTTCTGTTTAGGAAGTTGTCTCCTGTACTAATGCATTTGAGATTATTTCCCACTTTCTCTTCTGTCAGGTTCAGTGTATCTGGACTTACGTTGAGGTCTTTGATCCACTTGGACTTGAGTTTTGTGCAGGGTGATAGAGATGGATTGATTTGTTTTCTTCTATATGCCAACATCCAATTATGTCAGTATCATTTGTTTAAGATACTTTCTTTTATTTCATTTTATAATTTTGACTTCTTTCTTGAAAATCAGGTGTTCATAGGTGTGTGGATTAATGTCAGGGTCTTCAATTCGATTCCATTGATCCAGATGTCTGTTTTTATTCCAATACCAAGCTATTTTTATTACCATAGCTTTGTAGTAGAGCTTGAAATCAGGGATGGTGATAACCTCCAGAAGTTCATTTCTTTTGTACAGGATTGTTTTAACTATGCTGGGTTTGTTATTTTCCCATATAAAGTTGAGTGTTGTTCTTCCAAGTTCTGTAAAGGATTATATTGGGATTTTAATGGAGATTGCATTGAATCTCTAGATTGCTTATGGTAAGATTGCCATTTTTTTACTATGTTAATCCTGCCTATCCAGGAGCATGGGAGATCTTTCCATCTTCTGGTATCTTCTTCAATTTCTTGACATGGTCATTTATTGACCATGGTAGAACTGGTGGTTTTGTGTACATTGTCTGGCCATTGAGCTCCTGGGTTTTCCCTGTCTTAGGCCCTCGACACTGGGATTACAGAGGTCTGCTACCACCTTCGGCCTTTTCCATTGGTGCTGGGGATTAGAATTTAAGTTCTAATGTTTGTATAGCAAGTAGTTCATCCACTGAGCCATCTCCTCAGCCCACAATTTTCTTTTTCTTTATGGATGAATAAAACTTCATTGTATAACTCTCTTTCTCTCTCATACATATATATATATATATATATATATATATATATATATATATATATATATAATGCATTTTTTGTTGGACATCTAGGCTAATGTCAGGGACCAAACATGAACCATGGAAAAGTACTAGCTAGGCCAGAGAACAAGTCACATGTCCACCGCCCTTTCCCAGAACAGTACCCTGTTTACTAAACCAGATGCTCCCAAAGATTAAAGAACATTCTGTGGTCAGGTGCCATGACAACCAAACTTAAAGAACATTCCGCAGTCAGGTAGCATAGCAACAGAACAATGGGCCCTGAGCAGTGACCTTATCACCCAGCCAACATCCTGCAGCTGCATGTCTCTTCCCCCTTCCCTCCTTGCATCTTCCCCCTCCTGTGCTATATAAGCCTTGCTGAGGAAAATAAAATTTACAGCTTGATCAGAACTCTGTCTTGCTGTCCTCCTTTGTTTCTCCCATCCCTTTCATTCTCTCCCTCAGGTGGGTCGCCCCCAATGATACCCTGCTGGCCGGGGCACCTGGCACCCAACATGGGGCTCGACCCTCACCTCGTTGGGAGCTGAATGTCCTTCTCCAGGAAAGTCCAGATATTTTTGCTGATCGTCCGTTGAGACTGCCCATCTCGACGCCCCTTTTGATGATCCAGAGGAGAGCGGGAAGGACGAGGTTAGTCTAAACTTCAGACTTAACCATGGGACAGGGAAGTTCTTCCCATGATCTTTTTGTCAAAGGCGTTAAAGAGGCCCTCAAGACATGAGGGGTAAGGGTTCATAAAAAAGACCTCAGAAAATTCTTTAGTCACTCAGAGGACTGTTGTCCCTGGTTTCCCCAAGAAGGGACCATTGATGAAAAACTCTGGAAAAGGGTGAGCGATTGCCTTAATGACTACTACTGCATCTTTGGCCCAGACAAAGTCCCTGTTATAACCTTTTCCTATTGGAACCTTGTTAATAATATTCTCAGGGTCCAAAGGACCTCCCCCTCCCTTGACATCGAGTCAGTTATTTCTCAGGGAGATAAAGTCATGAAAGAACAGTCTTGCCCCCCCCATGCTTATTCACATCCTCTCCACTCCCCCTGACCCCCTTCATGAGCGCCCTCTATACAGGAGATCAAAAATATGGGAGAAGGAGTCCAATCACCCCCACCTCAGTCTATCTACCACTCCCTCAAGGGTCTTGACCCGGCCCCCCTTAACCCTGGCAATGAGGCTGGTCTAGAAGAGGAGGCCGCCAAATATCATAATCCCGATTGGCCACCTCATGTTTCCTTGGCCCCCTTAACCCCCCTCTCACAAAAGCCACTCCCAAAAAAGACAACATATAATCTTATTCAGCCCCTTCCTTATGATGCCCCCCACTGCCCCCTTCTGTGCCCCAGTTGTTGAGGCCCCTGCAGGTTCACCACTGGTGCTGCCAGTGCCGACCCCCAATGATCCAGAAATCTCCCCTAATCTTGTAGCAGAATTATAGCGCCTACAGGGCATGCTTAGGGCCCACAGACAACACCTAGTCCTTCTAAAGGAACTATTTTCCCTTGATCAGGAGCTCTCTGACCTCACCCTGGGTACCCCCAAAACTCGGCCTTCCCCCATTCCCTTGCTCAACAAACCTCGGCCACAGCCAGTCTTGGCTTTTCTTGTTACCTGAAGCCAGGCGAGTGGATCACAGCCACCAAATCTGCCCAAGATGGAAGAGTTGCCTCCCCTTGAAGAGGAGGAGGGAGAGACCCCCCCCACGAGGAGGATCCCCTGGTTACAGGCTCTGGGGCTGATTAGGGCCCCCCACCCGGTCAGTCTTACTAAAAACTTAGCTTTCACTTTGTTGAGCGACTTAAATCAGCCTGCGCTCAGTATGGCCCCACTACTCCCTTTACCCTTGTGTTGCTTGAAAACCAGAGTGAGGCTTGGCTTATGCCAAATGATTGGTATTTTTTGGCTTATGCCAACTGGGGGCGATTTTTGTCTTATAGAAAACTGACTTCTCAGAAAACTGCCGCGGGATGGCCCAGTGCAATGCTGATAAACGTTCCTCAAAACATTGGACCATTAATAAACTATTTGGCAAAACTCCTTATGACAAAAACAAGGTCCAGGCCACCTTTCCACCCGGCTTATTGGCCCAGATTCAGGTTGTCAACCTTTGAGCCAGGAAACAGCTTCCCCAAAAAGGTGCTGCTACCACCTCATTGGCCAGGGTGCATCAGGGACCAGATGAGCCCTATAGTGACTTTATATCTCATCTCAATGACTCTGCTGAGCACCTCCTGAGCTCGGGAGAAAGTGAAAGTACATTTGTCAAACATCTTGTCTTTTAAAATGCAAACCCAGCCTGTCAGGAGGTTCTCCGCCCCCACAGAGATAGGCCCCCCCTTTCTGAGTATGTCTGCCTTTGTGCTGGAGTTGGCTCCACCATAGGTTTGGCTATTGGCGCAGCCCTAAAGTCGGTGGGCACCCAAGATTTGAGATCCCAACAAAGTTGCCTTTGCTTCTCCTATAAACAATAAGGTCATTTTATGTGGGAATGCCCCAAGAGGATCCCTGCCCCCCTTGTGGGGGGACACAGCCGCGATTCCCCTACCCGGGGTCACCACTCGGCCGCTACCAACCACCCCATGTCCTAGATGTGGCCATGGCCTTCATTGGGCGAGAGAATGTAAATCTAAAACTGATGCTCATAGTTGCCCGCTCCCTTCCCGCCCGTCGGGAAACTTTCTTCAGGGCCAGCCCCTGTCCCCTCTACTCCGGGGAGTGCCCCATGGGGCCTCGCAGGCCACTCCCCAACTGTCTGCTCCCTCCAACGGGCAACCCCAGGTAGCGTAGGATTGGACCTCTGTGCTGCCACCGACACAATACTAGATCCATCCCAGGGCCCCCAAGTCATCCCTACCCCCAGATACCCATGCCATTAACCTTGGCCGTGCCTCATCCACCTTAAACAGTGTCCAGATCTACCCCAGAATTATTGATAATGACTATATAGGAGAAATTAAGATTTTGGCCTTGGCACTCCAGGGTCTTGTTGTCATCTCCCGCGGCACCCGCCTTGCCCAGCTGTTTATCCTCCCTGTGATTTCCTCTGATAACCCCATTCAGTCCGCACAGCCCCAAGGAGCTGCTCAGATTGGCTCATTGGAGCCTTATTTGGTTCAGCCTATTTCCCACTCTCGACCCACACTTACCCTTAAACTAGATGGCAAAAATTTCCAAGGGATTCTGGATACTGGCGCTGATGCCACTGTGATCTCCCAAGACCATTGGCCTGCCTCCTGGACCCTTACCCCCTCCCTCACCGACCTCAAGGACATAGGTAAATCCTACAACACCCCCCAATCCTCTAAAGTTCTGACCTGGTCAGATAAGGAGCGTAACCAGGGTACTGTCACCCCCTTTGTGGTCCCTGGGCTCCCTGTCAACCTTTGGGGTTGAGATATTCTCTCCCAAATGAAGGTCATCCTCTATAGCCCAAATGAGGTGGTTACCCAACAAATGTTACATATGAGCTTCATCCCAGGAAAGGGTCTCGGTAAACTTCAACAGGGCTGAACCCAACCCACTAATAAAACAGATAGCCTCGGTCTTGGTTTTGAGGGTTTTTAATTGAGGCCACTGCTCCCCCTGTACACCATGCAGATAAAATCACTTGGCTTACCCAAGAACCTGTGTGGGTAGACCAGTGGCCTCTGCCACAAGAAAAACTACAGGCAGCAGAGATGTTGGTACAGGAACAGCTTGCCGCCGGTCATATTGAACCATCCAATTCCCCCTGGAATACGCCCATCTTTGTCATAAAGAAAAAAATCTGGGAAATGGAGACTCCTCCAAGACCTGCAAGCCATTAATAAGGTTATGCAGCCCATGGGCGCCCTCCAACCAGGCATGCCCTCACCCATCGCCATCCCTGAGGCCTATCACAAAATGGTTATTGATTTAAAAGATTGCTTCTTTACCATTCCCCTATATCCTGATGATCAAGCTTATTTTGCCTTTAGCCTCCCTCAGGTTAATTTTCAGGGCCCCATGCTCCACTTTCATTGGCACGTTCTACCCCAGGGAATGGCAAATAGCACAACTCTGCCAAAAGTTCATGTCTCAGGCGGTCGATCCCATACACCAAAAATGGCCCTCTACTTATATCTTACATTACATGGATGACCTTCTTTTGGGTGCCCCTAGCTTCTCCATCCTAGAAGCAACCTTCCAAGATCTGTCACAGGCCCTTTGTGCTGCTGGCCTACAGCTCTCCCCGATAAGATCCAGCACTCTGTGCCCTTTAGTTATCTGGGCCTTGAATTACATACCAATCGAGTCCGGTGCATCCAGCTATGCACAGATAACCTTACCACCCTTAATGATTTTCAAAAACTTCTCGGGGACATTCAATGGCTTCAACCATACCTAAAACTCCCTACCACTGATCTTCTACACACACACACACACACACACACACACACACACCGGCTACCCACAAGGCCCTGTCATTAATCGCCAGGGCCATTTCCTCCCAAGCCTCTTTTCAGGTTGATTATTCCCTCCCGCTGGTTTTTGTTGTCTTATCCACTCCCCATGTGCCCACAGGGTCCTCTAGCAGAGTTCCCCTTCCACATTAAGGGCCCAAGATAAACTTAAGGGTCATTCCCTCTTATGGATTCATATGCCTGCCAGTCATACTAAGGTCATTCCCACCTATCCCCAACTTGTTCCTTCCCTAATCATGCGCAGTTGCAAAACCTCACGTCAGATCTTCAGTAAGGACCCCAATTCCATCTTAATCCCCTACACCCGCGAACAAACTCAATTTTTGTTTTAGACACTGGATTGTTGGGGTGTTGCCTTTTTGGAGTACTTGGGCCTTCTTTATAATGACCTTCCCGATGACCCAGTCCTTCATTTTGCATCCATTCAATCCTTTATTTTCCCAAAAGTCATTTCCCCCAGCCCCTTGCCTGAGGCCCCGACTGTTTTTTACAGATGGGTCAGCCAATGGCACTGCGGCTTATGCCTTTCAAGGACACTTGTTTCCCTTCCCTTCGCCCTTTCATTCAGCTCAGCTGGTTGAACTTTTTGCTGTTTTCCAGGTTTTTCAGGATTTCCACGATTCCTCCCTTAACATTTACACTGATAGTGCATACATCGCTCATTCAATTCCCCTTCTTGATACAGCCCACTTCATTAAGCCCACCTCCAATGCCATGCCCCTTTTTGCTCAAATTCAACAAAAAACTTAGAGAACACTCCCATCCTGTTTTCATTGGCCACATTCGTGCTCACGGGGAGCTTCCTGGCCCCATCACAGAGGGGAAGAGAAGACTCTGGCAGAGACGCCTGGCGCCCCCACATCGCTTGAAAAGGGAGCCCACGACCATGGTCACTTTAGCGGTCCTCCTGGGGATTGGGACTGCAGGGGCCAGTACGGGCATAGCCTTCCTGGTTTTATCTAATCAACATTATTCAGAGCTTAGAATTTCCATAGATGAAGATATAGTGCAGCTCGAGCAAGGCATTTCCGCCCTTGAATCCTCCCTCACCTCCCTTTCAGAGGTGTTCCTCCAAAACCACCGAGGGCTCGACCTCCTCTTTTTACATCAAGGAGGCCTCTGTGCCACTCTTAAGGAAGAGTGTTGCTTCTATACTGATCACACAGGAGTAGCAAGGAATAACATGGCCAAGGTCTGTGAAGGCTTAGAGAAGCGCAAAAAAGAAAGGGATCAAGGGATCGAAAATTGGTTCTCTGCATCTCCCTGGTTAACCACCCTCCTGCCGTCCCTCCTGGGACCCTTGGTTGGCCTTATTTTTGTCTTGACATTTGGCCTTTGGGCTTTGTCTCGACTAACTCAATTTGTGCACGGTCAGCTGGCCGAACTTCAGGCAATACAAATTCAGGTTCATTACCATCACCTCGATCTCCATGAACGTGGTCTTGATGAACCAGATACAGACTCCATATCAGCACAGTCCCCTCTGCCCAGGGGAGGATGCACCTGTGCTTGGGAGCTGGAGCCCACCGCATAGGGGATTGAGGGTGCAGCCGGGACTGCAGAAGGCAGGGACACTGAAGTGCTCCACCATCTTGTGTGCCTTGGATGACATGCTCTATTGCACGGCGGTTATGCAGACCCTGTACTCTTCCCTCCCAGATTAAAACCCGCCCCCTGTAAAAAAACTGCATCGTTCCAGCTTCCTTCAGGACATGTGGGGATGCCTACATGAACCAACCGATTAACAATGGAACCCCAACTATTCAGGGATAGAGCCTATGTCAACCCTCCCCCATCACAGCGGAAACCTTTGGGCCTCCTTTCTTTGTTTTGCTATATATATAGAAGGGGGAGGTATTAGGGACCAAGATGTCAGGGACCAAACATGAACCATGGAAAAGTACTAGCTAGGCCAGAGAACAAGTCACACGTCCACCGCCCTTTCCCAGAACAGTACCCTGTTTACTAAACCAGATGCCCCCAATGATTAAAGAACATTCAATGGTCAGGTGCCATGACAACTGAACGTAAAGAACATTCCTCAGTCAGATAGCATTGCAACAGAACAATGGGCCCTGAGCAGTGACCTTATCACCCAGCCAACATCCTGCAGCTGCATGTCTCTTCCCCCTTCCCTCCTTCTTGCCCCTTCCCCCTCCTGTGCTATATAAGCCTTGCTGAGAAAAATAAAATTTACAGCTTGATCAGAACTGTATTGCTATATTCCTTTGTGTCTCCCGTCCCTTTCATTCACTCCCACAGGTGGGTCGCCCCTATTGAGACCCCGCTGGCTGGGGCAGGCTAACTCCAAGACTTACCTATTGTAAATAGTACCATAATAAACATGGATGTGCACGTATTTCTGCTGTATACTAACTTCAGCATCAACTCTGCCAGATGGTATTTCTATCTTCAGTGTTTTGAGGAACCTCTATGCTAATTTCTGTAGTTGTTTGCACTAAGTTTGTGTTTGTTACTGCCCCCACATTCTCTAGTATCTCAGTGTGACTGTGATTTGTATTTTGCTGATGGATAAAGATGGTGAATATTTTTCTCATACCTATTTGTAGTTACTTTGAAAACTGTCCAATTCATTTGCCCATTTGTTGATTGGATGCCAATCTTGGTGTCCGACATTTTGAGATTTTTATATATTATATACATCAAACAAAATCAGGTGTGTAGATGTTAAATTTTTTTTGCTTGTCTTTACTTTGTTGTTTCATTTGCTCTGCACAAGCTTTCTGATTTCTTGTAAAACTATTTGTCCATGTTCTTATGTCCTGGGCTATTGGAATGCTCTTTAGACAGTCCTTGCCTATGCCTATAACTTGAAGTGTTTCACCTGTTTTCTTCTAGAAGGTTCAAGGTTTCAAAGTCTTAAGGTCTTGATCGAGGTTTGAATCAGTTTTCATGCAGGATGAGAGATAAGTGGTTTATTTTCATTTTCCTACATGTGGCTATCCAGATTTCCCAGTACCATTTGTTGAGGCTGACTTTTCTCCATTATATGTTTTTGAAGTATTTGTTGAAAACCATGTGGTTATGTGCATTTAATTGTGTCTTAATTTTTATTCCATTGGTCTACATGCCCGTTTTGTTGCTAGCAACATTCTGTTTTTGTTAGTATGGCTCTGTAGTATCATCTGAAATTGGGTACAATTTTTCCTCTGGCATTGCTCTTTCTGCTCAGAATAGTTTTGTCTATTTGGGGTCTTTTGTGCTTCCATAATAAATCTTACCATTGTGTTTTCTGTTTCTCTGAAAAATGTAACTAGAATTTTTAATGGGGCTTGCATTGACTCTGTAGATTACTTTTGGTAATTAACCATTTTTATAATATTAATTCTGCCAATTAGTGTTCATAGGGAATCTTTCTTCCAGTATCTCCTTCAATTTCTTCAGCTTTTTACTTTTTAAAAACTCCTTGGTTACCTTTGTTCCTAGATAGAAACCCTTCTCCTTTTTGGATGTTATTTGGAATGAATTTTTTTTCTTGATTTCTTTCTCATTGTGTTCAGTATTATTTAGGAATTCTACTAATTTTTATTTGTTCATTTTTGTATTATCTGACTAAAATTGATTATCAGATCCACTAATTTTAATGGAGTCTTCAGGAATATAAAACTTACTTTCCTTATTGTAATAACAAAGCAACTTAAAGCAAGGGCTTATTTTGGCTTATGGCTCAAAGGTACAGCCCATCATGGTAAGGACATAGGAACAGGACAGTGAGGCAGCCAGTTACCTTGATCCACAGTAAGAAAACAGAAAGAGATAAATGCTGGTTCTTAGCTCACTTTTTTCTTTTCCAGTTCATGGAATAATGCCACCCACAATAAGGTGTTGTATCTATCTCTAGTAACCTGATCTAGAAGCTCCTTTAGAGACATACTCAGAAATTTGTTTCCTGTATGGGTCTACGTCAAGTAAGTATAGGATAATATTACTTGGAAATAAGGATATTTTGACTTTTTCCTTTCCTATTTGTATCCCCTGTTGTATGAATGCTAAATGGTCTTATAATATAAACCCAGAACCAGATATCAGGGTGAAAGCTGAAAGATCAGAGAAGCAGAGCAGCCACAGTTACCACCTCTTATCTCACCAACTCCTCAGCCTGAGAGACAGTTCCTGTCTCCTCCCACCTCATATTCCTTTCTCTACCCAGTCATATCATTTCCTGTCTCAACCTTCCTGGTGCTGGGATTAAAATTGTGAGATCCTAAATGCTGGGATTAAAGTTGTGAGATCCTAAATGCTGGGATTGAAGCTATGTGTCACCATTGCCTGGCTCCTTTAGACCAGATTAATCTTGTGTCTCCCAGTGTGGCCTTGACGGATCTCTGCCTCTGCCTCCTGTGTTCTATGATTAAAGGTGTGTGCCACTACTGCCTGGCATCTATGTTTAGTCTAGTGGCTTATTCTGTCCTTTGATCTCCAGGCAAGTTTTATTTCTTAATTATAAACAACATATCACCACAATCCCTATTATTTCTTTTCTTTTGTTTGAATTCTCTGGTTAAAACTTCAAGTAATGTATTGAGTAAGAATGGAGAAAATAAACACCCTTTTCATAGAGGAAATATTTTCCCATTTTTTCCTTTCTTAGCCTAACATTATATGTTTCTCTCTCTCTTTTTGCTGTTTCTTTTTTCTTTTTTTCTTTTTTTGGTGTTTCGAGACAGAGTTTCTGTATGTAGCTTTGGAAGCCTGTATTGGAACTCGATCTGTAGACCAGGCTGGTCTCGAAATTATAGAGATTCACCTGCCTCTGCCACCTGAGTGCTGGAATCAAAGGCATGAGCCACTACCGCCCGGTGGGATATGTTTCTTTTATTTCTAATTTCTCAGGGCTTTTATCATGAAGGGATCATTCAGGTTTGTCCGTAGCCTTTTTATAGTGTGTTAAAATGATCATGTGATTTCTGTCACTGATTATATTTATGCAATATTTATTCATTTTTGTATATTAACTATTCTTGCATTCCTCAAAATAGATCAACCTAATAATCATGGTTAATTAATTTTTATTAGTGTGATGCTCACTTCAGGTTAAAAGTATTTTATTGAGAAATTTTCCCATGAGGGAAATTGGTCTTTTACTTAATATCAAAAGCTGATAACAAGATAATACTGACATAAAAAAAGTAACACTATCAAACTTATTCTACAATATTTTGTAAAATGGTTTGAAGATGTGACCAGAGAGATGGCTCAATGGTTAATGGTTCTTGCTCTTCTTGTAGAGGACCCTGTTTGGTTCCAGGCACCCACATCTTCTAGGTCACAACTGCATACTAACTCTACCCCCAAGGATCTGACTCCATCTTCTGGTTTCTGCAGATATTTGCGGACATATGGCACACATAAATAAAGCAGGTATACACATGTACACATAAATAAAAAATAATTTGTAGAGCATGTATATTAATTCTTCTTTTAATGTCCAATAGACTCCCAGTGAATCCTGATTTTTTTTTCTTGGCAGAATTGAATTTTTATACTCATTATAGATGGTTTCAAGTTGTTTATTAGCTCTTATTTGGGTTTTAATAAGTCAGTGTGTCTAGGAATTTAACTTTTCTAGTTTTCTAAATTGTTGGAATATACATTTTCACAATATTCCTTAATGATTCTCTGCATTTCCTTAGTATCTTTTTTAAATGCCCGCCATACTCAATTTTATTGAGCTTTCTTTTACCTTTTTTGTTAGTTTCTAATTTTGTCTATTTTTAAAGGAATCAATTATAGTCTTTATTAATTTTAATGTCTTTATTTCATTATTTTCCAAACTGACCTGTACTGTTTATTTTTCTTTATTTTGATTTGGTTTATTTTTGCTTTTCTAAAAACTTGAAGTTCATTTTTAGGTTGTTTGAGTGGGCTCCGATTTTTTTCCATTTTTTTTTTTTTATTGAAAATAGATCTTTTTCATACAACATATTTGATTACAGTTTCTCCTCCCCCAACTTCTCAGCTCCTCCCCACCTCCTCTCTAATCGGAATCCTCACTCTTCTTTCCTTAGAAAACAAACAGAATGATAATAAAATCAAATGAAATAAGATAAAACAAACCTGAATATGACAAAACAGAAAAAAAAGAACCAGAGAAAAAGCATAAGAAACACATATAGATGCAGAGACACACGTGTTATTACCCACAGGAATTTCATAAAAACACTAAACCTGAAGCCATAATATAATATGCAAAGGACCATAAAATTAAAAAAAAAAATTAATCTCTGACACAACAGTATATGGTGCAGAGAATCTCCAAAGATGCCATTGAGTTAATTTTGTGTTGACCATCTACTACTGGGCATGGGCCTAGCCTTAAGAGTGGTTTGTATCCCCAGTGAGACTCTGTTGGAGAAAACTCATTTTTCATTTTTGAGTAGTTATTGATTAGAAATAGCTTCTGGGTTAGGGATAGGGGTTTGTGTTCTCTTTTTCTCTGAGCTCTGGGACTGCATCTGGTACAGACCTATGCAGGCCCTGTGCATGCTTCTATAGTCTCTGAGTTCATGTGTACATTGGTTCTGCTATGTTTAGGCCTTGTTTCCTGGGTGTTCTCCATCTTCTTTGGCTCTTATAATCCTTCCATCTCCTCTTCTTCAGGGTTCCCTGAGCCCTGAAGGGAGGGATTTAATGGAGATACTAGGTTTAGGGCTGAGTGTTCCAAGGTCTCACTAACTCTCTGCACATTGTCTGGCTGTGGATCTTTGTGTTTGTTACTATCTACTTCAGGAGGAACTTTCTCTGATGATGGCCAAGCAAGGCATTGATCTATGAGTATAGCAGAATGTCATTAGGAGTGATTCTATGGCTACGTGAGTTCCCATGGGGCCAATTTGATTAGATGTAACCCAATCCTTATACGGGAAACTTCATTTGGTGACAGGATATGTCTAGTTGGGAGTCTGTCTACCCCGTTATTTGTTTATTACATTTAGATTGCCTTTATAATATGTATATATTTTGGTAAGTTTCTACTATATTAGATTTCCATACTACTTCTTAAATGCCCCTTTATTTTAACTGTCCCTCCCTGTATTCCCTCCCACAATCCCCTTTCCTCCTCCTTCCCAATTGATCCTCTCATACCAGCCCCCTCACCATATATGCATAATATCTATTCTATTTCTCTTTCCTAATGAAATCTATTTCCTCTAGTTCCTTAATCTATACCTACCCTTTGTAACTCTATGGACTGTAGCTTGGTTATCATTGCCTTTATAGCTAATATCTACATAGAAGCAAATACATAACATATTAATCTTTCTGAGTCTAGGATACCTCACCCATGGTGATTTTTTTTTCTAGTTTCATCCATTGCCTACAAGTTTCATGATGTCATTTTGGGGGGCGGGTGAGACAGGGTTTCTCTGTGTAGCTTTGTGCCTTTTTCCTGGAACTCACTTGGTAGCCCAGGCTGGCCCTGAACTCACACAGATCCGCCTGGCTCTGCCTTCCAAGTGCTGGGTTAAAAGGCATGCACCACCACCACCCAGCTTCACGATGTAATTTTTAATGTCTGAGTAATATTCCATTGTCTAAATATATTATATTTTCTTTATCCATTCTTCCGTTGCGGGACAGATAGGGTTTTTTTTTTTTTCAAACTTCTGGCTATTGTGAATAAAACAGCAATGGACATGGTTAAACAAGTGTCCTTGTGGTAAGATGAAGTATTCTTGGGATATATACTGAAGAGTAGTGTAGCTAGATCTTGAAGTAGATTGATTCCCATCTTCCTGAGGAACTGCTGCACTGATTTCTATAGTGGTTATACGAGTTTGCACTCCCAAGTTGTGTTTCTTGGATGCAGCCAAAGGATGGATCCTGTTTTTACATCCATTCTGTTACTCTGTGTCTTTAAGTGGGGAATTGAATCCATTGATGTTGAGAGATATCAATGGCCAATGATTGTGATTCTTCTAATTTTGTTGTTTCTTGAGGGAGACCACCAAGGCCAGCAGAGTGTTGATCTATATAAGGTAAGAATGAAGTCCCATTAAACACTACTTAGTAGCCTGTGTTGATTCAAATAACTAGAGTCTGACACTGGGTAGTTTCAGACATATTTAAGCACAGCACAATTTGGTAGAAAATTTCCTGGTGATAATTAACTCAATCCTGTGTATACAACAAAGCTTAAGACATGATTACATTGCAACTCTTTGTAAAGTATGTGTGACTTCTTCCACAAAGATGAGTTCTATAGATTGACTTACATGTGAAATCTTAAGGGTCCAGGGGAGGATCTCTTGTGTTTTCCCAGTCATATAGACAGTGTACCAGTGACCAGGCTATAAACCACCTGAGTTGCTATTTTTAAAGTATATGCAATGTTTTTCCCCAAAGATGGGTTTTATAGATTGATTGAGAAGCAGTGCTCAAGATAAGGGTCTGAGGACGTTGACTGAGATAAACATAAGAGTCTGGGGGAGCCAGATGTGGCATGGCAGTACAGATAGTAAAGAGGTCACCAGGCTATTAATCACATCTATGTCCAGCCTTCTGGGTGGAAAACAAGTTTATACATCTATTCCTTTTAACATTCCTGGTTTTCCTGGTACTCATCTGTGAGCCCAAAGACCTCTGTGCGCCCTACAGCTGCTGCTATTATGTGTGTATTTCCCTTCTTTTGATTTTGCTAGTCTGGAATTATTCCCTGTGTTTTCATATGTGTACTTTAGTAGGTTGTACTTTACCTTCCAACACCTTCTGTAGGGCTGTATTTGTAGACAGAAGCTGCTTAAATTAGGTTCTATCACGGAATGTGTTAATTTCTCCATCTATGGTGATTGGACGTTTTGCTGACTGTAGTAGTCTGGGCTGGCATTTGTGGTTTCTTGGAGTCAGCAGAAATCTGTCCAGGACTTCTGGCATTTAGAGTGTTCATTGAGAAGTCAAATGTTATTCTGATAGGTCTGCCTTTATATGTTACTTGGTCATTTTCCCTTGCAGCTTTTAATAGTCTTCCTTTGTTCTGTACATTTAGTGTTTTGATTATCATGTGTCAAGGTGACTTTATTTTCTGGACCAGTCTATTTGGTGTTCTGTATGCTTCTTGTACTTTGATAGGTATCTCCTTCTTTAGGTTAGAAAAATTTTCTTCTATGATTTTTTTGAAACTATTTTTGTGCCTTTGAGCTATGTTTCTACTCTTTTCTCTATTCCTATAATAATAGGAATATTATTAATTCCTAAGATCTTAGGTTTGATCTTTTCATAGTGTCCCATATTTCCTGTCTTTTTTTGTTTTTGTTTTTGTTTTTTTGTTTTTCGAGACAGGGTTTCTCTGTGTAACTTTGCTCCTTTCCTGGAACTCACTTGGTAGGCCAGGCTGGCCTCGAACTCTCAGAGATCCACCTGCCTCTGCCTCCCGAGTGCTGGGATTAAAGGTGTGCACCACCACTGCCTGGCTTCCTTCATTTTTTTTTTCTTTGTTTTTCGAGACAGGGTTCCTCTGTAGCTTTGGAGCCTGTCCTGGAAAACATTCTGTAACACAGGCTGGCCTTGAACTCACAGAGATCCACCTGCCTCTGCCTCCTGAGTGCTGGGATTATAGGTGTGCGCCACCACCGCCCAGCCTCCTGTCTGTTTGTGCCAAGAGTTTTTAGATTAAACATTTTCTTTGACCAATGTATCCATTTCTTTTATTGTGTCTTCAAATTCTGAAATTGTCTCCCATCTCTTGTAGTCTGTGGGTAAAGCTTCCCTCTGTGGATCTTGTTCAAGTTCCTAAATTTTTCATTTCCATATTTCTGTCAGTTTGGGTTTTCCTTTATTGATTCTATTTATCTACTTTCAGGTCGTGAACAATTTTAATTTATTTCCTTCCACTTTTCTGTGTTTTTATAGATTTTTTGGGATTTATTAATTTCCTTTAAGGACTTCTATCATATTTAAAAAGGCTGTTTTAAGGTCTTTTTTTTCTTGTGTTTCAGCTATGTTGGAATATTCTAGGCCTGTTGAGGTATGGTTGCTGGACTGTTGTGGAGACATTATTGTCCTGGCTGTTGGTGATTGGGGGCTTTATTTATTTATTTATTTATGGTTTCTCGAGACAGGGTTTCTCTGTGTAGATTTGCAACGTGATTGAGTTTTTTTATGCTGGCATATAGGCATCTGAGAATTGGAAGATTGTAATTCTAGGTGCTGATATCTGGTCTTATCTTTGTTGGATAGGTGTTTGTTCCTTAGTTTGTTTCCTCTCTTGTTCTTAGGAGAGTGGCAGCTGTGTGTTGTCTGGTAGGAAATCTTTTGGGGTCCTGATTGTTGTGTGGACTGGGGATTCCCGGTAAAATGTATTTCTGGGTATTAGGGCCTGATACTTAGGAATGAGGATGGGCTGGGGATGGTAGAGGAGTGTCACAGGAGGGAAGAAAGCAGAGTGTTTCACTGGAATCTTCTTAGTTAGTCCCATGGGAATGGGAGCAGAGAGTGAGGAGAGACCACAGCAGAAGTTCTGCTACAGAGCTGGGGATGAGACTGAGGGATTGGACTTAGAGGAGAGATGGGAGAAAAGGTTTGCAGTTAGCCTACTTGCTTCCCTGGTCAGAGTGGCCTGTGAGTTCCAGGGAGTGCCTGTGGGAGTTGGGGGCTGGGACAAAGCAATGGGTCAGAAGAATGAAGTTTGGCAGGGAAGATCAGTGTGATCTATTGGAGATGGGCATTGGAGGAGAAAGGAGGCTGCCCTGTGGCAGGTGTTCTGCTAAAGAGCTAGGGATGAGAGTGGGGAATTGGATTTGGAGGTGCAAAGGGAGAGATGAACTTCTACAGTTAGCCTACCTGTTTTCCTGGCTGCAGTGGCCTGTGGGTTCCCAGGGAGCGCCTGCTGGATTTGGGGGCTGGAATGATACAAGAGTTGGGGAGGGAGGTAAGGAGGGGAAAATCTGTGGGATCCATTGGAGACTTGTGGGGGAAGCCTGCCACAGGTTTTCTACTGTAGATCTGGGGATGCGACTGGGGTATTGTATCTGAAGGAGCAGAGGGAAAGGAGGAAATCTGCAAACAGCCTTCTGATAGTTGCTTCTTTCAGCAGGGATTGCATAGTGGCTCGAGGTTCTTTATTTAAGCACTCATAATTACAAACTCCCCTCTTAGAACTTTTGTATTATATTCTAAAAATTCTAATGAATTGTTTTCACTTTCAAATATAGGATTTTTAAAATGTCCTTCTTGATTTTTTCAGTGATCATTCCAGAGTGTTGCTTAATCTTGCATATATTTATATATTTCCTGTGGTTTCTCTTGCTATTGAGTTGTAGTTTTATTCCATTATGACCTGATAAAATGAAAGCAAGTATTTCTTTTGTATTTGCTTTGTGGCCTAGAATGAGTTCTTTTTAGAGAAGGATCCATTTCGTGCTAAGCATGTGTATTGCAAAGCTATTGGATACATTGTCTGTCTCATAGATGTTGGTTAAATCCCTCTTATCTGTGGTGCAGTGTAACTCCAGAATTTCACCAAATTTCACAATTTTTTTGTCTGAGTAGTCTGTCAATTAATGATAAGGAGTATTGGTCTAGCTATTCATGATAATGGGCATTGAAATCTCCCACTATTACGGTATCTGGTCATGTCTTTCCTACTATCAAGTAGGGTTTTATGAAATTGAATGTACCCCTCAATTATAATAAGTAGTGATCATATTTGTCTCATCTAATTTTTGCCTAAAGTCTACTTTATTAGAACTATAGTTACTCCTGCTTGTTTGCAACTTCAACTTGCTAAATTTATACATGCTTTTCCATCCTTTTGCTTTAACCTGTCTTTGCCAGGGAGCTGCATTTCTTTTTTTCATTTATTTTACATACTGACCAGTTTCCCCTCCCTTCTCTCCTCTGGTTCCTTCTTCCATCTCCCCTCTATACCCCCCATCTACTCTTCCTCCATTCAGAAAGGGGCAGGCACCCTATGGGAGTCAACACAGCATGGCACATCAAGTTGTGGCATGACCAAGCTCTTCCCCTGTATCAAGGCAACCCAGCTTGAGGAATAGGTTCCCAAATGCCAGCTCAAGTACCAGGGACAGGTCCTGATCACACTGCTAGGAGCCCAACAAACAGTCCAAGTCACACAGCTGTTACATACATGCAGAGGGCCTAGGTGGATCCCATGCAGGCTCTCTCGCTGTGGGTCCAGTGTCCGTGAGCTCCCAGTAGCTCAGGTTGACTATCTCTGTGGATTCCCCTGTCACAACCTTTACCCTGCCTGATTCCTACAGTCGTTACTCTCTTGAACAGGACTCTTGGAGCTCTCTCTGCTCAACAGGACTCCAGGAGATAGACCCAGTGCTTGGCTGTGCGTCTCTGCATCTGTTTCTATCAGTTACTGGATGAAGGTTCTATAATGACAGTTAGGGTAGTCACCAATCTGATTACAGGAGAAAGCCAATTCAAGCACCCTCTCCACTATTGCTAGGAATCTCAGCTGGGGTCATTCTTGTGGATTCCTGGGAACGTCCCTGGTACCAGGTTTCTCCCTAACCCCATAATGGCCCCCTCTATCAAGATATCTCTTTTATTACCCCCCTCCATCCTTCCCCCAACTCGACTATCCTGATCCCTCATGTTCCCATACTTGTATCCCCCCTTCCCCCACCCCCAGTTTACCCAGGAGAGCCTCTTCTATTTCCCTTTCCCAGGAACATCCACATGTCACTCTTTGGGCCTTCCTTTTTACCTAGCTTTTCTGGGGCTGTGGATTGTAGCCTGGTTATCCTTTACTTTACAGCTAATATCCACTTATGAGTGAGTACATACCATGTTTGTCTTGCACTCAGGATGATTTTTTTTCTAATTTCATCCATTTGCCCTCAAATTTCATGATGTCATTTTTTTTTTTACTGCTGAATTATTATTCCATTCTATAAATGTACCAAATTTTCTTTGTCCATTCCTTGGATGAGGGTCATCTAGGTTGTTAACAGGTTCAGGCTATTATGAATAATGCTGCTATGAATATAGTTGAGCAGTTGCCCTTGTGGTATGATTGAACATCCTTTGAGTATATACCAAAGATTGATATAGCTGGGTCTTAAGGTAGATTGATTCCCAATTTTCTGAGAAACCATCATACTGATTTCCAAAGTAGCTGAACAAGTTTGCACTCACACCAGCGGTGGAGGAGTATTCCCCTTGCTCCACATCCTCTCCAAAATAAGATGTCATCAGTGTTTTTGATCTTAGACATTCTGACAGGTATAAGATGCTATCTCAGCGTTGTTTTGATTTTCATTTCCCTGATAACTGAGGATGTTGAGCAATTCCTAAAATGTCTTTCAGACATTTGAGAATTCTGTTTAAATCTGTACCTCATTTTTAAATTGGATTATTTGGTATTTTGAGGTCTAGTTTCTTGAGTTCTTTATGTATTTTGGAGATCAGCCCTCTGTCAGATGTGGAGTTGTTGAACATGTTTTCCCATTCTGTAGGCTGTCATTTTTTTATTTACTGTGTCCTTTGCTTTACAGAAGCTTTTCAGTTTCAGGAGGTCCCATTTATTAATTGTTGACCTCAATGTCTGTGCTACTGGTGTTATAGGCAGGAAGTAGTCTCCTGTGCCAATGCATTCTGGGCTAGTTCCTACTTTCTCTTCTACCAGGTTTACTGTGATTGGATTTATGTTGAGGTCTTGAACTTGAGTTTTATACAGGACAATAGATAGGGATCTACTTGCATTTTTCTATATCCCAAAATCCAGTTATACCAGCACCATTTGTTGAAGATGCTTTCTTTTTTCCATTGTATTATTTTGACTTCTTTGTCAAAAGTCAGGTGTTCATATGTGTGTGAATTTATGTCAGTGTCTTTGATTCAATTACATTGATCCACCTGTTATAATGCCAGTTACCAAGCTGTTTTATTACTATAGTTCTGTAGTAGAATATGAAGTCAGGGAAGATTATACCTCCAGAAGTTCCTTTATTATACAGGATTGTTTTAGCTATCCTGGATTTTTTGTTTTTCCGTATGAAGTTGAATATTGTTCTTTTCAGGTCTATGGAGAATTGTGTTGGAATTTTGATGGGGATTACATTGAGTCTGTAGATTGCCATTTTTACTATGTTAATCCTATCTATGAATATGGGTAATCTTTCCATTTTCTGATATCTTCTTTGATTTATTTCTTCAAAGACTTAAAGTTCTTGTCATATAGATCTTTCACTTGCTTAGTTTATAGTTATCCCAAGGTGTTTTATATTATTTGTAGCTATTGTAAAGGGTGATGTTTCTCTGTTTTCTTTCTTAGCCCATTTATCATTTGTATATAGGAGGTCTACTGGTTTTTTTTTAAGTTAATCTTGTATCCAGCCACTTAACTGAAGGTGTTTATCAGCTGAAGGAGTTCCCTGGTAGAATTTTTGGGTCACTGATGTATGCTATCATCATATCATCTGCAGGTAGCTAAAGTTTGACTTATTCCTTTCCAATTTGTATCCCCTGATCTACTTTTGTTGTCTTATTGCTCTAGCTAGAACTTCAAGTACAATATTGAATAAGTATGGGGAGAGAGTGCAGCCTTGTCTTGTTCCTGATTTTAGTATAATCGCTTTGAGTTTCTATTTAATTTGATGTTGGCTGCCAGCTTGCTGTAAATTGCCTTTATTATTTTTAGGTATGTCCCTTGACTCCCTGATTTCTTCAGGACCTTTATTATGAAGAGGTGTTGGATTTTGTCAAAGGCTTTTTCAGCATCTAATAAGATGATCATGTGTTTTTTTTTTTTTTTTCAGTTTGCTTATGTGGTGTATTACATTGACAGATTTTCGTGTGCTGAGTTATCCATGCATCTCTGGGATGAAGCCTACTTGAGCATGGTGGATGATTTTTTGATGTATTCTTGAATTTGGTTTGCCAGTATTTTATTGAGTATTTTTGCATCAATGTTCATGAAAGAGATTGGCCTGTAATTCTCTTTATATGTTGCATCTTTGTGTGGTTTGCATATCAGGGTAACTGTAGCCTCATAAAAAGAGTTTGGTAATGTTCCTTCTGTTTCTATTGTGTGGAACAATTTGAGGAGTATTGGAATTAGCTCTTTGAAATTCTGGTAGAATTCTGCACTGAAACCATCTGGCCCTTTTTTGGCGGGTGGGGGGTGGGGAGAGACTTAATGAGTGCTTCTATTTCCTAAGGACTTACAGGTCTATTCAGATTGTTTATTGTAGTAGGTAGCCATCCAGCCTTGGCCTGGAAGTTCCAACCTCCATTGAGGCTTCGGTAATGGTCATGCCCACAAGGCGGGGCTGAGGGAGGAGACTGAAGACCCAGGATCGAGAGGAGAGGCTTCTCTTGGTTTCAGGACCCTGGATGCAGGAGGTAGACTGAGCAGAGTTCTCCAGAGAACACCGCCAGACTGCGCCATCCCTTTCCCAGACCCTGCAACCTGTCCCTTCATTTGTAAGTTACCCCACAAAATAAACCTCCCCTTTAACTACGTGGAGTGGCCTTAATAATTTTACTAATAGTTTATCTGGTCTTGATTTAATTTGGTATGTGGTACCTGTCCAGAAAATTGTCCATTTCTTTTACATTTTCCAACTTTGTGGAGGATAGCTTTTTTAAGTATGATCTAATGATTCTCTGGATGTCCTCTGTGTCTGTTATGTCCCCCTTTAGTTTCTGATTTTGTTAATTTGGATGCTCTCTCTCTGCCTCTTAGTTAGTTTGGATACAGGTTTGTCTATCCTGTTGATTTTCTCAAAGAACCAACTCTTTGTTTCATTGATTTTTTTTTTGTTTGTATTCTCTTTTTTTTTCTATTTTATAGATTTCAGCACTGAGTTTGATTATTTCCTGGCATCTATTCCTCCTGGATGACTTTGCTTCTTCTTGTTCTAGAGCTTTCAGGTGTGCTGTTAAGCCACTAGTGTGAGATTTATCCAACTTCTTTATGTGGGTATTTAGAGCTATGAACTTTCTCTTAGCACTGCTTTCATAGTGTCCCATAAGTGTGGGTTTGTTGTGCATTCATTTTCATTGAATTCTAGGAAGTCTTTAATTCTTTATTTCTTTTTTGACCCAATGGTGATTTAGTTGAGCATTATTCAGTTTCCATGAGTTTGTAGGCTTTCTGTAATTTGTGTAGTTGTTGAATTCTAACTCTAAGCCATGGTGATCTGATAAGATACAGGGGGTTATTCCAATTTTTTGTGTGTATTGAGATTTGCTTTATGACCAAGTATGTTGTTAGTTTTAGAAAATGTTTCATGAGGTGCTGAGAAGAAGGTATATTCTTTTGTGTTTAGGTGAAATGTTCTATAGATGTCTGTTAAGTTCATTTGAGTCATAACATCTGCTTATTCCCTTATTTCGCTGTTAAGTTTCTGTCTGACAGACCTGTCCATTGGTGAGAGTGTGGTGTTGAAGTCTACCACTACTAGTGTATGGGATTTGATGTGTGATTTAAGCTTTAGTAATATTTCTTTTACAAACGAGTGATGTAAGCAGAGTTTTCATGTCCTACAGCTGTTACTCAATCACTTAGAGGCTTAATATTAATTACAAATGCTCAACCAATAGCTCAGGTTTGTTGCTAGCTAACTCTTACATTTAAATTAACCTATATTATCTATGCTTTGCCATGTGGCTTGGTACCTTTTCTCAGTAAAACATGCCCATTTTGTTTCTCTCTCATCTGCTTGTGACTCCAGTCTCTGCCTGTCTTCCAGTAGTCTCCTACTCTGGTTCTCCTGCCTAATTTTTTCCTGTTCAGCTATTGGCCAGTCAGCTTGTTTATTAAACCAATCATAGCGACAAATCTTCACAGCGTACAAAGGGATTACTGCACAGCAGTTGGTGCCATTGTAATTGGTCAGAATGAGACTTCATCTTGATGGATTTTTCTTGTGATGAGTATGAAATGTCCTTCTCCATCTCTTTTGATTAGCTTTAGTTTGAAGTCTATTTTGTTATACATTAGGATAGCTACACTATCTTGCTTCTTAGTTCCATTTTACTGAAAAATCTTTTCCCAACCCTTTACTCTGAGGTGTAGCATGAATCTTAAAAGGTCTTATTAATAAAAACAAACACGGAACCAAGTATTGGGGGTGAATGCTGAAAGATCAGAGAGACAGAACAGGCTACAGCTAGCTTCACCTTGACAACTTCTCAACCGATCCTGTTTCCTCAAACTGGAAGCCTCTGAGTCCTCATCCAAATGGATCTCAGCTGAACTGCTATTCAAAAGCCTAAATGCTTAATCAGGCTCTAGTTCCTGGTCCTCACACCTTATATACCTTTCTCCTTCCTGCCATCACTTCCTGGGATTAAAGGCATGTGTCACCATGCCTGGCTGTTTCCAGTGTGGCTTTAAACTCACAGAGATCTGGATGGATCTCCTTCTGCCTCCAGAACACTAAGATTAAAGGTGTGTGTGCTACCATTTTCTGGCCTCTTATGTTTATCTAGTGGTTGTTCTATTCTCTGACCCCAGATAAGTTTATTAAGGTGCACAATATATTGGGGAACACAATATCACCACACTGAGGTAAAGCCTGTCTTTGTAGTTGATGTGTATTTCTTGTATGAAGCAGAAAGATGGATCCTGTTTTCATATCCATTATGTTAGCCTTTATCTTTTATAGGTGAATTGAGTCCATTGATATTAAGAGCTATTAATGACTAGTGATTATCATTTCCTGTTATTTTTTGGTTTTGGTGGTGGTGGTGGTGGTAGTGCATGTGTGTGTTTCCTTTCTTTGGGTTTTGCTGGTGTGATATTATCTATTGCCTGTGTTTTTGTGGGTGTAGGTAACTTCCTTGGGTTGGAGTTTTCCTTCTGGTACTTTCTGTATGGCTAGATTTGTGGATAGGTATTGTTTAAATCTAGTTTTGTTATAAAATACCTTGTTTTCTCCATCTATCATGATTGAAAGTTTGCTGGGTATAACAGTCTAAGTTGGCATCTGTGGTCTCTTAGTGTCTGTAAAATGTCTATCCACGACCTTCTAGTTTTTAGAGTCTCTATTGAGAAGTTGGGTGTAGTTCTGATAGGTCTGTCTTTATGTGTTACTTGGGTTTTTTCCTTTGCAGCTCTTAATATTCTTTCTGTATTCTGTATGTTTGATGTTGAGAAAGTTTTCTTATATGTTTTCTGTGCCTTTGAGCTGGGATTCTTCTCCTTATTCTATCTCTATTATTCTTAGATTTGATCTTTTCATGGTGTCCCAGATTTCCCTGATGTTTTGTGTTAGGAATTTATTGGATTTAACATTTTTTCACCAATGAATCTGTTTCCTTTACGGTATCTTGAGTGCCTAAGATCCTCTCTTGTATTCATTTCTTGTATTCTGCTGGAAATGCTTGCATCTGTATTTCCTGTTTCCTTCCCAGATTTTCCATTTGCAGAATTCCCTCAGTTTGTGTTTTCTTTAGTGCTTCAGTTTCAATTTTCAAGTCTTGAATGTTTTTTCTTTAATTTCTTGGCTTTCTTTAAAGGAAAAGAAATTCGTTGATTTCTTCCAATTTTTTGCCTTTTCCTCGATTTATTAAGGGAATTTTTCATTTCCTCTTTAAGGATCTCTATCATCTTCATAAAGTTATTTTAAAGATCATTTTCTTGTGTTTCAGATGCATTTGAATGTTCAAGTCTTGCTGCTGTAGGGTCACTGGGTTCTAGTGGTGCCATGTTCCCCTTTCTGTTGAATGTATTCTTACACTGGCGTTTATGCATCTGTTCTTCCAACTGATGTGGGTTGTGCCTATGCCCATATAGTCTGCTGGGGTATCAAGGGAGGGTTGGCCATAAGGAGGATGACCAGATTCATGAGGTTGAGCGACAAAATGGGTCTTGGGAACCCATCCAGTGGGTGGCAGTGGTGCTTCCTTTTCTTCATCTGCATAACTCCTATTCAGTTTTATTTGCCCTCAAATATTTTTCCCATATTTCTTGATCCTCCAAACCCCTTTTCTCATTAGACTGAATTGTGTATCCTACAACACATTCTATATATTTCTTCTGGTATTTTTCTCACTAGATTATCATCTATGGTGTTATAATCTTTTTCCTGTTAACTTTTGCATTACTTGAGGGCATAGCTTATGTCTTAGGCATCTCTGTTTTGAGCATCTATCACAATGATAAGCACCCAGTGACATGTTAAATAAATTGAAATAATTAATCCCATCAATAAGAAAAAGGGAAGTACTTTTTACCAAAACCACTTTATTTCCTGAAATGTTATTTTCTTCACAGACTAATTTTCTGCCACCTCCAGCATCTTGTGTCAGGGATTTCCTCTCAGTATTTGAAACCCACTGGTATGTGAGAGTTGGAATTTGTGACAAGTACCCTGCAAGTTTCCAGAATGAAGCTTCTATGTGAATGATGAAAACAGCAAAGCTGTATATATTGCAGACATTGAAGAAAATGACAGTAGGATACTTTGTTGTTTTTATTCATATTATTCTTGCCAATTTCTATTTCTGTGAGGGGGAATGTAAATAAGGCAATGGGGTAATTCTTTTGTTCTGTAAATTGTATCCAGGTGCCTTAGCTCTTCTGGTTCTGGTAGGGTGTTAGCTTCCATTCTTAGCATGAATCAGTGGCTTACTGAGCTTGTGTTTTATCAAACCAAATCAGAAGCCACAGCTTTGCAATCTCTGTGAAAGTTTAAAAGATCCAGATTGCAAGTTACAGAATACTCAATTAAGTTGCAATTGTTACAATGATTTTTTTTAAAAATATAAAATCTAATATAGGTGTTATCTTGCATGTATTTTGATCACAGAGGTGTCACCAAAAGGAACAATAATAGTGACAATCTCTCAAAATGTCCCCATGTAACATAGTTAGCAAGGGAGTTTACATTTCAGCTGTAAATATCATAACTCGTATTTACTGAATAATTACTTTATACTAATTGTTGTGTGAAATGCTTTGTATGCATGATTTCTTTTAATCTCTGCAATAACTCTGAGAGGTCCAGATTATTATTCCAACTTCAGCATAGGAGGAAATGCAAGGCTCGTATCATTAGGCTAAATAGAAGGAAAAAAACCAAGACACAATTCAAAATCGAGATGTACTTGACTTTATTTATTTATTTTTAAATTATATTTGTGTTTTAATTTTACATATCAGCCATGGGTTCCCCTGTCATCCCCCCTCCCGCCCCCACCTTCCCCCCTGCCCCTCCTCTCCATTCCCATCTCCTCCAGGGCTCAGCCTGGAAGGAGGGGACTGGACCTGCTTGTACTGAATCTACAGGTTGAGCTGAATCCCCAGGGGAGTCCTTGCTCTGTATCTGACTTTAAAGTTTGTGGTATTTGTTCTGACTTTAAAGTTCATGGTATTTGTGCTGGCTAGTTTTATGTCAACTTGACCCAACCTAGAGTTACCTGAATGGAGAGGACCTCAGTTGAGAAAATGCCCCCCTAAGTTAACTCATTGTATGCAATGCTTATAATAATCCCATAAGGTAGGTTTTATTATCTCTGTTGTATAGCTAAAGAAACCAAGGATCCAGGAAATTTGACCTTTCTCATTTTACATAGCTAAGTGATATACTAAGGATGGGATTCCAAAATCTATCCCCAAATCTGATATGCTTTCCATATCATGCCACATTTTGGAAAAATTATACTCATATTTGTTGAATGTTATTTTGAGATGTGTTACAATCATTTATGCTGTAGAGTGTTTAATAATACAAAGATGTGTTACATTCTTTTATGTTGCATTTGTTTAATTCTGTGAAGCTGTGTTACTTTGCTTGTTTAAAACACCTGATGGTCTAATAAAGAGCTGAAAGACCAATAGCAAGGCAGAAGAAAGGATAGGTAGGGCTGGCAGACAGAGAATAAAGAGAAGAAGAAAAGGAGGAGAGAGGACTGTGGTGATATTTTATTTGTGCTCTAACAAATAAAGCTTGCCTGAGGATCAGAGGATAGAGCCAGCCACTATATTAAGCATAGAGGTCAGGCAGTGGTATCACAAGCTTTTAATCTTAGCATTTGAAGGCAGAGATTCATCAGGATCTCTATGAGTTCAAGGCCACACTGGGAATAGAGCCAGGCATGATGACACACGCCTTTAATCCCAGCACTAGTTAACCATTGAGGTTTGCAGATCTGTACAGACAGACAGGAAGTAACAGAGCTCAGCAGAAAGAGGAAGTAATTGTAGCTGGGCAGAGAGAGAAAATAAGATGGCAGGACACAAGGCTTCATTGGCCTATGGCAGGGCAGCTTAGAGGCATGTGGGATATCTTAGCAGAAATATGGAGAAAAGAAAGGAGAGGAGGCAGAGACTCTAGCCACTGCCAAAGGAACAGCAAGATGCCAGCAGACCAGTAATGCCACAGCCACATGGCAACTTATAGATTAATAGAAATGGGTTAAGTTATAAGAGCTAGCTAGCAAGAAGCCTGCCATAGGCCATGCAATTGGTAATTAATTATAAGCCTCTGAATGATTATTTTATAAGCAGCGACGGGACTGCAGGGCTGGGCAGGACCAGAGAAAACTTTCAACTACAGAGGATTCTATGGGCCAGCCACACAGCCAGCAACAGAGTAAGAAGGGAAGAAAGGAATATAACATAGAGAAAGGTAAGAGCCCAGTGGCAAAATGTAGACAGAATAATTTAAGAAACAAGCCAAGTTAAGGCCAGACATTCATAAAAAAGAATAAATATCAGTGAGTTTATTGGGAGCTTGGTGGTGGGCCCCTAAGAGTAAAAAAACAAAACAAAACAAAAAAACAGACAAACAAAAAAACAAACCACAACTACATTTTGGTATTCCAACATGAGGCTCAAATACCCACCAAGAGCCTAGAAAGCTGAACAAAACAAAACTGGACATGGCACCTTTAAGAGTTTCTGCTTGACAGCAAGCCCTTGAGCAGAGGATACACTAAAAAGCTAAATAAAACAAAACAAAAGAACAACAAAATACCTGCAGCAGTGCAAGCATCAGATTCCACAGCTAGCAAGGTTGAATGCAGTTCCCAAAATGAACCTCCAAACTGGCTTGGAACTTTTGGAACTTAACACTTGGCTTTCATGACCAGAGAAGTGGGAGGAGCCAGCAGCCAAAGCTGAGGGGGAGGGACTGAGCAGAGCTGACCGGAGAGAGAAGGGGGAGAGAGAGAGAGAGAGCAGCTGAAAGAGACAGAGAGGGGCCCAAAGAGACCTAGAGAGTAGCTGAATGAGAGGGGGCAAGAGAGAGGGGCCAAGAGGGGGCAAGAGAGGTAGGGGGGGGCAAGAGTGAGATACATGCACATGTGCCTAGAGAGGGGGGAGGGCTGAGAGAGAGGGGGACAAGTGTGAAAGAAGTCCAGAGAGAGAGGGGCTGAGAGACTGAATGAAAGGGATAGTGCTGAGAGAGAGAGATGGGCCAAGAGTGAGAGAGAAGGGCTGAGAGGGGAGGGACCAACAGAGAGGGGAGAGAAAGGGGTCCAAGAGACACCCACACCTAGAGATAGAGAAAGGGGCTGAGAGACAGAGAGGCCAAGAAACAGAATGGCTACAAGAGATGAGAGCCAAGAGAGAAGGGAAGGGTCAAGAAAGGAGGAGAGCAAAGAGAGGGGGAGGCCAAGAGAGGGGGAGTCAAAGAGAGGGAAAGGCCAGGAGAGAGGGAAGGCCAAGAGAGAGGGAGGGCAGAAAGAGGGGGAGGACGAGAGAGGGGGAGGCCAAGAGGGGAGGCCCAAGAGAGAGGGGTAGGCCAGGAGAGAGGGGGAGGCCAAGAGATGGGGAGACCAAGAGAAAGGGAGGCCTGAGAAATGGGGGGAGGGCCAAGAGAGAGGGATGGCCAAGACAGAGGGAGGGCCAATAGAGAGGGAGGCAAAGAGAGAGGGAGGCCGACACAGAAGGAGGACGAGAGAGGGGAAGACCAAGAGAGGTGGAGGGCCAGGAGAGGGGGAGGGCAAGATTGGGAGAGGCTACAAAATGGGGAGACCAAGAGAGGGGGAGACCAAGAGAGAGGGAGGCCCAAGAGAGAGGGGGAGGCCCAAGAGAGAGAGGGAGGCCCAAGAGAGAGGGGGAGGCCCAAGAGAGAGGAGGAGGCCCAAGAGAGAAAGGGAGGCCAAGAGAGGGGGAGGCCAAGAGAGGGGGAGATGAAGAGAAGGCAAGGGCCAAAGAGAGTGAGGGCCAAGAGAGGGGGACAGCCAAGAGAGAGGGGGAGGGCCAAGAGAGGTGGAGGCCAAGAGAGAGGGAGGCAAAGAGGGGGAGGGATAAGAGAGGGGAGAGGCCAAGAGAGAGTGAGGGCCAAGGGAGAGAGGGAGGGCCAGGAGAGGGGGAGGGCCAAGAGAGAGGGAGGCCCAAGAAAGATGGGGAGGGCCAAGAGAGGGAGAGACCCAAGAGAGAGGGAGACCCAGGGAGAGGGAGAGGGCCAAGTGAGGGTGAAACCAAGAGACAGGGAGTGCAAAGAGAGAGGGAGGCCAAAAGAGGGGGAGGCCAAGAAGGGGGAGATGAAGAGAAGGGGAGGGCCAAAGAGAGGGAGAGGCCCAAGAGAGAGAGGGAGAGCCAAGAGAGAAAGGGAGGCCCAAGAGAGAGGAAGACAAAGAGAGTGAGGGCCAAGAGAGGGGGAGAGGGCCAAGAGAGAGTGAGGGCCAAGGGAGAGAGGGAGGCCTGAGAGAGAGGGGGAGACAAAGAGAGAGGGAGGTCAAAGAGAGAGGGAGGCCAAGAGTGGGGGAGGTCAAGAGGAGGGAGATGAAGAGAGGGGGAGGGCCAAAGAGAGGGAGAAGCCACAGAGAGCGAAGCCCAAGAGAGGGGGAGACCAACAGAGGGGGAGGCCCAGAGAGGAGGAGGCCCAGAGAGGGGGGAGGAAAAGTGAAAGAGGGAGTCTAAGAGAGAGGAAGGTCCAAGAGAGAGGGCAGGCCGGAAAGGGGAGGTCCAAGAGAGGGGGATGACAAGAGACAGGGGGAGGGCCAAGAGAGAGGAAGGCCCAAGAGAGGTGGAGGCCAAGAGAGAGGGAGACAAAGAGGGGGAGGGATATGAGAGGGGAGAGGCCAAGAGAGAGGGAGGCCAAGAGAGAGAGGGAAGCCAAGACAGAGGGGGGGGCAGGAGAGAGGGAGTGCCAATAGAGAGAGTGCAAAGCGAGTGAGGTGAAATAAGGGGAGGCCCAGAGAGGATGACATCAAAAGAGGTGGCGGGCCAAGAGAGGGGGAAGGCCAGAAGAGAGGGAGGCCCAAGAGAGAGGGAGGGCCAAGAGAGGGCGAGGGCCAAAAGAGGGGGAGGGCCAAGAGAGGGGGAGGCCAAGTGAGAGGGAGAGGCCAAGAAGGGGGAGGGCAAGGGAGGAAGAGAGCCAAGAGAGAGTCAGGCCAAGAATGAGGAGCAGGGCCAAGAGAGGGGGAGGACAACAGAGGCAGAGGCCAAGAGAGTGGGAGGGCCAGAGAGAGGGAGGCCAAGAGAGAGGGTGGGCCAGAAAGGGGAGGGCCTAGATAGGGTGAGGCCAAGAGAACAGTAGGGCCAAGACAATGGGAAGATCAAAAGAGACAGGGAGGGCCAAAAGAGAGGGAGACCAAAGAGAGGGAGGCCCAAAGAGGAGGCCAAGGGAGGTAGAGGGCCAAGAGAGGGTGAAGGCCAGAAGAGAGAGAGTGCCAAGAGAGAGGGCAGGCCGGAAAGGGGAGGGCCTAGAGAGGGGGAAACCAAGAGATGGGGAGGCCAAGAGAGGAGGAGGGCCAAGAGAGAGGGAGGTTAAAAGAGGGGGAGTCCCAGAGAGTGGGGAGGCCAAGAGAGAGAGGGAGGTCAAGAGAGGGGGAGGGCCAGGAGTGAGGGAGTGCCAATAGAGAGGGAGGCCCAACAGAGAGGGGGAGGGCCAACAGAGGGGGAGAGGGAGGCCTGAGAGAGGGGGAGGCCAAGAGAAAGTGAGACCAAGAGAGGACAAGAGAGAGGGTGAGGGCCAAGAGAGAAGGAGGCCAAGAGATGGGGGCAAGAAAGGTAGAGGCCCAGAGAGAGGGAGACCAAGAGAGGGGGAGGGGCAAGTGAGGGGGAGGTTAAGAGAGGGGAGGCCCAGAGAGGTGGGATTCCAAGAGAGAGAGGGTGGGCCAAGACAGAGGAAGGCCCAAAGGAGAGCAGGAAGCCCAACAGAGAGGGGGAGGGCCAAAATAGGGGGAGACCCAGAGAGAAGGAGAGGCCAAGAGAGAGGGAGGCCAAGAGAGGGGGAGGGCAAGAGAGTAGGAGGCCAAGAGAGGGGGAGAACAAGATAGGCGGAGGCCAAGAGAAGGGGAGGGCCAGAAAGGGGGAATCCAAGAGAGAGGGGGAGGCCCAAGAGAGGTGGAGGCCAAGATGGAGGGGAGGGCCAAGAGAGTAGAAGAACAAGAGAGGGGAAGACCAAGAGAGAGGGAGGCCAACAGAGGGGGAGGGCCAAAGAGAGGGTGGCCAAGAGGGGGAGCGACAAGAGAGGACGAGGGCCAACATAGAGGGAGGGCCAAGAGAGGTGGATGCCAAGATGGAGAGAGGGCCAGGAGAGTGGAATAACAAGTGAGGGGAAGACCAAGAGAGAGGGAGGAAAACGGAGGGGGAGACCAAGAGAGAGTCAGGCCAAGAGTGAGGAGCAGGGCCAAGAGAGGGGGAGGACAACAGGGGGAGGACAACAGAGGCAGAGGCCAAGATAGTGGGAGGGCCAGAGAGAGGGAGGCCAAGAGAGAGGGAGTCCAAGAGAGGGGGAGGCCAAGAAAGGCAGAGGTCCAGGAGAGGGGGAGGGCCAAGAGAGAAGGAGGCCAAGAGAGGTGGAGGCCAAGAGAGATGGGGAGGGCCAAGAGAGGGGGAGGCCAAGATAATTGGAAACCAAGAGAGAGGGAGGCCAACAGAAGGGGAGGGCCAAGACAGGAGGAAGACAAGATGGGCAGAGGCCAAGGGAGAGGAAGGGCCAAGAGATGGGTGGACAAGAGAAGGGGAGGGCCTAGAGAGGGGGAGAGCAAACAGACAGGGCCAAGGAGAAGGAACCCAAAGAGGAGGAGGACCAAGAGAAAGGGAGTGCAAGGAGAGGGGGAGGGCTAAGAGAGGGGGAGGCCCAGAGAGAGGGAGGGGCAAGTGAGGGGGAGGGCAAAGAGGGGAGCCCAGAGAGGTGGGAGGCCAAGAGAGAGGGCACGGGACAAGACAGAGGGAGGCCCAAGGGAGAGTAGGAAGCCCAATGGAGAGGATGAGGGCCAAGAGAGAGTGGGAAGGCCAAGATAGGCGTCGACCCAGAGAGAGGGAGAGGCCAAGAGAGAGGGAGGCCAAGAGAGGTGGAGGCCAAGATGGAGGGAGGCCAGGAGAGGGGGGGGGCAATGAGAAGGATGCTAAGAGTGGGGGAAGCCAAGACAGAGAGGGAGGGCCAGGAGAGAGGGAAAGCCAATAGAGAGGGAGGGTCAAGAGAGGGGGAGGACTAAGAGAGAGGGGGAGGGCCAAGAGAGAGGGGGAGGGTGAAGAGAGGGGGAGTCCAAGAGAGGGGTGGCCAAGAGAGAGGGAGTCCAAGATAGGGTGAGATGAAGAGAAAGAGGAAGACCAAGAGAGAGGCAGAGGTCCAGGAGAGTGGGAGGGCCAAGAGAGAGGGAATCCAAGACAGGGCGAGACCAAGAGAGAGAGGGAGACCAAGGGAGAGGCAGAGGTCCAGGAGATGGGGTGGGCCAAGAGAGAGAGGGAGACCAGAGAGAGGGAGGCCCAAGAGAGAGAGGGAGACCAGAGAGAGGGAGGCCCAAGAGAGAGAGGGAGACCAGAGAGAGGGAGGCCCAACAGATGGGGAGGCCAAGAGATAGGCAGACCAAGAGGGGCCTAGGGCCATGAGAGGGGTATGTTAAGAAAGGGGAAGGGCCTATCTCTCTCGTTT